>NC_090290.1:46792752-47109002 GCF_037392515.1 Haliotis asinina | reverse complement strand
GTCATCACAGCATTCAAGGAAGACATCACAACATTCAGTATTCTAAAATGACATTTTAGCATTCAAGGATGACATTACTATGTTCAAGGATGTCATCACAGCATTCAAGGATGACATCTCAGTATTCCAGGATGGCATCACAGCATTCCAGAAGGATGGCATCATAATATTCGAGGATGTCATTTGTTCTACCTTTTTAAGTATATATACTCCTTAAGTATATACACAAAAAATGAGCAACATGTATTATTGAGTGTGTAATATATTCTTTGGTTGAGATGGTTACTCATGAACACATAATCCAGACCAGAAAATTTCCTACTAACGTTACACCTGAAGTCTTTTCCAAGTTGGTTTTTCCAACAGGATTGTTAACAACACATGAACACAACCCCCCTCAAAATGCATGCGCAAAATGTGTGGCATTCACGTGCTCCACACTTCGCACATGCACTCTGTTTCAAAACTGCCAGCAAGAACAAATGGTTCAAAAACATTTGAGGAATGGCTAGACGTCACTTCACTGCACTTGAGGTTGCTCAAATTGTAGGAATGGTACAGGGATGGACAGACTCAGAGTGCTGTTGCACATCACTTTAATGTTCATTGCAGCGTCTTCTCCCAGGCAATGTCTCGTTACCATCAAACAGGATTGATGACCGAGAGACCATGCAATTGGTTGTCCAAGTGAGGACCGATATTTGTGCACCTTGGCCAGGAGAAACAGATTCATGACAGTCAGATCTCTCTCGGATGATCTCCAGGGAGTTGCAGGAAACAGAGTCTCTAGCCAGACAGTAAGGAACAGACTTCATGCTGAAAGTCTGAGGTGCACTGCCTGGATATCAACGATGTCAGAGTTCGCATGTGGGGAAGGAGGGCTGAATGATACGACAAATGTACGCTCACGGAACATGATCAATACAGTGGTGGAAATTTAATGATCTGGGCTGGCATTCGGGTTGGGCGAAGAACTGACCTTGTTGTCATCAGACGTGGTACCATGACAGGTGTGCGGTACAGGGATGAAATTGTCACCCCTGTAATCATTCCAAGGGCACAGCAAGCTGGTCATAACTCCATCTTCATGGATGACAACACCTGTCCATATCAAGCTAGAGTTATCACTGGTGTTCTCCAGAACAACATGACACATATCGATTGGCCTGCAAGGTCTCCAGACCTTAATCCCACCTAGCATGTTTGGGACATCCTTGGATGGCATGTGTATGGTCTACAGGTTCGACGACAGACACTTGGTCAACTTGAACAGGCGTTACAGAGAGAGTGGCAGAACATTCCACAACAGACATTGGACATACTCATCTGGTCAATGTCCAGATGTGAAGAAGCTTGCATTCAAGCTAATGGAGGCCATACGCTACTGAACACAGCAATATTGCTCACAACTGACAGTAAGGGAAATTTTACAGATTTTGATCTGCCTATGCAACACATTTTGCATGTTTCTGTCACTAGTATTGTTTTTTATCATGTGTAATTTAGTAATTGCTTGATTTACCTTTATGGAGGTTATGTGAATATGCTTTACCTTTGTATGACTTGCTTCAGTTGTAAGGGCCTTGATGAAATGAAAATGTGTGGACACAAAATATACATGTTGCTTAATTTTTTGTGAGGAGTATATGTATAGACTAAATAACTTATATTCCCATAGCTACAAGCTATAAATGGTTATTCTGGGATGCTTCGATATGATTGTTTATTGGGCTCATCTTTGGCTGCCGAAGCCATTTCAGTTGCTGGTTCACCGTCGATGGTGTCATGCTGGAGATGGCTGCTGGTCCTTGGGACAATCCTGTAGCCAAAGATCTGGTAACATAAAAATGAAACCTTAACAAGACTGAGCTTGATCTTTTTGTATTAATTTTTAACTTGCATAAGTTGAAATGGAGAACCATATGGTACCGTCAGAAAGGACCCATGAAGGTCTGTTAGAATAGATCTTCTGTAAACCAAGCTTGACCTAAGAGGTGGTTAACAGGATCGGATGGTCAGGCTCTGGCTTTCTAGATTCTTACTTTTTCTTCCATCAGCAGTATCTCTGCAGTGTCATGTCACATTGTAAAAAACTCGTGAAGTCAGGCTCGCTGACTTGGTTGACACATGTCATCGGTTCCCAACTGCACAGATCGATGTTCGTGTTGTTGATTACTGGATATTCCGGTCCAGACTTTTTTTATCTACAGACTGCTGCCATATAGCTTGAAAATTTCTGAATGCACCATAAAACTAAACACACTCACTATCAGAAATATCAAAATAATACTGTATATTTTGGAGATCTGACCATTCATGTAATAACAATGGAACCCATCTTGTGTCCTGCTGCCCATGATATAAATTGTAATCTTACATTTTATTTCATCATGTTTAAGTCAAAAAGTGTTTACTGCAGTAATAAATGGCATATCCGAAAGTTCTTTTTTTCACAGCAGAAACCAAGCATTAGAACATGGGGTGTGATATTCTGGTAAATTTGCCTGGGCTTAGAGCGATATGCACTAAAGACTGACTAAAGAATCCAGATCTCTACTTCATTTGAAAAATTTTTAATTGTGAGAAGACACTGAAAGTGAAATCTTCTAGGTGAGTGAGCTTAGTTTTAAGCGGCCTTCAGCAACATATCAGTCATATGGTGGTAAATCGTCTGGATAAATGAGGCATTGGTAGACAGTGCCTCATTGGTAGACAGCAGCAATACTGTTTATCATAACTATCCAGAGATCTAAGAAACGTGAATTGCTGCATCCTTTATGCATAAAATTTACAATGGACACAAGAATATTTATTAGCATGTCAACAAGGTCGCAGAAAAAGTCCAAATACTTCTTGTGGAAAAATCGATCAAGTAACAATAAGTTATCATTAAGACTGCTGCTAGCTGAGCTATGGTATCATTTGCAGTTTAATTGCTGTAACAATGTGATGATCAGGATACAAATACAATAACAGTAACTGAATTACAGAGCTATTACAACATCGTATTAATTAATAATAATATTTAAGTGTCTGGGACCCAAGTCAAGAGCCCCTGAAAATTAGGAGTATGAGTCCAGGGACCCACAAATATAGGACTCAAGGTATAAACCTGACTATCACAGACCAAGGCTAAATATCTGCATATGCTATACTGGAACCAATGAGGAACTCAGAACATAGCAGACCTTAGACCATTGAGGATTTAAGAATATTACTGTGATCAATAAGGATGTCCATTATTAATTAATATAATTAAGAACAACTTCTTACCTTTGTTTATTGTTGACTGTTAGAAGACGTAATAATGATTTAACAGGTGCCAACATAAACAGTGCAACTATTACTGAGTAAAAGTCAACTGGATCACTCAAATAAAATTACAGGGACAATCGGCAAAAATTTGTCTGTCACTGAGTGAGTGAATTTGGTTTTTCACCCCTCGTAGCAGTATTCCAGCAATATCACTACAGGGGATGCCAAAAATGGGCATCACACACTGTACCCATGTGGGAAATTGAACCCAGGTCTTCAGCATGATGAGTGAACGCTTTAATCACTTGACTACCCCACCACCCTGTCTATTACTGACCCCAGTCATCCACAAGTACTTCTGAGTAGTTTGGGTATGTGATGTGGATAAGTAACAGCAAATTATTCCTCCTGCTTATGGAACAGGGGCCAGATCCACAAAGTAAAGCATCTGTAGCACTAAATCATTCATAATTCAATGTTAAACTATATAGTTATGGTAGCTTTTAACTCTACGAATGCATTCTGGTTCTGGAGTATAGGATAGACACATCTGTGACTGAAAACACTTGACGCCTGAAATGGAATAGGGCAGGGGCTTAAAAGAAGATTAAATCTTACCGAAAGTCTCTTGAGAAAATCTGCTCCCATCATTGCCAGGCAAACAATAGCCTGAAAAATGTAACAAGTCAATCAGATTTCCAGTAGTTCCAATTTAGGAAACAAATAACCGTATATTGTTCAAGATGGGTAGGGCTGGAAATTTAAAGTGATGAAATTGTCAAGTTTACCTGAATATTTGTCAAGCCAAGTCTACTTACCAGATAGACAACAAAGCATACGTAGAAGGCAACAATGATGGTCACACCGAGGTAAATAGCCCAGTGAGCAGGTGCTTGCTGGATGTAGACAATGACGAAGAAGAGATTGATGGCAATAACAACAACAGCCAGAAGGGTAGCTATGATCTTCATCACACTGCGAAGAACAAATGGAGTATGGCATTATCTTCTGTATACTAGTGTTGGTATTTACATACAACATGTGATACGGTATATCACACTGCTAAAATTTTAGTAACGATGATCTATTGCCAAAGTAATTTGCACCAAAGCTGCAATACAATACAAATAAGGGTGGCGATATGATATCATGGACAAAAACAGTTAGGAATATATGTAAATTTTGAAATTATGAATAATGATCTATCTACTCAATGACACACTGTTAAAAACTCAAACATTAATATACCAATATCCCTAACTTATTTTGTCCAATATACATATCATGATACCATAATCTTTAATTCTTACACCAACTGTAAAACACCTTAAGACCCTGCTGTGAGGGGTGCGAAACCAATTTTAAAGTATTTCGTCCAGCATTGTTCTATGTTTATATACAGGTTTTGTGAATGCTCATAACATGCGAATGCTCAGTCTAAGTAAACTTATCCTCAGTACTTTTCGTTACACTCCACTACTGAGTCTAACAAAACCTTATGGGAGGTCGCGTCAGGTAACCTTTGAGATTGACCAATCAGAACACAGCTTACCAAATCGCGAAAGTGCACATTCGCACATACCTTCTGAACTTTTTATTGCAAAACGGTTTGTACCCGAACTATTCCGAATGCTATTTAACGTACTCTCGCTTCCAGGTGATGCACACGGCGTACATACAGCCATGACAAAGGTGAGTAAACAATCGCTGAAAATAGTGGTTTTGGCAATATTCAAGGATGTTATCTTATGGAAATATTAGCTAATGGTAACCATGTCAACAGAAACCCCAAAGCGTATATACTGCAGGTCAAATAACTGTGTTATATGCGGATTTTTGTTTCTGGGGAGATCTGTGTCAGTGACCTGAATATTTTGAAAGTCCCTCCGATCCCTAAATAGTTGCCAATGTCTGATTGGTCAAATCTATTTAACCGTCTCACGTTTGATTGGGCGGTCATTGGTCGCTCAAAGGTTACCTAATGCGACCTTCTACTAGGTTTTGTTAAGACTCAGTGGTGGAGTGTAACGAAATACATGGAGACTGTGCGAATACTATGCCTGAGACAGTTCTTGATGAGAGAAATGTTTACTTATTAACGGAAAATAAGCAAGCATTTATTTGATTCTCAAACAAAAGTATTTTTTCTTGACATTTATCATGATTCTGAAATATTCTAAGTTAAATATCGATGTACTGCAGCTCATCTGAAGCATTGTATTGGGATATACAACAAAACTTTGAATAGATTCACTGTATCGTCAGCCCCTGGACTGATGCAGCGATGCATATCAATAAATTGTCACACCACTACTGTATACTGCTCAACACTCCAGGAGGCCATTTCGCTAATATGATGATATCTGCATGGTACGGCAGGGTCGGGTGGGTAAAGGAGTTGGACCCTGGTACCATCAATCACATTACTTGGACATGCTTTCATCACGGGACTATTAAATGAAGAGTTAATTGAATGTGTTTGTTTTTGTGCCTGATTAAAAAATTTTCTAGATGCTGCTCTAAATCTTGACTAATTTTAATGAAAGGGAATAACTCAGAATAACGGATACCCTGGTCGGGTCGAATAATATGGGATTGGTTACCAGGCTGGAAAATGGGCCTATCCCAACTCTAATATCTAGCACTGTAAGAAAGACATTTTCAGCACCAGTGCATCACCAATTGGTAACTAATATGCATAATCAATAGGCTAATTATTTTAACCTAGACTATTGGTATAGCAGGTAGGTTGATGCATTACCAATATATGATTGAGTGAGGTTAGTTTCAAGCTGCTTTTAGTAATATTCCAGCAATATCATGGCAAGGTAAACTATGGGAGATTATGCTTATTTTGTTAACCAAGTGACAAAAATGTTAGTGAAGATGAATTCATGTATTAGTTGTTTCAAAGGCATTTAGAAGTTGGAGGAATCAAACTAAAAGTGCTTTATGGTTCATCTTCTTTATTATAAAAGGTCACAACGTTTCGAGGCAGATTCTAGTCTCTTCTTCAGGTGAGGTGAGGATAAAACTAAAGGGTTGTAGTATATATACACATAACAGTAGACCGATAACAATGGGTAACAAGATATACAGGTTTGTATTAATTGATGTACAGGCTTCGATTGATTGATGTACAGGCTTCAACTTATGTACAGGCTTCAAATGATTGGTGTGCAGGCTTGTGTTGATTAGGTTAACGAGTTACAGGTAAAGATGTTTGGATAAAGATTAGTCACTGAGGATAAGGTGGTTCCATGCATTGGGTAAGTAACCCTTTAGTTTTATCCTCACCTCACCTGAAGAAGAGACTAGATTGTGAGAACATAGAGCTTTCAGTTTTCACAGCAGCTGTCGCGATTTCAGGTTTGTACAATTCATGTAGATGAATTCTGCATAGACCCTCATATGTATACCTACTATTACATCATGGAGACGCCCCGCTCTGATTGGTTGAGATTTCGTTTGCGGCTGAGAATTGTGCACTGTTGTCAAAAAGGTAATTAAAGATCGAATTGAGCAGTGTTAATGACGGCGTTTCATTTATAATGAAGTCAGTTCGTGATTTATGCATTTGCACCCCTGGAGTATATGTGATCTTTAACCTTAAATCAGAAAAATATTCATACCTCAACAATACATGAATTAAACTAAAAGTGCTTTATGGTTCAACTTCTTTATTATACAAGGTCACAACGTTTCGAGACAGATTCCAATATGATTGCTTGCTTATTATTGGCTAACTAAATTACTTTTTTAAAAGAATGACGCACATTATGCAATTAGTTGCCAGGTGTGCTATCGGGGGTGACCAATGAGACAATACAGCAATGTGAAAAACCTGAAACGATACATTTCGTATATCAGACTGTTAAAAGACACATCACTTGCGAAATCCTCAGATGAATTATATATCACTTGTTTTTGTGGATATTGATGGATACATTCCTCGAACGAGGTAAGAGCCTGGCACTGCTCCTATAACTTTTCATTTGTTTTAATTTTAATATTTGCATTTTGTTTTTGTTAAGTTGTCGTAGCTTTCAACAGAATAATTGTTTTCATCGTGAAGTTGTAATGATACAAACAACATATACTAGGGTGTGCGTGCGAATTATGATTCATATAGGCAACCCATAAAATGTCTAGATATAACATTCCTGTTATACACTCGCAGATCAGTTACAAGTTGTGTCATGCAAACTCCTTTTGGTCATGATTCAAAAACATATTTAACTACTAGTAGAAAGTAGTTTTGATTTTCTAACTTGATGAAAACAAACCATAATCTCATTAATTCAATGAGATTTAGTTCGTGACTTCATGATTTTCAAAAATGGCGGCGCCCTGTCTGAGAATGAATGCTATTTAAGTTTGTTTTCACCGACTTACAAAATCAAAATTACTTTCTACTGGTGTAAAATATGTATTTTATTGATGGACAATAGGATTTTGCATGACATTGCCTATAACATAACAATTTCACTCTTGGAAGCGAGGTGCAGGGCAATATAACATTACTTGCAATATTAATGTCACTTCGACCCCCACCTTGCTTCCGTGGAAGAAGTCGTAACAATATATTACTTGATGAAAACAAGCCATAATCTCAATAATTCTAAAGGACTTTTAGCCCGTGACTTCACCATTTTCAAAAATGGCGGCGCCCTGTCTGAAGACAAATGTTATTTAAGTTTCATTTCTTGGCTAGTATATATTCAGAAATACATGACTGATTTTGATCCAAATGCTGAATTTATTAACAACATGTAAACAAGCAATGACTGTATTATAAAAGATGTTACCATTTTTCTGTATTGTGTACTCCAGCACATAAGAGCTGTTCCTATTAAATAGCATGGGCACTAAAATATCAACACCACACACAAATGACTGTATGATGGGCCTGTGGCCTGTTCCTGAATAAACTTGTCCGACTCTGTCTGTCTGTCTGTCTGTCTGAATATATGTAATTTTGAGAGAAACAAATAATCCCATTCAAATTGAAATCGAGCCCAAGTGAGATGAGAGTACCTGAGGAAATCTGAACTGGCTTCAATTAGGGTTTTATCAATGCAGGGATTGCTGGGCTGTCTGGGAAATAATATGTTTTTTATTGACTGTGAGTTAGGCTAGCATTACATGGTACAAAGGTAAATCTTATCAGCATTCTGGTCAGTGATTCTGGTTCTTACCTCGGTTACAGAGTAAGAATCCATATCTGGGCCCGCTTTCTCGAAACAAACTTAAGTCTTAACTCAAATCTCAAACTGAGTTTGACAATTTGAAACAGCTGAATTTTTATCTCAACTGCATTTTTTAGACTGAAAACGTCCACACAACTGAAGAAATCTGTCCACCAAATTCAGATTGTTTACTATGTTTGAGCTGGATACCAATTTCCCTTCAATCCAGAAAATGCATGTTCCTGCACTTTCTCAAATTTGAGCAAAAAATTGAACGTAAGTCAAAACTCAGACTTAAGTTTGTTTCGAGAAATCGGATACTGAACCCCATAAAATCATATGCTTCATGATATAGTTTATTTTGTTTAATCCCTTACTCAACAGTATCAAAGCTATATGATGGCCTTCTGTAAATGATAATATGGCACTGGAGACATCAGCATTCCAGTTTCTGTAAATAACTGAGTCTACACCAGATAATCCAGTTATCAAAAAGTGATAAATAGCAAAGAAGATAAATCTACTTGATCATCATTGCAAAATGTAATGGCTACATTTTGAGCAGATACGAAATGAAATCCATGTCCATTTGCAATTTGAAACCATAAGTTGAAATTATCTAGTTGCCCATGGACAAGTCAGACACATGTACCACCATTTGACCTCCCAAAATGAGAACTGACTTGTCCCGGGGATTGGGCGATGCAATTTTTTAACCCCTGCCTACATATTGCAATATGAATTGTATCACAACCTACTTATCGCAATACATATATTATTACTCGCCCGTTGAAAATACTGCAGTGTGATATTTTCACTTCAGTATTACACTAATGTAATACCGCTTGACGTATGACGTCAAAATGGTTCAAAGTTGTGACGTCACAATGCTAATGTTGATGTCGCGATTCACTAGACCTTGCTTGACTTGAAAGCTGAGAGTCCTCACACTATAGGGCAGTTTCGCTCGATACCAAATCATTAACTCGTTTAATAAAAATGGTATTACATGGAAAGTCGTTTAGTATCCTCTATTTATCATGGAATACGCATCATTACCTACATGCAAAGACTTTCACCTAATGATCAAGAACAAAGTACTTACACGCCGTTGGAGAAGCTACCCATGATCTCGGGGGAGCTGGTGAAGGTCAGGATGGGGATAAGGGCAAAGGGCAGCTGAAGACTCATCAGCACATTGAGCAGGTCATTCATCACAGTCAAGTGGTTGATGCCTTGGAAAATTGCTACAAACACTGTGGGAAGGATGGCGATGCTTCGAGTCAGCAACACACGCTGCCATCTCTTCCACGTCAAGTTCAAGAAACCCTGAAGTAGATAAACATTGTGTTTGTTATCAGCTTATGATCTAATCATTTCCTTTCCAGGTGGGTATTGGTTAAAGTATTCGCTTGTCATGTCCAAGACCCAGGTTTGATTTTCCACAGGAGTACATTGTGTGTAGTCCAGTTCTGGCGTCCCCTGTCATGATATTGCTGGAAAATTGCAAAAAGCTGCATAAAACCATACTTACTCACATACATAAGAAATTAGTTTACATCAATAGAATATGCTCACCTCCATCACAAACTGTCCAGTGTAAGTGCCAGTCATGGTGGAACTTTGACCAGCCGCCAGGATCCCTACTGCCCAAATGTACATGGCAGCAATCCCAAACTGACATCCCAGAAACACTCCCTAAAGAATGGCCAGATATATAGTTTTATTACATACTAGACCAATGGAAATCAGATCTGGAACTATTCATGGAATATTGGGATGTCGTGTACAAAAACAAACAAAAACATTACATATTAGCATCACTTATTTAAAGAAGGAGCTACACTATTAAAATATTTAACACACAGGATTGTAACCAATAGTGCAAAAAATATGACCCCTTTAAAAACATTAAAATTCACCTCGCATCATCCCATAACCTTTGTACTATTAGCCCATTGACACTTCACCTCAGCTCACCCCACCTCACTTCACCTCTCACATTCCTCAAAACACCAACAATGGTCCTATGCATCAGTCACCTACTAAATTAACACAGGTCCAACCATCACCTGGCATCAACTCACCCCTCTGTAGATGTCAACTGTAACCAGACTGTCTTCATTGTCACTCACCTGTTGAAGGAAACATGTATGATCTTAATCCTCCACAAAACAGTTCTACTGACAAAGAACAACAGCTTGATTCCCTAAACATCTTGATGGGCTTAAACAAAAGAACACAAATATTCCTCTGATACAAATGCTGTGGCATTCATAATGAAACATTCTGTTTGGGTTCAAATAAGAACAATGAATGACAAAATAACTCAAAATAGTGATAACTGCATAAAACATGGAGAAGACATGTGGTCCTGAAGCCTTTGTTCTCAACAGGCTCTGAAAACTGACGTTTTATGATCTATCACGACAAAAAGTTGTTTAAGAAACCATAATGACATATTATTCTATTTACATGCTTCACAATGAGGGTGACATACATCTGGTGGAATAGCTGAGAATCGCATGTTGGCAGTCACACCTAGTTGTGCTGCAGTGCACCTGAAGTGTGTACCGGCACTGTTGCACCAGCTGTTTGTCAACCTCATTGTGAAGCATGTAAATAGAATAATATGTCATGAAGAGTGAAAATAGTTACACGAACCTCTATTATCATGAACAGGTGTGTGTGTGAGTTTATTTTTACGCCATACTCTGCAATATTACAGCTATGTTATGGTTGTCTGTAAATAATCAAGTCTGGACCAGACAATCCAGTGATCAACAGCACGAGCATTGGTTTATGCAATTGCAACACAATGGCATGCTTTAACCAAATCAGCAAGCCTGACCATTTGATCTTGTAAGTTGTCTCTTACGACAAGCATGAGTTACAGAAGATCAATTCTAACCCTGATCTTCATAGGTCCAGATCAGATGGTTACGCAGGCTGAGGTAACACATATTCATATCTCTGAAACTGATCGGAAAAAATTTGTGAGGAGTCAGAATTACTTACATTAAAGACAGCCGCATGTATGTTGCCAGCAGCAAGACAGCTATCATACTATAGTGGGACAGAAATACAAAGTCAGATTGGCCAAAACATATCTGGACAAACACAAGGGAAAAGGGAAGAAATTGTCACATAACAAATCCGATTTTACAACCTTTCAAATCAAATAGTTAGCCACATACAGATTCATTTTCATGGTTAGTTATTTAATGTTGTACACAGCAATATTCCCGCTACATCTGTAGATAATCTAGTCTTACAATCCAGGTATCAACAGTAAGAGTAATGATCTGTGCAACTGGGATATGATGACATGTGTCAACCACTTAATGTGACCACTTAATCTCTTTAATCGGATCTTCCTTGTCACAACAGAACATCACCACGTCTTATGATAAGCATGTGGCACTGAAGATCAATTCTAACCCAGACTCTTTCCTTGTTGTCACAACCCATAGTGTACAGTACACAACATTGTGCACTTAAAGGAACCCATGAATTTGTTGGAATATGACCAGATGGTGGCCACATGTAACGTGCAAACAGTACTGTGACTATGTGTCCAGGCCCACCCAGCTATGAATTGGTTAAATCATCAGGATGGGAAAGCCATAATAAAACTCCGTGCGCCTAATGGCAGCAAGAGTTGTAAACTCCCAAGAGAGTTAAGACTAACAACACAATGTGACGCTGAGATCCAATGATCACGGGAAACAAATACCAGCACCTTGAACAAGAACTAGTTGCATGTATCTTCTTTCAAAGGCATTTTAGAAGTTGTATAGATGAAGGAAAACCAAGTTCTATGGATAGTCAACTTCTTTATTGCAATGGATATGCAGTGTTGCATCTAAGAACTAACAAATGTGGGTTATACAACTCATCAACTCTTCAAATGTGGGTATTTAGGGAGTTGTAAGAATCTTGACGAAAACAGACTTGGAGCATTTACTACCTCGTAATCTTTTACACTTCCACTTTCGATTGGAACATGCCAGCATTTCAATTTTACATAGTCTTTTGTGAAAGAGTCAGTAATGCATCGTTTCTAAGGCTCACACATCATTGCTATTGAGAAAACATTCAAAGTCTCACTTACAGAAACTTTCTGTAATATTTTTAACTATGCTGACCTGTGACAGTCTTTCATTTCAAATATTCGATACTAAATTTAACCATATTTCCTGGGGATAAAATAAATATAAAGTTTACACTAATTAGTCCTAAACTGCGTACATAATATGAATTTTGCGTGAAATCTGACGCATTAAAAATTAAAATAGTGTTTTGTTTAACGCAATTACGCAGTCCAGATGCAACACTGGATATGACGATTTTGTGTAGGTACTAACACTGTTATCGCTTGCTTGATAATGGTGTTAGTACCTACACCGAAATGTCGCATCCATTGCAGTGAAGAAGTGGACCATCAACAGAACTTGGTTTTCCTTAGTTGCACGTATATGTGCAATATATTATGAGTGAGTTTAGGTTTATGTCAGAAACAGCAATATTCCAGCTCTATGGCGGCAGTCAGTAAATAACCGAGTCTGGACCAGACAATCCTGTGATCAACAGCATGAGCATCGATCTGTGCAACTGGGAACCGACGAAGTGTAAACAAGCGAGCCTGACCACTTGATCCCGTTAGTCACCTCTTATGACAAGCATAGTCGCCTTCTATGGTAAGCATGGGTTGCTGAAGGCCTATTCTACCCTGGACCTTCACGAGTGTGCGCTATATAAATTTCCTATAATAATAATAATCTTCACGGGTTATTTACAGACTGGCATGACACTGCAGAGATACTGCTGATGGAAGAAGAAGTAAGAATCTAGAAAGCTTGAGCATGCTTACAATCTCATGTGTAGTTTTGTCGTAAAGTCCCTCAGCAAACACCGCCACAACAAACAGGTTGATGATGAAGGACACAAACAAGGCAATTATAGCTTCTAAAAAGAAGTAGAAGTTGGCTTCACTGACTTCAGACTTCTTGCTCCGGTCTACTTCCCTGGACTGTAACATAAACAGAGATGATAGTAGAGTAAGTCGAGAGTTCACAGGACATTTTGAACATGGTAGACTTTTTCATGATCCTAACAAAGTGGCCATAAAAGGAGAAATTGAAAAACATTGTATGACTCAAGATAGTAGTGACTAAAGCTTTTGAGGTGAGGGTAAATGTGTTTGGCAGTTTGTCCATACATATGCCTGTCTCACCGGGCTCTAGATGTATGCCGGTCATATAGGGTTCCAGATGTATGCCTGTCATATAACACTCCTGACATATGCCTGTATCATAGAGCTCCAGATGTACATCTGCCGGGCTCCAGGGCCCCATTTCACAAAACTCTCGTAGCCTAAAATCTCATAAGTTTTCTCTTAGCCATTGTACCTCCTATACTGTAACATAGGAGCTACGAATGCTACGAGAAAAGTTACGAGATCTTAGGCTTACGAGAGCTTTGTGAAACGGGGCCCTGGTGTACACCTGTCTTACAAGCTTGATCATATCAGCCTCCAGGCCTGTCTTACCAGGCTCCAGATCTCCGGGTGTCAAAAAGGGATCAAGATGTGCGCCTGTCTTACTGGGCTCCAGATGCACGCCTGTTTACAGGCTGCAAATGTATGCCTGTCATGATGGGATCCATATGTACGCCTGTCTTAAGGCTCCAGACATATGCCCGTCATGAAGGGCTCCAGACATATGCCCATCATAAAGGGCTCAGATATATGCCTGTCTTAAGGCTCCAGACATATGCCCGTCATGAAGGGCTCCAGACATATGCCCATCATAAAGGGCTCAGACATACGCCTGTCTTAAAGCTCCAGACATATGCCCGTCATGAAGGGCTCCAGACATATGCCCATCATAAAGGGCTCAGATATATGCCTGTCTTAAGGCTCCAGACATATGTCCATCATAAAGGGCTCAGACATACGCCTGTCTTAAGGCTCCAGACATATGCCCGTCATAAAGGGCTCCAGACATATGCCCATCATAAAGGGCTCAGACATACGCCTGTCTTAAGGCTCCAGACATATGCCCATCATAAAGGGCTCCATACATACGCCTGTCTTAAGGCTCCAGACATATGCCCGTCATGAAGGGCTCCAGACATATGCCCATCATAAAGGGCTCAGATATATGCCTGTCTTAAGGCTCCAGACATATGTCCATCATAAAGGGCTCAGACATACGCCTGTCTTAAGGCTCCAGACATATGCCCGTCATAAAGGGCTCCATACATACGTCTGTCTTACAGAATGACACATTTAAAATGTAAGTTACACTAAAAGTATAAAACATATGCACACAGAATATATTAAAAAATCACTTTTGTAATGAAAAAGACAATGAATACTATCAAGCTGTACTGTTAGTACAGGAGTGGTGTTCTTCTGTCAGTACAAGATGGGTGATTTTGTATGAAATCATTTCCACTGTGTACAAGTTAGTCCTGATTAGGTATGACATAGGGCAGTACATACCTGCATAGTAAACATACTCAAAGACACATACCTAGGTGCGTAAAATCACTGAAATACCCACACATTTGAAAGTAGTGGGTAACAGAAAAAATGAAAGGTAATGCAGTGGGTAACAGAAAGGAAATACCCACTTAACATTCATAATACCCATTCCCCAGTGGGTACATGAGCTCTGAAATATAACTAAACATTAACCAAACATCCTGAACTTCATTTATGTTTGATGTCAGTTTTCAGAAAGACTCACCTTGACCAGAGCTGAATGTAGGTAGATATTGTGGGGCATGATGATGGCGCCCACCATAGCTATGCCCTGCATCAGCTGAGTGGGGCCACAGTCACTGCAGTAGGGGATGAATAGCCCCTTCATCACCTCACCCTGGTCCGGGGCCACCACTATGTACTGAAAGGCAACACGGCACTGGACATCAACAGATACCAGGTCACCACCACATACAACACTGGGGTGGCTACAGCTTTATGAGAAGGGAGGTAGGGGGCTGCACTCTGTTGAGAAAGGTGGGGTCAACACTAAGGCTGTTACAATTCACTCGCATATTCAGTGAATCAAACTGTAGAACTACATGGATTCAGTTTGTTATTTGTCGTCCCCAGAAGTGATTAACAAATATTTTTGACTTTTTTTCAGGTTGTGGGGAGGCCAAACCTGCAATCCATCCTGCTCTGGATCTACCTATGTAACAGGAGACACATATGAAACAAGTTTGTCAATACCATTCACATTTACATATCTTTTCTTCATGTTAAATTACAAAACAACCACCACACATTCTATTCATCCAGGTAAGTCACCTCATAGCCAAACGTTACAGCCATGACCGTGATGAGGAATGCGAAGAAGGCCTCTAACTTCCGCAGGCCATATTTGTCTAGCAGCAGGAAAGTGAAGGTGTCTGCTATAGTGATGATTACTCCACCATACAGAGGGATCCTAAAACAAAAATTTGTCCTTTCACAAAATTTCACAAAATTAATGAAGGGTGGTTTACCCTGTATGGTTTGTCATCACTACTCAAGGCAAAATCAGAATGCAGAAATGTACCCTTGGATGAGTCCGTTCCATTTTGCTGTTTCTTGATCTGAACAGTCATAGTATTGTATGAATAGGGTTTGCTAGTGTTAATAAGAAATGAGCATACTCACTAATACATATATTGTGATGAACAATACCATTTGCAATCAGAAGAACAGGAATAACTACACATAGCTTCGATTTACGGAATATAGACATGCCCCGTTACCAGGATACCAGGTACATTTTGAATTTTGACTTTGTTCAGAGGACATTTCTGCACCACATGATCTGATTTGTTACATGATGACAGTCCACATAAATTGTATCTCATGTTTAAAACTATGAAACACGCAAAGCAATGGGATACTACCTTCAATATACGACAAAATGAAGTAAGTCTTGATTTCCTCAGGGGGTCCTTTTCAAAATAAATGGAATTTTTGTTTTCAGCAAAATTATGCATTCCAAGGGAATATGTGTTGGTGTACCTTGACACAGACAAATACAGTTACAATCCATTGTCAAAAAGTCAATTGGATTAAACCAAAACTGCAAATTATCTTTCACGGATATCTGTAATAAAAATATCATCAGGGACTGCCGGTTCCTAAAAACAATTTGAAATAGATACTTTTGACAAAAGTAGGGATACCCATCAATAACACTTCCAGAAATGTAACAAACACTATTTTCTTGGATCATTCGATCCAGATAATGAATGAGTTCAGTTCAGTTCAATTATTCCAGCCACACAGCAGTGGTCTGCAATTAATGACAAAACATCATTAAGGTTCTCTTATAGAAATGTGGTAAATCTTTTATGACAAAATCATCATCAAGTTTCTCTTATAGTAATGTGGTGTATTCTGAATGATAAAAACATCATCAAGTTCTCTAATACCAGTGTGGTATATCTTTCATGATAAAAACTGCATCATGTTCCCCTTGCACATGTTAGTAACATTGTGTATCTTTTATGATAAACAAGCATGTTTCCCTAACACTTACATGCTATATTAAGGTTACAAACATCATCATATTTTACTTACTTTCCATTTGATAATATGTATAAAGCAATGGACGTTCCGATGACCTCTTGCATGTCGGAGCCAATGATAGCTATCTCTACCATGATCCACAGGATTAGGCGTGATGCCTTAGGGTACTGCCGGTAACAGACCTCAGCTAGATGCATCCCCGTGACAACTCCGAGGCGGGCGGACAGACGCTGCAACAACAGGCCCAGGATGGTGGACGCTAGTAGAACCCATAGCAGCTGGAACACAAACGCAGGATGGAGTGAGTGAGTGCGTGAGTGAGTACGTAAGTATGTGCGTGCGTGCGTGCATGTGTGCGTGCGTGCGTGAGCTTGGCAAATGCTTTAACAACTAGGCTACCCCACCATCTCAAGACTCACCGGCAAACACGTGAACACGTGTCATTGCATTTGAAGTTGAGAAATCTGCTTCTGTTAGATGTATGAACTACATACAACTGGCAGAGTTAAAGGAGCCTCTATACAGGGACTAGAATACACTGACCATGGATTTCATCTGGCAGTGGCATGAGTCAGGTGGGCAATATATTTCATATTCAGAATTTATGATATTTGATTAAAATCATACGTCTCTCTGCTGTGTATGCGTGTGTGTGTGTGCATGTATGCGGCCTGTGCCATTGTGTGTAGAAAATGACACAAGTTGGGCAACCATTTTTCGTATCTCACTTAAACAACAAACTAGTTCCAAGAAATACGGTCTGTTTCACAGAATACTTGAGAAAACGGTAACCAGATGATTAGCTACTGATAGTTATAGGACATACCCTTGCATTATTTCCTTATGAGTGGGTCACTGTGTCTTTGCACATGTAAGTATTATGTGTACTTCTGGGTCCTGTTTCTTACAGCGATCATAGCGCTACAACTGTCGAAAGTCTATATTAAAGCATGGGAGTTACGATCATTGTAGCACTACAACTGTCGTAAGTCTAAATTAAAGCATGGAATTACAATCATTGTAGCGGTAAAACTGTCGTAAGTCTATATTAAAGCATGGGAGTTACGATCATCATAGTGCTATGATTGCACTAAGGAATGGTGGTCCAATCCAAGGACTGACCCATTCACAATGCATCACTGTGGGAGTGATTCTACAGCCGACAGTGTTGGGAATCAGAAACCAAATCCACTATTGATTATGGGAGGACTTGTGGAGAGCAATTATCACTTATAACTGAAATATATACATTTTCAATGAGTCACCAATTTTAAGGGATTTCCCTTGAGCTTTTCGAATTAATGTTTCTGAAACTAATACTGTCATGCAATTAAATGAAAGCATGCTAGAAAGACACTGGAATTGTAAGCAAGCATTAAAAGTGGTTGAAAATTTACAGTATGCATAGACTGAGTGCATGTTTGTTCATGTATATTCATCAAATTCAATGGTAAGTTTTTTATACTTAAACAACAAAATTCTGATTAATCGGAAATCTGTTTTTCACAATCAATAATCATTTTTAATCCTTTCAATCAATTCTCAAATATTTTTTATCATCGGATCACCACTAGTCCTGACATTATCATCTTGCTGATGGAGTTGACCTCTGGTTATGTGGAAACACTGCCCAACTCAAATGTCCATGGTTCAAATCCCCACATGTGAATCACATGGGTTTTAACCCTTTCAAGTCCGAGAATAGGCCTTCAGCAATCCATTGTTGTCATAAAAGGTGATTCTGCTTGTCATAAGAGGCGACTAAGGGATCATAGGTTCCCAAAAGCGCAGATCGATGCTCATGCTGTTGCTCACTGGATTGTCTGGTCTAGACTTGATTATTTACAGACCACCTGCATATAGCTGGACTATTGCTGAGTGCAGTGTAAAAATAAGCTCACTCACTCACGCATCTAACTACTTGACCTTGACAAGCTATCTGTAACTGCAGTTATCAGGGAAGTTGTGGATACTGTATACACATGATCTAACAGGTAAACCCTACAACGAGCTGATAAGGTCCAAGGGTTATCCATGGGATGACTGCACTCTCTGCAATATTCAGTACATGACTACTAACCTTGAACTGAGCAACGGCACCAGACTGCAGATCAGACTCTATATTCCCTGGATCTAGGTACGCTATGCTCATCAGAAAGCCTGGTCCCGTGAAAGCCCATAGTTTCCGGAAACTAAACCGAGGCTGTAAAGAGAGATTTGTTGGATTCTTTCAACAGTAAGTGAGTGAATATGACTTCACAATGCTTGAAGTAGTATACCAGTAATATCATTGATATCAAAGCAAGGGACACCTGAAATTGCCTTCCAGCGTTGATTCCAAGTTGGAAATCAAAACTGTGTTCTGGGCAATACTAGCAAAGCTTACACTACTGGGCTAAACCAACAGCATCTGTGTTCTAACATTGTATATGTTTAAATTTACTTTGTGAAATAAACTAAACTAAACGCTGTATCATTCTGGAAAACCCAATGTCTTAAATAGAACAGTCATCCTAGCTATCTGAAGTGACAGACAGTTAGTACTGCGTTTCATCACTTGTGGGAAGCTTGTTTTTGCTAATGCAGGGATGGCAACAGGTGAAAGTGATTTCAGCTGAAAACCAGCTGGGGGTCTCCGTGTGGCAGGCCCCCAATGAGGCCTGAGGTTTGCATTTAAATCCACAGATTTGCAGGAAATTGCCATCCCAGCTGTTGTCATTATAACAGAGGCCTCTGTAAAATGTCTAATGCAAATGACTAATTCGGAGTGATTCAAATAGCTAATTAAAAAAACTAAAATGACTTATTCAAATGGATTTGAATGTACTCAGAGGCAAAAGTTAGTGTTATCGACACATTTGTTCATATGTATGACAAAATTTTCAGATGCATGCATGGTCGGAAGTTCATTTGTCTCACAGTCCCTGTACTTCATTATCTAGCCTACTGTCTAGCCCTCAATGCAATGCAGCAAGCCTTAGGTGACCCATATCTAATTTCCTCAGTTTCTGAATCTCTAATCTCAGTGGGAGTACTTTTCAATTAAGACAGGTTCATATGTTTCTATCAAAATTATATATTCAGGGATTTATTATTAGTCTAAGTCACATGTATTTGTTTATCATGTTCACGTCACTGTAAAACTAAAATAACCAAGGGGTCTGATAATGATTTTTATGGAGAGCCACATACAATGTGAATGACCTCCACGCCCTAAAATATATAATATGTGCCACCCCTCCTGCATCTCATGTACAGAATTGCTGACCCCACTCCTCTAATACATGTTTGAAATATCAACGAGCCCCCCTTCAACACACCTTCCCTGAACAAAATGGGTGATCCTCGCCTCTTAAAATTATCATCATCCCTTCCCAGCCATAAATTATGAACAGTCCCTACAGTTTGTTCAGCTGGACCTGAGCTACTCCACATATGGATGACCAAGGAGGTCAAATGGCACAAACGTCAGGTCGAGCTAACTTAAATGGGGCAGGGTTTTTTTCTATTCGACGAAAATCCTGAATCAGCAACATAAATCGGCAACATAAAACCCTTCATCAGAAAAGAAAATTCATTGCCCATTTATTTTCAGGACGCAAGTTCCTGTGTCCTATATGCATAAAAATTGACAATGAATGCAACGAAATAGACTAGCATGTCCATGCAGAAAAAGTCTACATACTATTTTTCCAATATGTTGATAAAGTAACTATAAGTTATCACAGAGTCTGCTACTAGCTGGGTTATGATATCATCAATTTATTTACTGTGATGATCATGATACACAATACGATAAGAGAAAATGAATTGCTAAAATATTATGACATAGTATTAATAATAATGTTTACATGGACCCCATTTTGTAGTCAAAGACTCCTGAAAATTAAAAGTAGGAGTCCCAGGGACCTCAAATACAGGACTGAAGGTAAATCCCTGACTGACAATGATTTGTCGACACAGAGTATGAGATGTCAAACAGCAGCCTTGTGCAGTGCTTGACCTGACACAGAAAACCTGCATTTTTGATGCATAAATTATCTCAAATATGCAGGGAATTTAAAAGCTTGCGTCATTGTTCACGCAAAGCTACTAGTAATCATAGCTTGCAGTCAGCTGTTGCTTAATGATAGCGAGTTTATTGTTTGCCAGTTAACTGCTCAGTTAACTGCTGATTAATTATCTGACCTGCTTGACCTTGGGATTTTTTATCGCAATTAACCAATCACAGCTATGTCTTGATGAAAGTTCCATACTGAAGTTCACTCCAAAACACATGCCCACGACTCTCTCTCATGACACCTGGGAGTCATGATGACTCCAAAAAATTTCATGTCTAGGACAAACACTGTTTTTCTCGGCTGTTCAGATACACTGACAATGAACAGATAAAGGGACACCCCTACACAATAAGAGATCCAGTTGTGACACGTTCACACAATGCAAAAAGTATTCACTTGATCAGGTCAAGCTGAACAAGCTGTAATCATATTCACAACAGCTTTGATAACAGAAAAATAACTAGACAGTCATTAAAAAAGCATGACTGGTAGAAGGACAATAATGTTGCAAAATCTGACATCACAAAACAATGCAACATAAGGCCAACAACACCTAGTATTTCTTCTTAGATGATTTAGCCATGGTAACCCAAAGATCCAAGTTATAATTGGTCTTCAGAAACCCATGCTTGTTGTAAGAAGCAACTAGCGGGATTGGGTGGTCAGGCTCGCTGACATGGTTGAAACAAGCTCATGCTGATGACCACAGGATTGTCTGGTCTAGATTTTGATTTACAGAAGGCTGTCAGATAGCTGGAATACTGTTGCATGCAAAATTAAATAAACAAAAGAACATAAGGCACTGCAAATCCTGTACTTACATTCCCAACATCGGGGATAGGTATCCGTTCATTGAAATATGTAGAAGCTGCAGTGGAAGAGTCTTCAGTTTGGTTCTTCTCATCTTTCTCATTCAAGTCTGTCTTGGTCAAGTCGTAAGAATGAGCACTTTCTGCCATGGCTGCTGCGTCGATAGTGCAGGACTAGCTCAGGAAGATCCAACTACCCCACCTCTTATTCTCTGCAAAGTAACACGATAACACTGCTATAAGGTTGACAATCATCTGTGAGACATGAGTGGTGTATATAAGAGACAGTTGTACTATATCAGTGATGGCAGAGGCACACATTGAACATGTATCAACAATGTGATACCTGTTGATAACCCTGAAACTCATAACCTTGAGTATAAGATTTTAAGCAGAAAGTTGAGAATGATAGTTCCCAAATGGGAGATTTTAACATTCTGTCAATCTGAAGTGTTGATTCTCTAGCACAAATAATGTTGTGTTTCTCGGTCAATGACAAGGTCTGGATATGTCACTGAAACAGCATGTCTGTTCTACTCGTTTCTTAGCAATATTGGAATGCCTTGCTTTAACAGTTAAACATTTTTTTTTCTTTTCATTTTGGCCACCAATTATACTTCTTAGTGACAATACTTTCTGCGAACTTCCCTCTCTGCCACCCATCCAAAACATTGCCCATGCTTTTATATAAGACATAATGGAATACTTTTTTCCATGGTGTCATGTGCAATTCCCTCTTTTTCTAGATTTACGTCGCTCTGTCCCCTTCACTAGATTAATGTGACTCCCTCTTGCACCTGATTAATGTGAGACTTACGTGGCTCTCTTTCCTTCCCAAGATTAACATGATGCTGTCACTCCTTCACTAGATTTAAATGTGACTTTCTCTCCTTCACCAGATTATTGTGACCTTCTCTCTTTCACTAGATCTGTGTAGCACTCTCTTTCACAAGATTAATCTAACACTCAGTCCTTCATTAGGTTTATGTGGCACTCTCTTTATCAAGATTAATCTAACTCTCTATCCTTCACTAGGTTTACATGGCACTCTCTTTAACAAGATTAATCTCTCTCTCCTTCACTAGGCTTATGTGGCACTCTCTTTATCAAGATTAATCTAACGCTCTCTCCTTCAATAGGTTTATGTGGCACTCCACTAGATTAATGTGACCTTCTCTCCTTCACTAGATTATTGTGACCTTCTCTCTTTCACTAGATCTGTGTAGCACTCTCTTTCACAAGATTAATCTAACACTCAGTCCTTCACTAGGTTTATGTGGCACTCTCTTTATCAAGATTAATCTAACTCTCTATCCTTCACTAAGTTTATGTGGCACTCTCTTTATCAAGATTAATCTAACTCTCTCTCCTTCACTAGGCTTATGTGGCACTCTCTTTATCAAGATTAATCTAACTCTCTCTCCTTCAGTAGGCTTATGTGGCACTCTCTATCAAGATTAATCTAACGCTCTCTCCTTCAGTAGGCTTATGTGTCATTCTCTTTCACAAGATTTATCTAACATTCAATCCTTCAATAGGTGGCACTCTCTTCTTTACTAGATTTATGTGACGCTCCCTCCTTCACAAGATTTACTCACTCCTTTACTAAATTTATCTGGTTCTCCTTCCTTCCTGAGCTTCAGGTGACTCTTTCTCTCTCCTTCCCTTAATGAATGTGACTCCCTTCCACCCTGACCTCATGTGGCCCCTCCTTCAATGGGCAATCTTTGTTAATTTATCTTCCCTTCTCTAATCCGCCAGGTGTGCTGATCCGGACGGTCCAACCTTAAACTGACAGCACATGTCTCATGCGCGATGTGCGCCATAAGTGCTACTTTTACACTTAGAGACAGTTAACCAGTACAGCCTTCAACGTCACCAGGAACATTCACGCTGGTGCAAGGACAGTTTATATTTTCCCTTTTACGATGATATATCAAGTGTTATGTAATGAAATATATATTCCTTGACTATATGAAACACCTGGGATAGTCATGACTGCTTATATTGCAAAAACGAATCGAGAAACAGCAGTTCAAATCTAGGCGGTGGAATCAGCTGATCGTTTTTAGGTCATCTTTTGTTGTTTTGTTGACGTTTTGCAATCGGTAATTTAAGCCAGACACGAGATGTCTCACTATCACACATTTAGAACTGCAGTGTATTTTCACTGTATATGTATTCAAATCGCTTTAGTATTTGGGCTGATATGACTGCATTTATGAACGTCACTGCGGCGAGGAGCTGATGCGGTGTGAGAAATGTGAAACACTGAAAGTCTTGTTTCGTAAATTTCACCGGGTCATGTACAAGATGGGATTGAGATTTTTGACCACACAAATATTCAGCAGGTAGAGAGAGAGTTGAGAAACAATGGTCAAGTAACTGTAAAATAACAGTAACGAACGAATTATGTCAATCATCACCCACATGTGGCCAAGCAATGTTGAAATACGATGAACATGGGCATAAGTAAAATCTACCTTTTTGTCTGTAACGGTTTGTGATGCATCAAATATAAATCACTGTATGGACAAATAATGCTTAAAAACATTGCAAATTTCTACTGCATTTTAATTATCCCAAATTAAGGGTATAAATAAAAAAGCTTTGGGTTTTTTTCCTAATTCTTAATAAAAGGGAATAATATTAAAATATGCATTTACTAAATACAACATTTCAGGCATAGAGGAAGCAACACTAATAACAGGATAAGTATATATTCAAGGGCATTTTCATAATTCTTTTTCCTTACATAATTCGAATCCCGATCTGAAATTTTTCTTCAAATTCTGGACTCAAATCCTGAATTTGAATTTCTGTTCACATTTCAGATTTTTCTTTCCTAGATTTGCATTGCATTCTGCATGTATGTATGTACTCATGCATGCATGCATGTTAGACTTTTCTTCATATTGGGGTTTCGGCATTTGAATCCCGAATCTGAATATTCTCTAACTTTAGGCTGATATATGGAAAATTATAGGTTTGGGTGTTTTTACGATACCCAGGTTTACTAGCGGCCCCTACTACCTTAGAAGATGTGAGATATGTATATTGACACTGTTGGTCATAACTCCGAATCTGAACAAAATATTCAGATTTAGGATTTGAATCCCGAATCCGAAGAAAATATTCAGATTCAGGATTCAAATGCCAAAACCAGAATACCAAGAAAAGTCTAACTTGAGGCTGAAATATGGAAAAATGTAGACGATGACATGAGTCAACCAAGTCTGGGAGCCTTACCACCCGATCCCACAAGTCACCTCTTACGACAGGAATGGGGAGTAGTCGCAGTTTCTATCAGCTTTCGCTCGTTTGATACGAAATCATCTACTTGTTTAATAAAAGTGGTATTGAACGGAAGGTCGTTTAGTACCCTCTATTAATGCTTGTGTAGAGCCAAGCTAAAAAAAAAAAAAATCTCTGTAAGTCAATAGAAAACTTTGAGGTTACAAGCAGACTGATTAACATCTTTAAGGGCACATTTTGACAATATTTTAACCTATATTATTACTACTTTATACACTGAGGCATATGCTCTCACTATAGCTTCCTACTGATGCAGTAAAAGACTTTTTGTCCCTTGCAACTATGCCTGAAATCGATAACTGAAACATCAAGGAAAACAGTTTTCAAACTGGAAACACTAGCCAAATATGGAATTTAAACAATTGTCCCATTCATCCAAAACTGTCGGGCATGGTATTGTCAGTGGTTGCCAAGACAGTTTTTATTCACAAGTTGTGCATATGTTTTTGCACTTGACATTAGCGTCATTTAGTCTAGGATTGAGTTCTGTCTCCAAAGGAGTTGCAGACTATTCATTAAAGGAGCTCCAAGGTACATAACTCTATGGGGTTTGCTTGAATAAAGGTTAGTGGTAGAGAGTGCAAGAGTCATTTTAATGCATTAATACATTCAAAATTTTTAATAAAATATTGTATTATAAATAAATACTTTTTCCAAATCGATTACATGGTAGCTTATAGTTAGTATTATTGAGAGAAATGCATTATATTGTTTTAGATAAGTGTGACGTGAAACGTCTTCACAAATCTGCAAAAAAAGAACACACGAATATTAAAGCCATAAAAAGATTTCTTTATTTAGGTGACCATTTAAAGACTGACTTAAAGAAGAGAGTTATATAGATGTCAACGTTTCAGACCATATACTTGCTGCTACAATCGCCTGATGAACATTATTTATGTTCCTCATAATAAAAAAGAAGACACTCATTAAAACTCTGTCTCTTACGAAGGCCTGATAAACTTTTAAGTCTGTAATTTTTGTCTTATGTTTATATAAATTTTATTTCCGAAAGTATACGCTGAAGACTTGAGAACATCCTTCAGTATATAAATACACATAGTTGTTTGGTTATCTAAAATAATGTACTTGTTCAGAATTACAAAAATAGCACCAGCATATTCCAACGGATGTAACAAACAGGGTAAAATGATATCTCCACCGGCCTGTTTTATATACTGTAACATCTGGTGCACCATATGGAGTGAGATGCCGTTAATCTTGTCACCTATTAATACAAGCAACACAACACAAGCTAGGCTAGACTAACACCAAGTCTCTATAAATACAGTGAAACACACAATAACAGACGAAAGGGCCATGGCGAAGGTTACTACTACAGTAATATTCGTTTATAACGAACTCAAAGGGACTGTAGTTTTCAGTTCGTTGTAAGCGAAGTTCGTTCTAAGCGATTTGGGAATGTTCGTGAACATTCGGAAATTACTAAGAAACATCACCACGCCACTGGTTTCAGACAAGATCATGTTCACACAGAAAATAAAATAAGACAAAACCAACGAACATATAATTGTCATTGATCGTTCATTTCATCATTGTGACCGCTGCAAATGTCTGTACAAATAACTTCTACGGTTCCAACACAGCAAACCTTTATTCTGTTCATAATTCTGTGTACACTGTGTCCCTGTTGTTGCCGGTTGAAAAACCGTATGGCAACGCTGCTTTCTGCCTCACACTGTCACTTGCGCCAGCCTCCCAAAACTGCATAGCACCGCATGCCCCTCCCCCAGTTATCTTCCCTTTTTTAGTCATGTGACTTACCACAGATCACATGATCCCAATGTAACTATAAATAGGCCATTTGACCGCAACATTCCGGCCCCTTAATTGTTACAATTAACAATTACAATAACATACTCTGCATCAAACATGTGGAACATATGGAACATATTCAGTTGTAAATAAACTGATACCTTCAAACTGAACATAGCTTTATAACTGCCTTAATAGCTCTGAGATTGTGAATTGCTCCAATATACACTCATACACACGCTATGACTGCATAATAAACCTAAAATACCCATTGGTTCAATTATAAAAAATGTACATTTCTCTTCACTTCTGTACAGCTCAACTGTAGAGCTGAAAACTGATACTGTTAACAGTCACTTTCAAGCAGTAAACACAGCTTTGTAATTGGTCTGTTCAAGACACCTGACTTCGTTCTGACTTCAACACTGCGCACAAACCCTTTGTGATCAGGATAAACTTTCTCAATCCTTGCCATAAGCCATGAATTTCTGGGTGCTGTTTCATCTACAATGAGAACTACATCTCCCACATGAACAGTGCGACGTAACTTCAACCACTTCTGTCGCACATGTAGCGACGTGAGACACTCTCGAGACCACCTCTTCCAAAAGAGATCTGCTAAATATTGGACTTGTCTCCATCAACGACGTGGGTAGGCATCACTCTCAGAAAATATACCAGGAGGCAGGTTTGGCTTGCCTTTTAACAAACGCAGGTGATTTGGTGTCAAGGCATCTAAATCACTTGGATCATCTGAAACTCTTGAAATTGGCCGACTGTTAACTATGGCTTCTACTTCACACAGCACTGTGTGTAATCGATCATCATCTACAGGCTGATTCTTGAGAACTGAAAAAAGTATCTTCCGGACACTACGTATTTGTCGTTCCCAAACACCACCATGGTGTGATCCAGTAGGGGGACTGAATATCCATTCCACATTTCTCTGTATCATACTTTTTTTAATGGTAGATTGATTCCATTGCCTTATTGCCTCCCGAAGTTCTCTCTCTGTGCCTTTCAGATTGGTACCATTATCTGACCTGATTTGTTGAATCTGACCCCTTCTCGCCACAAATCGTCTCAAGGCGTTTACACATGAACTGGTATCAAGTGAGTGCGCAACCTCAATATGAAGTGCACGTGTGGTCAAACAAGTGAAAATTACTCCATACCTTTTGACCAGGGCACGCCCACGCTTAACTTCAAAGGGACCAAAATAATCCGCTCCTAGAAATGTAAATGGAGGATCATTTGGGGTAACACGATCTCTGGGAAGGTCAGCCATCTTTTGTTCTAGAACACTAGCATGGTGTCTCCTACATGTAACACATCTGTGAATCACTCTCTTGATTAAAGAGGTAGCTCCAAGAATCCAGTACTTACTGAGTAACTTGTAGAGAACATGATTTCTGCCAACATGTCCTGAAGTTTCATGAACATTCCTAACTATCATTTCTGAAATATTACTGTCTTTAGGCAGTATCACTGGATGCTTGGTATGTTCAGACATACATGCTCTGTTAAGCCGTCCACCAACCCTCAACAGGTTACCTTCTACGATGGGATCAAGCTTACATAGCTTACTTGACTTGCCAAGTTCAACCTTAGACTTCACAATGGTGTCAATTTCTTGCGCAAATGCAAGTCTCTGTACAAACTGTATAATTGAAGTCTCTGCATCAACCATATCCTGCAATGTTAATTCAAGGTCTGCACCCTTCTGTTGTAAATCCATCTTGTTTCCCTTCATTTTGTCCCTTAAGTGTCTCTTCACTCGCAGAATCCAAGCCACTGCACGTTTCAGTCTGTGCCACTGTGAGAAATGACAAAGCAATTTCATAACTGTGTCTCTAACATCTGTGATTTTTACTGTATTTACAGATTTCCATTTCACTTCTAAATCATTGCTTGGAATCTCACTGTTCACAACAACTACTGGCCATTCATCTTGTTGATGCCTCAAGAATTCAGGACCACTTTTCCATCTGTCACTCTTCATGAAATCTTTCACTGAGAGTCCCCGTGAAGCATCGTCAGCTGGGTTTTGCTTCGATTCAATATAGTACCACTGCTGTGGAGATGAGCCATCATGGATAACTGAAAGTCTGTTAGCTACAAAAGTGTGAAATCTTGAGTTGACATTCTGAACATATCTTATTACAGACATACTGTCTGTCCAGTAATAACTGTCATCAATATCAATCTCCAGCTCTCGTTTGAGCAGGCTGTCAACACGAACTGCCACTGTAGCTGCAGTTAACTCCATCCGTGGGATGGTCATTTGCTTGAGAGGGACTACTCTGGACTTGCTCAATACAAATGTACAATGAATGTCTCTTGTTTCACTAACAAGTCTCAAATAGGTCACTACTCCATATCCACTTTCACTCGCATCACAGAAATGGTGAAGCTGTGAAATAACAACCTTTCCAAAATTCCTTGGCTTCATGCATCTATCAAATGAAGTGCGCTCCAGTTGCGGCAATTCCGCAATCCATTTCTTCCAGCAAGAGAGATACTTGTCTGGAATCTCATCATCCCAACCGCATTTTATCCTGCATAAGTCCTGCAATAATTGCTTTGCTGGTAAAATAACTGGAGCTACAAAGCCCATTGGGTCATAGACTGAACTTGTAATGGAAAGGATGCCCCTTCTGGTTGCTGGTTTGTCTTTTATTAAAATCTTGAACACAAACTGATCTGATTCAATGCACCATCCAAGTCCTAATGCTCTTTCCATTGGTAATGTGTCTTGGTCTAAGTCCAAGTCTTTGAACTTTACTGCTCTTTCTTGTTCAGGTACTGTCTCCAAAACTGACCGACTGTTACTCACCCACTTGGTGAGATGAAAACCACCTTTTGAACAAACATCACTTATGTCTGCAACAAAGTTAATGGCATCTGTTTCCGTTTTCACAGATTTCACGCAATCATCAACATAAAAGTTTCTTCTGATACTATCAATTAATTCTTTGTCAAAATATGCTGAGTTGTCTTTCCCTGTCAATCTGAGTGCATAGTTAGCACAACTTGGACTTGATACAGCACCAAAAATGTGTACTGTCATCTCATATTCTTCTAAATCCCTTGTAATGTCACCGTCTGCACACCACAAAAAGCGTAAGACACTGCAATCACTTGGCGGCACCCTCACCTGGTAAAACATTGCTTCAATATCGGCCATTAACGCAACAGGTTCTTGACGAAACCTCAACAGGACCCCTAACAAAGAATTAGTCATATCCGGCCCCTTTAGCAACTGGTCATATAATGAAGTTCCCTGATAGCGTGCAGAACAATCATAAACCACCCGAATCTTGCCTGGTTTTTGTGGATGATAAATGCCGTGGTGTGGTACATACCATGTCTTCTCTGTGCGATGACTGTCATCTGCTAGCACCTTCTGTGCATAGCCCTTCTTCAACAAATCATTCATGAATGCTGTATAGTCCATGTGAAATGATTCACTTCGTAGAAACTTCTTCTTCAGTTGCTCTGCCCTGTATTCTGCTTGTGCTCTATTGCTGGGTAAAAATTCAGATGATGACTTAAATGGCAAAGGGATTTCATAATGTCCATCAACAAGCTCAGCAGAGTTCATTATGTTCATAAATAGCTTGTCATTTTCAGACATTTCTGGCTTGTCATCTATAAGCCTTTCACTGAAGTCTTGGTTGTACTGACTGATTAGCTGTTTCTCTAAATTCTCCAATACATCAATTCTGTTCACTGACACCCTTGGCAGACACTCATCGATGTCACCGCAGTCACCACTTACAGTCCACCCTAAAAGAGTCCGTACAGCATAAGGTCCGCCTTGCTGAGAGTTGATGATCTGCCATGGTTCTAGAGCAGTGGGTACATTACTTCCTATCAACAACTGTACTTCAGCATCAATCTGAGGCAATGTAACTTCCTCTAAGTAAGACCACTTACCCAAAGCTTTCCAATCAAATGCATTATTTCTGGTGACCGGAATCTCTTTCTGAGTGTACAGTTTTGGTAACTTCACACAATTTTCACCCTTCAAATCTGTCACTACCAAGCCTGGCACTGTATAACACTGAACTGACCTTTTCTGATTCATAGTCTGCAACATAATGTGGGTTTTCCTACCTTCTATACCCAAATTTCTCATCAGACTTTCTGTACAAAATGAAGCAGAGCTTCCATAATCAAGAAATGCGTAGGTTTCGTAACACCTATCACTATTCTCCAACATCACCCTGACAGGCACAATAGGCAAAGTGCCGCTTGTTCCACTACCACAACCATATGTTACACTTTCACACATGCTTACAGAGTTATTACAAGCAACCTTCACATCTGTTTTAGTGTCTCTAGCATTATCCTTGAATGCATTATTATCTTTGTCATAAAACTGAGAATGTAAAACAGTTGCATGCATGCGTCTACACACATTGCATTTCAGTCTGTTAGTACAATGTTTACTCAAATGCCCTGAGCATAAACATCCAAAGCACAAAGCTTTTGATTTGAGAAAGTCAAGCTTTTCAGAATATGGCATATTTCTCAGTTTCTTACACAAGTTCAAAACATGCTGTTCCCCACAAAAGGAACACACTGTTGGAGATTTCCACTGTCTGTTAGACACCTGAGAGTTTCTACATTTCATCTTATCAACCATTGTTCTGTCTTGTGTTTCGATGTTAGTCACAAAGCTACTGCCTCTTGTACTTTTCATCCTGTCTTGTCTCTGTCTGTTCACTCTTGGTGGCACTTGTTTTCCATCCTCAATGTTACCATACAATGGGTCCGCTAATATCTGTGCCTGTTCTTCAACAAATGTAACTAAATCTTGGAAAGTTACCTTTTTGTCCTTTTTCTCCTGAATGGTAAACACAAGGCTACGCCATGTGTCCCGCATCTTGTAAGGTAACTTGGAAATGATAATTTTCATGTTTTGGGGGTGCTCCAGCTCCCTCAAATACTCAATGTCTGCCATGCTGTTGTAGCACTCAAGCAGATATAATGAATATCTGTTCAGTTCATCACTATCTTCAGCTTTAATATGTGGCCATTGTAGAGCTTTCTCTTTGTATGCTGTAGCAACTTTAAACTTGTTTCCAAACTTGGTCTGAAGCAGCTGTTTAGCTCTTGTATAGCCACGCTCCGGATCCATGTGAATACAACTCCGCACCAATTCCCCTGGCATTCCACTAGTAAACTGCTCCAAATAATAAAGTCTATCTTTGAAACTGTCTGTCTTACTTTCTATGCAGTGTTCAAATGCCATGATGAATGTCTTATATTCCAAAGGATCTCCTCTGAACACAGGAACTTTTCGCTCTGGTAACGTAGCTAATCGCTGATTCTCAATGACCATCTTCATGGTGGCATTTTCTATATTGTGTGGAACACAATAATCCTCAAGCACTTGTGTCTGAGGCACATGTTGAACGTAAGTGTGACTAGTTGGAAACTGTGCTGTTTGAGGAACAGATGTACCACTCTGAACCACTGGAGGAACAGATTTACCACTCTTAACTTGTTTGTTGTGATTCATTCTACTCACACTGTCTGTAATCTCCAGTTCCTCAAGTGCTTCTACCTGAGCATGAGCAACTGCCAATTCTGTATCCATCGCTAACTTTTCTTTCTTCTGTTTAAGATAGTATTCTTCCTCCTCTAAGGCATGCCTCTGCTGAAGACACTCAGAACGTGCCTTTAACTCTGCCAGCTTAGCTACCATCTTCACTCTTGTAGATGACACACTACTCCTATCTGAATCTTTGGAGCAGTGACCTGAAGATTTCTTGCTGTCAGATTTATTTGACCGAGCACTACATGCTACACTAGCCTTCTCAACCTTTCCAAGGCTCTGTGCATTATCTTCTATCCACACCTCCATTTCAGCCTTGAAACTACGAAACATACTGTTCTTTTTAGCAAACCATGACTGAACATCTGCATCAACAACTCTTGGTGTAACCATATTGCAATATGAATCATATGACTGAAGAAAGGCACTGTATTTATCCTTTTATTTAACATAATGTTCCTGAATATCTGTCACTTCAGCATTACTCTTCAGCAAATCTTCAATAATGCTCTTTTCTTTTGTTACAATCCAACAAAGTTTACACTTTTCTTCCTTTAATCTCTGTATTTTATACAAACGTCCTTTCTCTGACAAAGTCCTTGATCTGACAGACATACCGTCTTCCTTTAAGTCTGTGTTCCTTTCCATCCTATCCAATTCGCCTTCTGACGACATGCTGACATCAACTATCATTTATCAATGCAGATATTCACAAATTATGTCAACTTGTAATTCAAAACTGCTAATTTCTGAGTGAAACTTCAGACCTCTGACTCTGCGCGACGAGACAGCGGTAAACCGGAAACATGCTTGCCACTTTGTAAACAAACCTCAGGTCGTCGCTTCCGGTTACATGCACGAGATTCACGTGCGAAGTGTGAAAATTCGGCAGATCCAAAATACAAACAAAGTCACTAGAAGTCAATATTTTACGACAAAGCCCTTTCAGCATTCAGAATTATCAACTGTCATTATAATATTTGAGTGTAGAGTGCGAAATATCAACTTAACTGAACACCACGTGCGCTGTCAAACTGTGTTGTGTTGTCCACGCTCTCTCGCTGTCCTAGGTTTTCAACTTTTGTGACCGCTGCAAATGTCTGTACAAATAACTTCTACAGTTCCAACACAGCAAACCTTTATTCTGTTCATAATTCTGTGTACACTGTGTCCCTGTTGTTGCCGGTTGAAAAACCGTATGGCAACGCTGCTTTCTGCCTCACACTGTCACTTGCGCCAGCCTCCCAAAACTGCATAGCACCGCATGCCCCTCCCCCAGTTATCTTCCCTTTTTTAGTCATGTGACTTACCACAGATCACATGATCCCAATGTAACTATAAATAGGCCATTTGACCGCAACAATCATCGATCATGTATTTTATTATGCATCTTTAACAAAATCGGTAATTTTGTGCTTCTGTGACGTAAGCCAATCATCAACTGACTTGCTGTCAACAGACAAGCTTTCTCCGTGTGTCATGGCTGAACATATCCCTCGTCGCTTCTTAAATCTCTCTAACCACGACAGATTGGCTTGAAATCTGTATGTCCAAGTCAGCTGCAATGTCAGTCTTGGATTTACCGCCTGCATCTACAGCTTGGATGATTTGGTATTTTGTGTCGAGATCTAGAGCTTTACGTTTCCGTGACAAGCCTTCCATGCTGACTTGAAAGAAAGACTTCCCAGATCACTATTTATGCCTTGACAATGTCAACAAGATTACAAGATTAAATAAATGATAAAATTTCACAGGTAAGTTTATTTTATTATCCCCTTGATCCCATGTGAGGAAGCCTGTTTGTTTTCACAAGCTAATTGGTGACACGTGAGATGACACGCGAGTGGATTCGGATCAGCTGTTCGTTATAAACATGTCAATTAACGCGTGAAATAGCACAGAGGGACCCATCAATTTGTTTGTTGTAACAGATAATTCGTACTATCAATGTTCGTTGTATACGGTAGTTAATTCATGACAATATATAGGAAAGCAGTTGCGACTTCTGAATTTGCTCGTTGTAACCGGCAATTCATTGTAAGCGTGTACGTTATAAGTGAACTTCACTGTAATCTGTAGTGCCACTTATCCATCAAATCATGTTGTATTCCATTTCCATGTAATTTTGACATCATATCCCCATTCTATCGATACAAAATTAATAAATTTATAAATACAAATTCTGTTTCTCTACAAGTTACATTTGTTGTAACTGGACGATAAAATGACAACAAACTGTTGTCGTAGTGGAAACAGCAAATTGTGCGAAACCTCTCGGATAGAGGTCAAATTGTTCTATGCACAAAGACTATCTGGCATAACACCAAAGTGCTGCCACTTAACCTTTTATATGATCATAAATATTTTACATTTATACAACAAAACCTGTAACTGAAATCTCACAATGTTTGAATTTATCTTTGTTGGTAAAATAGTGGTTTTAGAAACCATATTTCTCTGATCACTGCATAAGAATTCATACTGTTGTATTATGGGGTATGTTTTAACTAAATTAGTGGTAGATCACGGGGAAAGTGTTCAGTGTATTGCTGGGACCGGCCAAAGTTCACTTATATTGGGTAGCCACTTATCAGTAGTTATTGGTGTTTCACTGTGTATGAACTGTTGACAGAATGAAATCATTCAAACTGAAAAGGACATTTCTGAAGAAACCTAGACATGCTACATTTTCAGAGTTTGAAACAGTTTGCAAATTTCAAAATTTTCCCAAACTTTTGGATGAAAGTAAAGACTATACACAGCCCACAAAATAATTCATTAGCAAGAAATTTGAATGTAGAGACTAAGCATGTCCTCAAAATGTGAGAGAGCTAATATGGTTTCCATTCGCTTTTAGCAATACTCCAGTTACATAATTGATTGAAATGGATACCAGAAATGGGCTTAATAGATTAAACCCAAATGGGATTCGAAACAAGGTCTTGGACATAATGAGTTGACACTTTAACCACTCGCCTACCATATTGCACTTTGAATATGTGAACAATCAATTTCACACTTTAAAATCCACTGGTAATGTAACCTTGACAGTCTTATTATTGAAATGTGACACACTTAGTTCATAAAACAAACCATAACTTTTGTTACTGAAAATGCCAGGTTTATCCACACTGCATGCGCTCAGGGGTTCAATTTGTTTTACAAAAAAAGCCACTTTCCACAGGGCAAGTGTCTTTAAGAAAGTGACTTGTACTCACTAAATTTCCACTTGCACTGAATTTTATGACATAATCATGATAACGTCACTTTGAAAAAACAAATCAATGTGGTATTTGATGTTAATGTTCCGTGGACTATTTATTGAGATATATAAGCAAAGAAAGATAACTCTACTTTACTATCATTGTGAAATTTTATAGCTACATTTGGATCAGGTATGAAATGAAATCCAAGCTTATTTGTAGTTTGAAACCTTAAGCCGATGAACATGCAAGATACCATACGCTGATAGCCTGAAATAAAAACTGAATTGTCCCAGGCGTCAGACAACGGTATTTTTGAATCCCTGATGCTTCGTTTGGGCAATAGAAATACTGCTTTTCAACATAACTGAAGCATTATCTATTTTAACTACCATTGTTCTCTGTACTGGTGGAGGGGTAGCCTAGTGGCTAAAGGCTTCACTTTCACACTGAAAACCTGGGTTCAGTTACCCATGTGGATACAATACGTACTGGGAGGGTTAGGTCGTATGGAAAATCATAAATGCGGTTCAAGTTAGTGCTATTGTGATGATTGAAAATAAACGAAAATAAATCAAAAGAAGAATTAAAAATAATTATCGACTGTAAAGAAATATTTTTGACTAATTGGAATTTTGTTGTCTTCGCACAAGCAATTAAATGAAGTAAACTAACCATTAATTTTTAAAACAAATGAATCTGATGAATATTCACAAACATTATATTAACTTGCGCCCAACAGCGTAGACACTGGCGATATGTGCATTGTAAACTTTGAACAATTTTATTGTTACCTACAATTTCATTGCAATATAGTATTAGATGTAAAAGACATTAATTAGAAAATATCGAGGGGAAAACCCTTAAAATGGTGATTGTATTAGAAATGTATATATTGCGATTACAACTGATAACCTCTGAAGTCCTCTAATAACTGATAGTAGATTTGGTTTCCTATTCCCAACACTTATAAGTTCAGGGACTGTGAGAGAGACTAGGCCTTGGGTGCTGGTGTACAAAACAACCTAAGCACTAAGACTACCTTAAGCCACTGTTAAGGTAATGGAGTCAGGGTCACCTTAGCACTAAGATTGCTTTGTACAACAGCTGTCTGATCCACAAAGCAATCTTAGCAAAAAAGACTGACTTAAGCCTGTGGTAAAATGTGGGACTTTTGATCACAGCGCTACAATCGCATTGTAGAACAGACCTGAGGTTATTGATGTAGAAAATCCTCAACAAGTAATGTTATTGAGCCACACAGCATGCAACATATTGCAGAAACATGATATCAATGGCCTACACAGCACGTGATCGCTGTCACAGCAGAAATCTTCATGGTGCTTGTTCTACAATTTGAATTCCGTATTGTCACTGAGCATGTTGAGTGAGATTCCCATCTTATGATTTATACAATGCTGAAACTTTCCCAGTTTTCCTACCTATTCCAGTGTTTGTTTGTTGTCTAAGACCACATTCAGCAATATTCCAGTTATCTAGCAGGACTCTGTAAATGATCAAGCCTCAACTAGACAATACAGTGATTAAAATCATGAGCATTGATTAATGCAATTTGGATACAAGGGCTTGTGTCAGCCAAGACAGCCAAGCCTGACCACCCAATCCCATTATTCACCTCAGACCATAAACCATCAAATAGGCAAATGATTCCTGTAATCGAAAAAGAGAAAATAAAAGCATGACAAGGGACAGGTTTCCAAAACTTGATACAGCTTTTCTAATTTCTTTCATTCATTGTGACCATAGCAACATCTCACAAATTACTATTTTTGTTAAAAAAAACGTGCTGGTGATTTCTTCCGTCTTTAACTCAGGCTTTGATCCAATCCTTTGCTTCAAAACTTGCAATACAAAATTGAGGTAAGTATGAATAAATTTCGCTAACGTAAATTGTGTAAAGGTCATTTCAAGCAATAAGACTCTTCATGTTATAAAACCAATGATCGATCATAGTTCTTTGAATGTCAAAGACGTTTTTCCATGAAACAACTTTGCCTTTCACAAGTAATCATGATGATAAGTACAATTGTGCAATCAAAAACCTAGATTTTGAAAGCACAATTTGTGACTCTCAGGCAATGAAAAATGCTGACAGCAAACTGAGATGCAGAATGGAAAAATATTCAGGACACACAAACAGTCAATAACTGAAGCAGCTGTCCATATGATGTCAAAATATATTTTGAGACTGTTACTAACTCCCTACATACCAGTCAACATGAACGCACCTGATGTTCCACCGGGACTAACTATATATGGGCTGATGAGTCAATAAGTACGAGAATCAAGCAAGGATGCAGTGTCAGCAGAACATATGATACACCAAAGATGGTAATAGCCTAATAGGACAAGGTGTCAGTATCCTTCCAGTTCTATTCCCTGAAACTGATGAAGTTGAGGCTTGAGGTGAAGGTCGCTGGGTTTTTTTAAGCAATGGGAGTGAGTGCATTTAGTTTAACACTGAAGTCAGCAATATTCCAGCCATATCTGCTGGCTTAAATAATCGAGACAATCCTGTGATTAAGAGCATGAGCAGCAATCTGCTATTTGGAACCGATGACATGTGTCAACCAAGTCAGCAAACCAGACCACCCAGTCCCGTTAGTCCCCTCTTACGATAAGCAAATATTTTTGAGCAGTGAAGAGTTATGAGGATATTCCCCTACCTAGACTCAGATATATGTTTACAATGTGACAAAATACTGGAAATTATTTGAACAATATACATGTACCAGAATTAACAAATACCTAGTCTCGGAATATATAATTATGAAAGAAGAATATAATTCCTTTTTAACTGAAAAGGAGCCCATAGGAGATTAAAGGTCCCGAACCTGAGGTAACTTTAAAATTTGTTCGAGAGGCAGTCTTGAAGTTGTAAGCAATAGGAATCATTTAGTATTTCCTCCAGACCACAAAAAGGGCAGGTTGAAGTTTCTATATAAAAGGGCACCCTAGTTTGAAAAGGGCACAAACCACAATAAAAACCAAAACAAAATGATCAGTTTGAGCCTCATGTATTATTAACCTACAGTCTCCTTTGCCTTTTTCTCAGGAAGCTTTTCACAACAGTTTCCAAGTCGGTGTCATTGTGGCTGTCAGAGTTAAGGCTGATCATAAGATGCTTGTTACAGTTGCTGACTTTCAGACTGTTCCTGTGCTCCGTCACAACTAGCAAGTGCTGGGCAGGGCGCAGTAAAAAAGGGCAGGGCACCAGAAGAAAAAGGCAGGGCGCAGCGCCCTTCTAAAACGCTCTGGAGGAAACACCAGAATGGCAAGTCTTCATGAGCTACTTCTGTGTCAAATAATAGAGATGTTTCAGTATAGATACTTCTACCATTTTCAAGCATGAAGAGGGGAATGGATACAGCAGCATGAGGGTTAACAATGACAATGGAGTGAGTGAGTGAGTGAGTGAGTGAGTGAGTGAGTGAGTGAGTGAGTGAGTGAGTGAGTGAGCTGAGTTTTAAGACGCTTTTAGCAAGATTCTCGTGATATCATGGTGGATGACACTAGAAATAGGCTTACACATTGTACTCATGTGGAGAATCAAACCTGGGTCTTTAGTGTGGCAAGTGAACGCTTCAACCACTAGGCTACTCCACCGCCCCAATGACAAAGGTAACAATGAAAACAGGCTCTGTCACTAAAGTGGCACAATCTGTCCCACCTCACCCAACCCCACAAGTAAATTATCAAACCAAATTTTAAAAAAAGTAATGAAAGTGATGGTCGTAGGTTACGATGAAGCTGAATCCCGTTAGTCGCCTCTTACGACAAGCATAGTCGCCTTTTTGGCAAGCATGGATTGCTGAAGGCCTATTCTACCCTGGGGTCTTCACGGGTCTATACATGAAACAAGCCCGGAAAGATAATAGCGTGATGAAATGGGGGTGGGAATAACTAATAAGGGGAAGGGATTAGATAGAGAAGCCAGAGAGCGGTAGATCAAATAAATTTGTTGGGGATGGTAGATGGTGGTAAGCTGGTTGAATGAATTAACTTGGGTCATTATTAAGTTTAGGACATAGTATCCAAAATGAGTTTTGCTTCATTTATGGCTTTCACATTGCAAAAAGGTCAGAACAGAGGGGAAAACAGTTTAACTGACAGTGAGACTGAATACCGAACACGTTGCATTCTGCATTTACACACTGTGTGCACGTGGCCCTTGCAAGATGCACATAGAATAAGTTCACTGCTCAGTGTTTGCATGACTTTTATTTTCCAGCTGACCATCAGGGCCTGCTGCCACTTACAGGTCTACAGGCCCTGAATGAAATCAGCAGGTCAATATTGTTTAAGTCAAACCAATAAAAACAAGCATTGTCACTAAGGTGACAGAATCCCCCACCACATATTTTTAAATCAAACTTAATATGAAAGTGAAGGTCTTGGTTTATGATGATGTGCCCTTGAGGGGAATCTAAACGTGGTCTTTGGCGTAACAAGCAAATGTCTTAACCACTAGATTTAGCTCACTGCCCCTAATATACATTTGAAGTGAATGAAAAAAGATTCATGAATATTAGTCAAATTTATTGGTTAGTTTACTTTATTTAAGTATGTTATACAACAACAAAGTTCTGATTAATTGAAAATAGCGAGTGAGTGAGTAAATCTTTAACGTCAAATTGGCAATATTACAGCCATATCATGATGAGGTGGTCATTGAAATGAAGTAAATGAATATTATTTATTATAAAAACCTGTCAATGAAGGACAGTAAAACAACTAGAATATCACAAGTAGAATTAAAACTAGTGTGTAAAGTTATAACTAATAGCACTATTTGGACAATACAATATAAAAAACGGCTATAGATCACCAACAACTGAAGATAGATCACCATAATAGGAGCTAATCGAAAAGATGTTTTTTACCATTGATAATCATATTTAATCCTTCTTTCGACTGATTTCCGATTATTTTTGATCATTGAAACAACACAACAAATGTTTATTTTCACACCATACCATCCAGAGCTTGAGTCAGTAATTAGTAGTCCTGAGTGAGTTTAAATTTTGAGTTTTCGAAAAAATATTTTTCATTTTTTCATCCTTAGCACATATACATAACAGCTGCATGTTTATTTTAGCTAAATCAATTGTGAGAGAGTGGCCACAGGGCGGAGAGTTTCTGGACTTTAGTGAGTCCAGAATTAAATTGTGATGTATTATTTAATGATTCCGACCCAAAATATCAGTTAGTCATTTGTCAAAATATTTAAAACAAACAGTATTCCAAATATATTAAGTATAATGCTGGTTCGTGATCTTGTACGAGTGACAAACCATTCTCAAAAATAATTAAATATGTTTAAGTCAGAATGCCATCAAAAACATGTTTTAAGTTAGTTTTTGTTCAATGCCGAATTCAGAAATATTTAACCAGTATGAACATGACGGTACTTGGGGAAATTAGCCGGGACCAGTGTTCTGCAACAAGAAAACAAATAGCAAATTTCTCTGATGACTGTTTCTGTCAGTACCACAAATGTAGCCTCCAGCTCAGGTATAAAAACATTTTCAACTGTTAAGCGGAACGGCAACATATGGCAGATTCGTTTATCATAAACAGCTGATTAAACATGATAAACAGCACAAGAGTGCTGAATTCATATTAGTCTAATTGACATGTCCCAAGGCCAAGGTATTTAAGCACACAGTATATAAAAACAAATGCTCACACGCACCATGATTTTCTATCTACATTTAAACAATAGTTATTAAGTAATGAACAAAAATGTATATATGCATTGTTCTGAATGGAAAATAGATATAATGAATATAGAAAGTAATGATACAAAATATCCTGTCACTTCAATATATTCTTACCTTTTACAGTATAAACAACTGTATCTAACACATGGATCTATATGCCCCTAGACGGATGAAAAAAACGAAATGCAACATTAAATTAAATAGGCCTAGTTCATTTCCGGAATAGAAGCCTTAGCTTATTGACGCATTGTTCAAGTTTTGCCTGTGAACACATTGATGGTTAATAACACAAATGGCAATCGTTACCTTCGTTTTCGAGAAGACACTCGCAAAAATGCAGAAAATTCAGGCTACATAACCAAGTTCAACATATTTTCATCTGGTGTACACGTGAAAGCCGATCACAAAGCGTACTGTTGCATCCATCAACAAGTAGTTTCCCAAGCCGGATACTGACTGTTACCTAGAGGCTAGAACATTTCAGACGACATATTTACTTGTGACAGGGGACAGCTTTCTGAAACAATTTAAACAAACCTTTGCTTGTTTCGAAACGTCCCTTGTTTGTCATCCAAGCATATTCAAATATTTGTCGTTCCTAAATCCAGTTTGAAGGGCTTCGAGTATTATTGACAGGTAACGTTGTGTGTCTTCTAAGGAAGTTAACTCCATGCGGACCAGTATTTCGAGTTAGCTCCCTTAGACCTTGGGCTCGTCTGAAGAAAAACGCAAAACTGTTACAGAACTCTATTGCTGTTATTAAACCAGAATAAATTTTCTTTGTTATCAACTCTACAGAAGAAACGTTTTGAGTATGTTTAGAGCATGGCATAAGCTAGCTAGGGTAAATTTTAAAGTTAGATTATTAAGAGGAGACAACATCGTGAGGGAGAGGAAACTCTTCGAAAAGCCCCGAACGTTTGCCGCGGAGTGTTACGTAACCAGTGTATCAAATATGACGGCAGCGTAGTATTTAAGATTGAACCCGGTTTATTTTCAACAGCTGATTAAATTCGCTGAGGGTTGTGACAACTGAAATCCTACAGGTACACATCCTACATGTACAAGATAGGGTAACTATTTTGTCACTTCAGTTTAAGTCAAATAATTGGTATCAGTATCAGTATTAAGACAGTAGATTTCTAGTAAAGTTTCAAGTCGGTATGTTATAGCTCACTGGCTTCCATTCTCGATTCAACGACAGAATAAATTGTGCCGATAAAAATTACTTTCACACATGCGTTTATTTTTTAGATGGGAAACATGCCACTACTTGAAAGGTATTAGCAGGTATTAGTGATAGTTTTATGACGACAAAAAATGTTCGGGCGTATTTGAGGAGTGTGAAAAATATAACATATCGCCGATCTGTTCTGATCCGGGGTTTTTTTTGGCAGTGTTACTCTCAGTGTCGATCGTTACTGAACCGTGGACGCTTACAGGTTTGTAAATAAGATTTACCACAGTCGGTCTCATCACGAACATAACGAGGGTCCTTCCTATGGTATTTGATCTCTCAAAGTCAAAGAGACGAGTTACGTATAATTCGTATGTAATGAGACAGAGTGATATATTTGATTTATTACCTACGTCTTGCATAAGGTTACGGAAGGTTGAACATTTTCCTGCATGACGTCACACCGTATTGACGTCACAACGCCATTTTCGTCTGCCCATTTGGTAACCGATGTCACGATGCATGTCAGTTGTCATCGCCTCGCACAGCCGTATGTATACACTAAACTACTCATAGCACCCCTTTCCTGATTTTCAGGTGCTTCGCTCGGCTAACATCACTGGTGGAAACTTTATGTTTATGTTTTTAGACAGATACGATTCCCACTATGGATATAAGTTGTAGAATGAATGAATTCACGTGTTTGTTATGAATGTAAACTTAGTTCAGTCGCACCGTGACCTAATTAAAAGGTCATCCACTGAAATCGTTAGAATCTCACGTCAGGTCATTAGGTCAAGCCGATAGGACACTCGTGTGACGTAAGAGATTAGTATGCAAGTACCCATACCTTGACCACGTGCGTAATACACAAGGAGCCACTGCTCCTTCGACCTTGATGGACATAGGAACGGAGCTATTGTCCACCCTGGCACAATTTCTTCAACCTAAACAATGCGACATTAAGAAGGTTGGATGCCCACCACATGCCTTTATTAATAAGCCCTGAAAAATTCTTGCCTGATTGTAATAAAGTATCCAAGCAGGTCAGGCTTTGTCAGAATTTCTGGTGCCTGGATGGTATAGGACTGATCCAATTTGATCCAATATGTCTGTGTTTTTAGCCTCGATGTTTAATCATGTAAACATGTTTCGTGACCGATAGATTGCACATGTTTATATATTTAAGTAGAATTGAAGGCCCCTGGTCTATAGTCTATGACAATAAAACACGCATTAATAAACAATCTAATAACAGCCACTTTGCCATTGCTTAAAAAATGTGAAAATTTTCTTAGGTACAGAAATGATTTTTACCTAGGTAACCGGCAAAAATGCTCATATGTATTTCTTATGTGTCAATGAAGTTCCGTTCGTATCCTCAAAACAGTGTTGCCCCTTATGTGTTTTCTGGCAAATAAAATTGCTTGCTATACAATTACTCCTCAATTACTGTAACTCGTGTTTGGTGGTATAAACCAGACTTAGACTAGTTCAAAGTTCCAGTTCTTCACACATAGCGCCCATGTGGGAAATCAATTCAATTCAATTTAATTTATTCTCATATAACCACGTTTGGTGCATTCTCTTCCCACAGAGGTTACTTGTCATATCTTCCTACGAACCTCTGTTCTAATACGCCCATATTTCGCGGTTCTCATAAAATCCTCTAGCGGCATAAAATGGCAACAGATTTTATCTCCTTTTTTCTGTCCAAACAGAACCCGTGTTACATCGATCTAGATTCAACTTAACAAATGCAAGCAATGTGGAGAAACAAATATGACATGACTGAGTTCTGTCTAGAAGAAACATTTGAGTATCGCGCTCAGGAAGAGGTTCTAGTTTTCACGATGCATCCGGAAATTACCGACATCTTGTGAACGATCACTTTTGAAACAAGGTCGCTGATTGCACTACTAAATCTGATTGCCTCCAATCACGAGTCTTGAACACTCGCACCATGAAAGGGATGTGAAACACAGTAATGTCATTAATTGAACACCTATTAAATTATTTGCTGTCTGTAGAATGAGCAAATTGAGATTTAACAATTTTTGCCCCTAAGTGTATCTAATACCAGCAGATATTTGGAAAGATTTCTTATTTCTTTTAATTTTTACTATTGAATGTTTTCTTCAATGTCGGTAGACTGGGGAAGTACATTTGTCGAGTTTGTAAATATTTCAGTCTAATATTTGTAAGGGCTTCACAGTGAAATATGTAATGAAATTCATCGCCTATTGCTGATGAATTGCAAAGTTTACATGTTCTGTTTTCTCCAGCAATACCATGCCAACGACCAGTTTCTACCGGGAGATTGTGATTACATGTCACATTTCACAATAGGATAGTAACAGTCTAAGTAAACTTCGTCTCAGTGTATTTCGTTACACTCCACCACTGAGTCTAACAAAACCTAGTACAAGGTCTCGTCAGGTAACCTTTGAGCGACCAATGACCATCCAATCAAACGTGAGACGGTTATATAGATTTAACCAATCAGACAACGGCTACTATTTAGGGATCGGAGGGACTTTCAAAATATTCAGGTCACCGACACAGATCTCTCCACAAGCAGAAATCCGCATATAACACAGTTATTTGACCTGCAGTACATACGCTTTGGGGGTTCTGTTGACATGGTTACCATTAGCTAATATTTCCGCCAGATAACATCCTTGAATATTGTCAAAAACATTATTTTCAGCGACTGTTTACTCACCGTTGTCATGGCTGTACGTACGCCGTGTGCATCACCCGGAAGCTATCGCACGCTGAATAGCATTCGGAATAGTTCGGGTACGAACCTTGTCGAGATAAAAAGTTCAAAAGGTATGTGCGAATGTGCACTTTCGCGATTTGGTAAGCTGTGTTCTGATTGGTCAATCTCAAAGGTTACCTGACGCGACCTCCCATAAGGTTGTGTTAGACTCAGTGGTGGAGTGTAACGAAAAGTGCTGAGGATAAGTTTACTTAGACTGGGATAGTAAATAAAAGCTGGGAAGAGAAGACAGTTTTCAAAAGTTGGAGTGTCTTTAAATTGTTAATAGAAAGATTCCTCGGAGCTGTTTTCAATATCAGTCTTCCAGCTTTCTTGGAAGCAGCCTTTTAATACAGTCTCCACTGATGAAAGTAGCCTTTGATATCTTACGCTTACATTGTTATAGAACTCAAAACATAAGCCACACTTGTCAAATAAAGATCTAAAATGATGCATCCAGGGATCAAAATGGTTTTCGAAAATATGCATAATTGTTAATCAGTTTTGCTCATTTCTGCTGCATTCCAGGATTATTAGGTTTATGCCAGTAATAAATAATACGCTTGACCGCTGTAATGTATCGAGGAAATCTTCCAAGTTCTCTATATGCCATAAAGTACGAGTACAGTTTCTTAAACCGCTCGCCAATTTTAGAAATTTCAAATGGTTTGTTTTTCAATTATGTCTAAATTTTCATATGCTCAAGTTTCGCAACCACACAAGAGAAGTGGAGCTATCATAACATCAAATGCCTTAAGTAAGCAGTCCGAAGGATATTATTATTTCTAGATATTTTTTAAAGACTTTGGAGACATTTGCCCCCAGGTTTTTGTTTGATAGATTAAACTTCCTATTCTTTCTAAATGTCACTCCAAGATAAGTAGAGTTATCTACCATTTCAACTGGAGACTGTATAAAAATAAAATTGAGTTTACTATTCTTGGCTGGGACACTTCCAAAAGTTACGTCGTTCGTTTTACTAAGATTCACTTCTATTTTCCAGACTTTACAATATTTACTAAAATAATCTAAAGTACTTTGTAGCTCGGATACGATGTCGTGCAATAAATGATAAATATAACTGTATGTTTACTTTCTCTAACATAACACTCTCACAACTGTCATCAATGAGAAATTGAAAAGTCAGTAATGACTAAGCAAAATAAAAGACGAAGGTACAAATACTCCGGCGGTATCATAATTATATAGAAACTGGAAAATGTTGTCCGAAATTTTGTTATTTCACACCTTCTCTTACCATTATCGTGCATCGATAAAAGCACTGTTCTACGTTTTTGTTTTTGTTTGTTTGCTTGGTTTTTTTTTTCTTTTTTTCTTTCTTTTTCACGGATTGTCTTACCGATTAAATTACTGCATCATATCTATGACGACTGATATTCATATTTTGGAAATGAGATACTCCTAGTAATTATCCGATTATAACATTTAAAAACATACAACAAATCAAACTGTGATTCACGACTTCGCAATCTGTGAAAATGACGACATTAACGGCGAAGCCTATTTTGAAGGGTCACTTTCAGCACCTTTGCTTTGCCTAAAATGATAAAAGAAACAGGATATTTCCTGCAGAATTCGAAACTGTGATGACAAGTGCATGTCTGTGCGTAATGTATGCACATAGAACTTAATTAAGAATCCACTGTATTTTTAAGTGGTAGGACACATACGTACATCTTACCGTAATGACCACGATTGAAGAACTTTGTGATGCTTTGTCTCATAAAACAAGACAAAGTGACTGGAATCCATGTTGATTTTCTGATCATAATTCCTCATTAAAAAGAAAAAAATATGGGTTTTCATATAAAACAATGTCTGTACAAGATTTGGCCCTGGAATGTTTAATGCTTAATTTATTGGTGAATATGAACATTCAAAATGTCATTTTGCGTCACCTACACGATTCAAGGTCAGTATCGAGCGTAAACTCCATGTGACTGTATGACACCCAGCACTTTCCTCCTCATACCCACTGTCAACCTCCTAATCCTCTGAAAGGCCAGTCTATGTCGCTCCCTGCGTAAAGCAGTTTCCAATTTGGCCAGGTTTTGTAAAGGACGGTCCCTTTGTTGCACACGACGACCAATCATGTCCCAGATTTGCTCTGAAGGGTTAAGATCCGTTCTCATTCGTGAGATATGTCGGGAGTGCTTGCATGTCTGCGTGAAGAGGGGGAAATCCCGAAGTAATCTAAAGTCTGTGTACTACTCAGGTAAAGCACAGGCGCACAACTGTAGTGTCGACAACCAGGGGGTTAAATTAAACAACAGTCAATTAACAAGCATACGTCATGATTACAATACCTCGCATATGAGATAGGTATGCCCACCTCAATTCAAGGGAGATTTTATGATTTGTAAATCACGAGTCAGTATACGCGCAATGTGTGCCAATGAACAAGCATGCGTTATTTCAATATCTCGGCTATAACATTAAGGTATACCCACCTCAATTGGAGGAAGATTTTGTGAGTTGTACCTCTTCAACAGATTTCCCAACGTCCGGGTCTTTCAAAGTCATTGAAAGGTTGAGCCAGCGTTCTGTCGCTGAGAAAACAGGACCTGTCGGATATGTGGGAGAGATCGAACCGAATAATCAGGAATCGTAGCGATGGTGGCACCGAATGAGAAGTTTGGTCACCAGCGATCTGACTAACAATGACGTAGGGTGAGTGAGTGATTTGGACTTTACGCGACTTTCAGCAATGCTCCAACTATCAACGTTAAGGAGTGATATATCAATATTTGGTGCCGGAAAGGTCACCCATAAAAGAAATGCAGGGGTGGCTGTCCCCTGTCCTCCGGTCTTTATAGACAGACATCTTAATTCAGCGTACAAGCCAAGCACCCACATTACAGAATACTTTTACGTTTTATTTGATGTTGGTAAACCAGTAACAGTCATACAATATCGCCTTTGAAAACTATCCAACATTTTTGTACAGGCATTATATAAGATGATACTGAATACCTTCAGTGTAATACGATTTTTATTAAAAGAGTTAATGTTTTCGATTTCAAACGAGCGAAGGCTGGTTTGATGCTACCTCTTTCACAAGTTTAATAAATATGGTATTTCAAGGAAGCGAGTTTAATATTCTGTTTATTAATCTCAAATGCGGCGAAATTGCCTACAGTGTTATAACTCTCAGCGTTCCTCGAGTCAAGCAATATCTATGTAGTACTATTCCAACAGAGGCAATTTATGCAATCTGCTATTGCTAATGTGATTAAGAATGTCTCTTTATGTTTTATATTGTATACAATATTTTTTTATAATAAAGAGTAGAACATTTTCATGAGTTTTGTGTGCCTTTAATGTGATTTGTGATCATACATTTGACTGTATCATGGGTCAGTGGCCTTTTACTGTCTGTCTGTCTCCCTGTCTGTCTGTTTCCCTGTATGTATGTATGTATGTATGTATGTATGTATGTATGTATGTATGTATGTATGTATGTATGTATGTATGTATGTATGTATGTATGTATTATGCCTCCTTGTCACAGTTGAAAAACGTATCATATCGATCTGGACTGGCTTAAAACATGTTTACAGTACTGTAGAATACATCAAAGGAAAATGCCATTCAATTTCCATAATTACGTTACAGCATGATCCTGTGAACCAAGATGTTGTGCAGAGATTAATCTGTGAAATTGCACATATTGCCTAGTGTTGTCTGCGGTCTGGGATATTGACAGAGACAGTCAACATTGTGTTCACAAGAAATAACATCTCCAAACGATTAGTCTTTCGTAATACAACACATTTACATAAAATGCGTATTTATTACCACTGCGAAACGGTCAGTATACTTTCTTGTGCTCGTCAGTATAACCTAACTCCATCTCTGTTACTAATGGAGAAGAAGAAATGCTTAAACCTTTTTCTGAAACATTTACCATGGAATCTGTGGACCGTGTAGTGATAACTCAAGTATTGAATACTGGAAGGGACATTCTCATTCCGTCGCCCTTACAAAACCGGTAGAAAGCACCCCGAGTAGACAAACTGATAACGACCCCAAATTGACAATGTGACAATGCCTCTTTTGGTATTCCATAGTTTTGTAATCAGCAACGAACAAACAACGTTAACCGATCCCCGTTTCCGCGATGACGTATTTGTAGATTGGTAATCGTTCTATGTCGGAAAGTAGGGATCAGATTACCGAACAGGATCCGTGATCGATGTGTCTTGTATCGATTTATTGGAAAACCTGTAAACGCAATTAGCGCTATAGGATACGCATGGCGAATGATATCAGTGATGGATGTCTCGTTGGGATCCCGGGTGGGGGTCGCTTGATGGATGAGCTTGTTAATCAACAATACAGGTGTGTTCATTCAATCCATTCGCCTCCTGCCGCTTACTCAGTCAACGTCAAAGCTGTTCAGAGATCGAGGACAATTGCATTACAGATTTACGCATTCAAATGTTTGTGAAAAAAAACCCAGAACTGATGAAATCATTGTAGCTCTGACAGTCAACGTCAAAGCCGTTTCGAGATCGAAGACCATTGCAATACACATTTACACACTTAAGTATTTGTAATAAACTAAAACTGATCAAACTATCGTTCTGACAGGTTAAACTTATGAGTGGGTGAGTATGAAGTTACCCAAATAGTACCCATTTTGGGAATCGAACCCGGGTCTTCCGCGTGACGAGCGAAAGATAGACTAGGCCACTATACTTCCTCCACCGCCCCTCAGCTTATGGATACAACTGAGAGCAAGGAAAATGTTGTTTTTTTCAGATTATTACTTGCAAAGTTCTGTCTTTTCTTACCGGAAATGGACATCGACTTCTGCATTGTGAAACAAGGCATACTTGTCAAACATACTGCAAACATTCCGGCAAACTGCACACGAGTCCCACTCTCAGTCGGCATCTCTCGACAGTTTCCGTAAATGTTTTATTTTTGGGTGTGTTCTTAAAGGCTTTATCCGGTTGAAAGCAATATCCCAGCAATATTCCTGCTTTATGGCGGCGGTCTGTAAATAATCGAGTCTGGACCAGACGATCCAGTGACCAACAACATGAGCATCGATCAGCGCAATTGGGAACCAATGACATGTGTCAACCAAGTCAGCGAGCATGACCACCCGACCCCGTTAGGCGCGACTTACGACAAGCAGAGTCGCCTGAAAGAGGATAGATACGAGAATGAAGTCATGAGTATATACTGGAGAATATTAAAGAAATAAAAGACGCAAGAGAACTGTTTGTACAATAAAACACTTTCATGGGAAAGCACCAGAGCCTATATTGAGAAAAGGGGTTCGATTTGGAATTTTCTGAACATTTTGACAGGCACGTCACCAATTGACCATTATCGATACGGCTTCTCTCATTACCGAATGCTAAATCTCCCCTATATTTGGAAGAGAACGCTCGATCATTGTGTGTATCTGCGTTGCCTAGCCACATTTAGGGGGAAAGACTTACTACCCAATCGAATATTGAGTCGTCAAGTTTACGACGCCATCGAGGTGCGTGCGTTTGTTCGAATTTCCACAAATGACGTCACGACAGAACAAACCTTTATCGTGAATTCAACCATGCCTCGATCTTTGTTGTTCTGTACGATTTATGGCTAGGTTATCTTATATTATCAGGTAGTAAACGTTTCAGGTTTTATACATATCACAGAGTTGTTGATTAGGTGACACAACTGACAAAGTTACAGTTATGTTGATCGATTTAGATGAAACTAATCGAAGGGAGAGAAAAATCACGATAGAATTTCGGAACGCTATCAGTTAGTTAACCCTTTTGAGATTTTTAGGTTGCTATCTAGGGAATTTTATTTACGTAGTATCTTTGGGTGTCTGTGTGTTCGCGTGCATTACTGTGTGTCTTTGTGTGTGTGTGTGTGCGCGCACGCGCTAATGTGTGTCGTTTGTGTGTGTTGTGGAACGGTGGTTTTGGGGGAGAGGAGCAGGATGGTTTTACTTGACCGTCCTTATACCGGCTGTATAGTGTTAGTCCACTGTGATCATTTGCTTGACAGCATGGACAGCCCACTAAACCATTAGTACCGGTACTGAGACGTTGTTACTACTACTACTGCTGCTGCTGCTACTACTACTACTAATATACTACTACTACTACTACTACTACTACTACTACTACTACTACTACTACTACTACTACTACTACTACTACTACTACTACTACTACTACTACTACTACTACTGATTTGCCGTGACAAAAGGTATAAGAAATACTTTCAGGCCAAGCAAAATATAACACTCACAAGTCTAAGATTTTCAATAATTTTGTATTCAGCAAAAACAAAGGCAAGATACAAAAGATTTACAACAGAGGTTTCATGTACAATGCAACTGAGTCAAATCTAAAGTAATGGGTCACAAATATGATGTCAACTCACCAAAGTCTTGGTGTGAGAGTGAGAAACAGTTTTACTGACTGTAACACAGCGATCGGTCAGGCAGCGGTTATGTAGGTCAAGCATTGATGGAGGCATGTTGATATACTCCAGTCAATCTGCGTGTGTCAGTGTCGTCAACACGACAGCCAGCCTTTATATACAAAGTCACTCATTCAAGAATATCCGAACACATACAACCATTCGCCATCAACGTAGAATTCTCTAGTAGTCTTCATCTCTAGAGCACTTCCTTAGAGACCTGCAGCCAAAATACTAAAAGTACTGACCATTTCTGATACGAAATGTGACCCATAATAATTATCATTCAAAACTTTGAACATTTTGACTCAAATAATAATCATTACTTAATGAACAATACAATTTACTGAAAACACATTCTTGTAACATACTACTACTACTGCTACTACTTCACCTTCTTCTACTGCTACTACTACTACTGATGCTACTACTGATGCTACTACTACTGATGCTACTACTACTGATGCTACTACTGATGCTACTACTACTAATGCTACTATTACTGATGCTACTACTACTGATGCTACTACTGATGCTACTACTATTGATGCTACTATTGATGCTACTACTGATGCTACTACTGATGCTACTACTATTGATGCTACTACTGCTACTACTACTACTGATGCTACTACTGATGCTACTACTACTGATGCTACTACTGATGCTACTACTACTAATGCTACTATTACTGATGCTACTACTACTGATGCTACTACTGATGCTACTACTATTGATGCTACTACTGATGCTACTACTGATGCTACTACTATTGATGCTACTACTGATGCTACTACTGATGCTACTACTACTAATGCTACTACTGATGCTACTACTGATGCTACTACTACTAATGCTACTACTGATGCTACTACTGATGCTACTACTACTGATGCTACTACTGATGCTACAACTGATGCTACTACTATTGATTCTACTACTGATGCTACTGCTACTGATGCTACTACTACTGATGCTACTACTGATGCTACTACTGATGCTACTACTACTGATGCTACTACTGATGCTGCTACTGATGCTACAACTACCGATGCTACTACTGATGCTACTATTGATGCTACTACTACTGATGCTACTATTGATCCTACTACTACTGATGCTACTACTGATGCTACTATTACTGATGCTACTACTGATGCTACTACTACTGATGCTGCTACTGATGCTACTACTACTGATGCTACAACTACTGATGCCACTACTGATGCTACTACTACTGATGCCACTACTGATGCTACTACTACTGATGCTACTACTACTGATGCTACTACTGATGCTACTACTACTGATGCTACTACTACTGATGCTACTATTGATGCTACTACTACTGATGCCACTACTGATGCTACTACTACTGATGCTACTACTGATGCTACTACTACTGATGCTACTACTACTGATGCTACTATTCATGCTACTACTACTGATGCTACTATTGATGCTACTACTACTGATGCTACTACTGATGCTACTATTACTGATGCTACTACTGATGCTACTACTACTGATGCTACTACTGATGCTACTACTACTGATGCTACTACTACTGATGCTACTACTGATGCTACTACTACTGATGCTACTACTATTGATGCCACTACTGATGCTACAACTACTGATGCCACTACTGATGCTACAACTACTGATGCTACTACTGATGCTACTACTACTGATGCTACTACTGATGCTACTATTGATGCTACTACTACTGATGCTACTATTGATGCTACTACTACTGATGCTACTACTCATGCTACTACTACTGATGCCACTACTGATGCTACTATTACTGATGCTACTACTGATGCTACTACTACTGATGCTACTACTATTGATGCTACTACTGATGCTACTACTGATGCTACTACTACTGATGCTACTACTGATGCTGCTACTGATGCTACTACTACTGATGCTACTACTGATGCTGCTACTACTGATGCTACAACTACTGATGCCACTACTGATGCTACTACTACTGATGCTACTATTGATGCTACTATTACTGATGCTACTACTACTGATGCTACTACTGATGCTACAACTACTGATGCCACTACTGATGCTACAACTACTGATGCTACTATTGATGCTACTACTACTGATGCTACTATTGATGCTACTACTACTGATGCTACTGCTACTGATGCTACTACTACTGATGCCACTACTGATGCTACAACTACTGATGCTACTACTGATGCTACTACTACTGATGCTACTACTGATGCTACTACTACTGATGCTACTATTGATGCTACTACTGATGCTACTATTACTGATGCTACTACTACTGATGCTACTACTACTGATGCTACTGCTACTGATGCTACTGCTACTGATGCTACTACTACTGATGCTACTACTACTGATGCTACTGCTACTGATGCTACTACTACTGATGCTACTACTATTGATGCTACTATTACTGATGCTACTGCTACTGATGCTACTACTACTGATGCTACTACTGATGCTACTACTGATGCTACTATTACTGATGCTACTACTACTGATGCTACTACTGATGCTACTACTACTGATGCCACTACTGATGCTACTACTACTGATGCTACTACTGATGCTGCTACTACTGATGCTACTACTGATGCTACTACTACTGATGCTACTACTGATGCTACTACTGATGCTACTACTGATGCTACTACTGATGCTGCTACTACTGATGCTACTACTACTGATGCTACTGCTGAGGCTACTACTGATGCTACTACTACTGATGCTACTACTGATGCTACTACTACTAATGCTACTACTGATGCTGCTACTACTGATGCTACTACTTCTTATGCTACTACTGAGGCTACTACTGATGCTACTACTACTGATGCTACTAATATACAATGGCTACTCCTTCTACGACTTCGCCACTGTAACTGGTGCTACTACTATTCTCACTACTACTACCACCACTGACATGACTACTACTACTGTTGTATGAGGCAACTGGTCCTACTCTACTAAACACTGCTACTATTACTCCCGCTACTACTCCCACTACTTCTACCACTACTACTGTCACTTCTACTACTAATACTAAATTTTCTAATATTCTTATTCCTACTACTGCTGCTACTATCACCACTACAACTACTGCTGCTGCTACTACTACTACCACTACAACTACTGCTGCTGCTACTACTATCACTACTGCTGCTGCTACTACAACTACTACTACCACTACTACTGCTGCTACTACTACTACTGCTGCCGCTGCTACTACAACTACTACTACTGCCGCTGCCACTATTACTACCACTGCTACTGCTGCCACTACTACTACCACTATTACTGCTGCTGCTACTACTACCACTACTACTACTGCTGCTACTACCACCTGCACTACTACAAACACTATTACCACTAACTCTGCCTCTATGACCACAGTTACTACTTACACATGTGAGTGAGTGAGTTTAGTTTTACGCCAAGGGGGCAGGATGGTGTGTGGGGGTGTTTTAAGGGGTTTGGAGAGTCTAAAAGAGAAGGCCATTTTGGAATTTTAATGATGCACCTTGGTGACCTAACTAATATAGTGTGCATGCGTGCCTAATAAGGTCAGCCACCTGTGTTAGGAGTCATACCTTCTACAATATTCCCTACCGTGATCAGAGTCTCCGACCTTCGTTATGAGGTCATGCTTGTAGATGATTCCTTATCTTTGCACAATGGGGTGATTCAGCTCTTTAATTAGGTCACCCGGGTGCACAGTTAGGAAAAAATGGCCTTCTTTTCATGACTGTTACACCGACCCACCTATTCGTCGAGTGATTGTCTATGGTATCAATTCGTATTGCACTTGGAAACTAAACAAACGATGCTTTTCTGAATTAAAACTCACCGCAAAACATGTGTCACTTAAAGGATTTTCACCGTAAATGATCGGTTTTTCAGTAAAGGTGCAGCATGCAACGCGTGTGCTGGGCTCTGTCTTTAGAAGTATGTTGTCGCAGCGCACATCACTGGATTGTCTGGTCCAGACTCGATCATACTCAGACCCCGCCAAATAGCAGGAACAATGCTGAATGCTGCATTCAAAAGCCCACCAACTAGCCATCCAACCAACTTGAAGTTTCAAAGCTTCAGGCAGTTGCAGTGATGCTTGCCCCAAGAGCTGTATAACATAGACATTTCTCTCTCTTTGCGAAATGAAACTTCTTGAATACTCTCATCGCCTATCAAGACTTGTAGACTGGGGCAGTAGGCCTGTCCCTGGAGCAGTAAATGTTAGTTTTGTTGTTTTTTTCTCTTTCTGTGTGATGTATAATTCTTTGCGTGCAGTGCCGGAAAAACATACATGTATCACGCAACGCCTTTAAATAATTGGGCAGAAGCAAAAGACCGGCGAATTAATAGGTCTACGCGGTGGGTTAATGGCGACGTAGGAAACAAGAGCTTCTCTAACAAGGGCTTCATAAGTTTGGATATATATGTAGTTCTCAAGCATGTTTGAGCTTCTTACATCGCCTGAAGAAAGTGATGCTTTCTCGTTTAGTGAAATGTGTAACTCTAGACAAGAATGAAATGTCTTTTGACATTTGGCATCGGCTTTCAAAATGGTTTTCGCTTCCTTTGCAAAACAGTGAATTTTTTTTTTTTTTTTATTTATTTATTTTTTTTTTTTTTGCTCATACTGGCAAAAGATGTCCCCATGAGTGTGTCAATACACGTTGTTGGTAGTTGATGTGATGACCAACTAGATATACAGATGTTTATACAAGTGTGTTTCTCCTAAAAGAAACCTGAAATTCTAATACTTTTGAAATTGCATCGTGACTTCCTGTAAGCTGCTTATATTGTTAGATCACCGATAACGCAATATATCATGTTTATTTGTTATTAATCGTTCTCGTGAACCTGAACAGATGGGCCCAATATGTGCCCTTGGAACTGACTGTGTCTACGTGTCTGTTAATTGTGACGAAGCCCTGTATTAAGGTGTCTGCGTTTGTCACGGACAATTCATGTCAAGATTTACCGTCAACATTTCAATTTAACTTAAATGTTTTTGTCATGTAATTGAGCCCTAGTAATTGAGTAACTAGTTTTCTGGCTTTATGGTCTAACTTATGTTAACTGGTGTATTTTGAAAGGGATACAATGTTTCCTTCCATAAAACACAGTGGAAAACTATTGTGATCATCTTTATTTGAGCTATATCTTCGTTATAAGTAACTCCAGGACAATTAAAATTATAGGTGAAGGCAACCAATAGTGTCAACCTGTTCAACTATCAAATCATAAGATCAATTAATAGTTTTGCTATGGATGAAAACCTGGTGCTTGAGTAACACAAGTACTGAGTTCCAAGTATCAGTTTTAATATTTCTTGGTCAAATCAGAGGTTGTCCCCTCCGGCGTCCACCAAGCACCTATAAATTCAGGAACCAATCTAGTTGGTGACAGTTCCCACGGTGGACTCACGCCAACTAGAATCCCTTGGGACGCTGGACACAGGGATTTGCTGGTAAGTTCCTTGCATTCTTACCTTCAGTCTGGCGTTCCACTTGTAACTTTTAAACTATTTGTCTTGACAGGGATAGGTTGGTATTGATATTATTGGGGGTAGATGAAATGTTTCTTATCTTCTAGAACAATGGTTATGGTTGAGGATTAATGTGGTTAAGTGCTCAAATACTAGTTCATTGTTTATCCATATAACTTATCTGGTTTGGGTGATTTGTATCTTCATGTGTATAGTCCTAATAAAAGGTATTGTTGTAGCAATAGGGTTGTGCTCTCTTTCATATATGTTAATTTAATCATGTTCACTGGTGTGGTCGATATGGCACGTTTACACGACCACATGTGGTTGAGCCAATGACCCTTAACGCAGGGGTCCGTGGAACTGACTGTGTCCACGTGCATATGTCTGTTAATGAACCCTTGAACATGCAGTTGAACAGATGGGCCTCAATCTGTGTCCGTGGAACTGACTGTGTCTACGTGCATATGTCTGTTAATGAACCTTTGAACATGTAGTTGAACAGATGGGCCTCAATCTGTGTCCGTGGAACTGACTGTGTCCACATGCATATGTCTGTTAATGAACCCTTGAACATGTAGTTGAACAGATTGGCCTCAGTCTGTGTCCGTGGAACTGTCTGTGTCTACGTGCATATGTCTGTTAATGAACTCTTGAACATACCGGTAAGAATTGTTCTTCAGCAATCCATGCTTGTGGTAAGGGTGGCCAGGCTCGCTGACTTGGTTGACACTTGTCATTGTATTCCAGTTGTGTAGATCGATGCTCATGCTGTTGATCACTGAATTGTCTGATCCAGACTGGATTACTGACAGACCGCCGCCTTTGAGTTGAACAGCTGGCGTTATGAAACATACAAACCAGCCAAGAATCGTCACACAAATGTTGGGATAAGACGGTAATACATATGACAGGTGTCTGAACATAATAGGATAGTAAATAGGATGTTAGTTAATCATAGCATCAACTGTCTCTGCATCACCCAGGTGAAGGCACGTTTCCATGGAAACTCCATCCCACGGCCATCACGGCCTCTATTATCTACATTCCGGATTTTCAATGCAATTATTCTCATGTAAACCACCAAAGCGGTGCATAACACTTACTGCTACTGGCGGAATCTGCTGTGCTATATTGTTAATGCTGTTTATCTGAACCCACATGAAAACCTTTGTCTAAGTGTTGACGTCAGTCAACAGGCTCTGTTTCCTTGCATTAAGCCCAAAACTTCCAATTTGATTTTCACAAATGCATCCAACGTGAACGAATTGTGAGAATGACACGACTTCATTAAGCGAAGATAAATGACTGAAGGTATCATAATTAAGGTAGAGTGTTTTCAAAAGAAAAACCTTTTAACTTTTACCACGGACTGCCAATTTTCGTTTTTCGTTAAGCTGTCTTTTCGAGGCTGTTGCTTAGATGCGGGTGATAAACTCTCGTCCCACACAAAGCTGTCACATCTACTTGAGATAAACAAGTGATTAAAAGTAATATGAGAATTCGCGATGCACATGATGTTCGTGATGGTTGTTGGCAACGTTACCAGATTAAATTGAAAACAAAACACATCAGAAACATTTTGGTTTATAGCTACTTTCACCTCTACACTTACTATTACTTGCGGGAAGCAACCCTTCGATTCATTGTGTTGCAGCATTTATCTGCTGGCTTCAACAATACATTTCCATTTAGCTGAACTAAGACTAAAACCATTGATACCTATAACACCGTCCATATGTTAACACTAAAATCAACCAGTAAAAGAGCGGGTGGGTAAAACCAAGTAAATGTATAATAACTTATACTTTTCACTATGGTTTAATCTCTTCAGATCACTTGGTAGAGCTTAAAAGTTCGTGAAGTAGATAGAGTGGTCATGGTTGGAACATCATGGACATCAGTCGACGTATTTTGACAACAGCGTCAGCCAAGTCAGAGATGTAGCCCTATACCAGAACCCGTGAAGTTCCAGTTGCAATTCAGTAATCCATGCTTGTCAAATCTGTCTCACAGTCCCTGGCCCACATTATGTTCCCTACTTCAAAGCCTACTTAAAGCCTTAAATTAAGAAAGTCCAGATTTCCTCAGGATCAGGATCCGAATATCTGGTCTTCCTGGGGCTCATTTTATGTGGGTTAGTTTGTTACTATCAAACTTATATATTTTCTGATACTAAGCGTTAGTCTAATGCTTGTCGTAAGAGGCGACTGATGGGGTCGGGTGGTCAGACTCGCTGACTTGATTGACACATGTCATCGTATCCCAGTTTTGTCATAATGGTGATCACTGGATTGTCTGGTCCAGACTCGATTATTTACAGACCGCCATCATAAAACTGAAATATTGCTGAGTGCTGCATAAAACAGCATCAAACCAAACCAAAGCCGACCCGTGAGGTCGGGGAACAACTGTACCCCGATATCTTCGGGCAACATGATATAACCGCAATAAGCTTCAAAGCATTAATACAGCCAACCACTCACTCAGCTGCCAACACGTTGACAAGTTACGCTTCTTGAATGTTGAAATAACCTTCAGGGAAATGTTGAATAAACTCTTAAGGACTGTAAGGTTCAGGCAGAAACTGTGTGAGTCCTCCCCGCAGTGGATGTTTTTCTATGAGTAATATCATATTTAGCTGCACAATGCCAGAAGTCAGGATATGTATATAAAGTAAAGTATTTATAAACTGAACAGAAACAAGAAAAATATGGATTAATTGGGTCATCAATGTTGGTCATAAGAGATATGGAGACGTACATCTAGAGCTTCTGCGGAAGGGCGTAATAAACCATGGTGCTACCAGCAATATATCATTGTTTAACTATACATACAGCTTGGAGCAGATATTGTTGACTTTTACTGAAAAGTGTAGCCCTGTTAATGGGGTCAAAGTTATTAGTTAATAAGTTATTTCTTTGACAATTCCTCTATCAAGAATACAAGAGAAACGACAGAGTTATCGTTTCTTAAATATGTATAATTATTACATCTCTTGGGAAATGAAATGAAACAAGCCTTATTTGTAATTTGAGGAATGAGTTTTTAAGTTTGAAATAATTTACATCAACGCACATTTCACGTTTCACGTTTGCCAAGGAATCATTGTTTCTGTATTTCGTCGCAAGTGACATTTATTAAACAGTTGAATGTGACACCAATGGCGAGGGACGTTACATTGCTTACAGTGTTTTACTGCAGACGTGGCAAAAAAAGTGAACACTTTTTCTTTTGAATTTTTGGCAAAGTTGTTCAAGTTTGTAAAATCCTTCTTGGTCGAAACGTTTCGCCCTGACACTGACTAATTATGCACGCAAACGCAGAATGTTGGCTGTGTAGAAGCTCATGAATATATGAAATATGGCAAAAACTGCATCTCGGAGATTTTGAAAAATGCATGTATAAAATAGGCAGCGAATCGGCGGCCAGACATCTCAGCTGACAGAAAGGCACCGAAATTGTACCACGGATAACAGTGCAACAGAGAGAGGGCAAATAGACGCCATCAGGCTGTGCCAGAGTTACAGGCAGGCTAGCAGCACCCAAGACAGGCTACGATCATGCAGACCACGTGTGCAGACCCTACAGGAAGACCTCCATCTGTGTACTCTTCATCTGCGCAAACGGGTCATCACGGCAACGGCAACGGAAATGGCGGCAATAGCTTTAGGAAATGTCATTAGTCGACTACGTGCAGTAGGTATCAGAGCTCGACGTCCTTTGCTTGGAATGATGGCCGGGTGCGCATATACCGTCGCACCGGAGAAAGACTAGCGTCCAAGAAGTACATCTCCTTTTTGAGGAGACGGTGTGTAGGGAGGGATTTGTGGCAATCAACGTACACAACTGGTCATAATACGTGGAAACTTGAACGATCAGAGATACATACATGACACTCACTCCGTGGCAGTACGTACCATTTCTTTGCCAGCAACAACGGGGAACACTTCTGCAGCACGCCAACGCTAGGCCCAACACAGCGCGAATTGTCCAGAACTTCTTGAACTCCCAGAATATCCATGTCCTTTGATGGCCAGCACTCTCATCGGATTTAAACACCATAGAGCTCTTGTAAGATCACCTGAATCGCCACTTGAGAAGACGACCATGACCCCCAGCGAAAAGACAAGACGGCAGACGCTCTCAAGAACGAGTGGAATAGGATTCCGAATGACGCCATTCGTCCGCTAACGACATGGATGAGATGGCGATTGCTGCTATAGATGACAACACTCGCCCCCAAGGATGTGAATGCCTGACCAGAGACTTGCACTGACTGAGAGATTCCGCTAATGACTCTTGTTGTATCTGTGAACTCTGCTATACCTACCCCTCTGTCCGTTACATGACTCTTCATCTGGGATGAGTTTCTCATAGACATTGTTAGTGTATTGGCCCAAATGCTGGCTTCATTAAACATACACTAACTTAAAAACATTGCATGTTTTGCTTTGATGTCATAGATCATTATTAATGGTGGTAACTTTCCTTTGCTCACCAGTTTACGTGAATATAATGAGCAATAAAGAAATTATTACACTCGTGCAAGCGTGTCACTTGACACATACAACATGTATGTGGTATTCTGGCCTGGGCAATACACAATGCTACACTCGTTTCGCATACGTCGTATGCCGCACTTCGACGGTAGTTCATGGATTCATGTGATACGTAATAATTTCATATAAACTGACGCACAAACGAAAGTTCGCCGGATGCACTGGGATTTTATTTTCAAAAAAGCAAAAACAAAAAACAAAGAAACCAAAAAACAACGTAGAAAAGGGACAAACATTATTCTGGTGTTGCATAAACAACGTTTAATGGCGGCAAGACATGAAGCGAAAAAGCACTTGTTATCAGGCCTTTCACGGAATCGTACAAACTGAAGTAAGGAAGACAGCTTTATTACCAGTATCTAATACAGGTGCAAATGAAAATGTAAGTTGCCTCGTGTAGATTGCGTGACTGAAAGTTCTAAAACTGATCTCTAACAAGACTGTCATTTCAGTTGTGGCAGTTACATCGACAGTCAGTTGCACCAAACCAAGAGCTCATCAACAACAAAAGCTGGAACCTTCAGAAAACTGACTATCAAAATATATTGTATGAATACAAGACAAATTCCAATACACTTGGATAAAACCGTTCTTCATATTCAGCTGTACACCCGTGAACAATCGAATTAGAATTGTGTTTCAGTAACCCATGCTTGTCATAAGAGGTGAGTAACGTGACCGGGTGGTCATACTCGCTGACTTGTCATCGTATCCCAACGAACGATGCTCATGCCTTTGATGACTGATTGTCTGGTCCAGACTGGAATATCTACAGAACGGCACCTCATAGCTGGAATATTGCGGAGTTAAACAACAACCAAGCAGTCAATCAGCAGTACAGACTGGGCTGCTGGATTTGAATGTGCCAGAAACAGCGGGGAAAGTGAATCAACATCTGGTCGCCCTCTTGCCACCACCGACGTCTATGTTGAAACCGTACTTCGTGCTGACAGGTTATGACGTCAGTGCCTAAGACACTGATGAAACCCTTGGCATCCGTTTTGATTTAGTTCAGAATGTCACACAACGGCAAATCAATACGTTCGTTGTCAAACAAATTAATAAGATTTCTATTTTTCGACATAATCACTTGTGACTGCAATACACTTGATCTACAGATAATATATTCCACCTGTGTAGAAGCTTTTATCTTGGTCCAAAAAGTGCCGATAAGACGTCATCTTCGCAAAAACGGGACATCGAAGGCGTGACTTCATCATTGGGAAAAGACAAAAGGTTGATGATAACAAATCAGGAGAATACGGAGAATGTGGACATTTGTTAAAAGGCTGCAGCAGCTGTTCTTTTATCGGGAACATGTATGTAGGATCAAGAGAACACCAGAACAAAACTTACTCCAAGTTATTCCCTGATAGCTTATCCTAGATGGTTTAATTCTTTGTGTAACATTAACCGTTGATTTAGTCACGTTATGGGCGATACTCTGTCAAAATGCCTTTACAGCCTCCGGAAAGCAGCTGCTTTGATGAAGACGAACAATTTTATGAACAGCCATCGTCTTTCTCTCAATAGATGCAACGATTCGGTGAAGATGCTAACACCATTATCAAGCATGTGATATTCGTGGTGGTGTGTGGTCCTGTGCATAGAGCGCTCTCGCGAACTTGTTTATTGTATTCTTACCCAACACATTTACAGGTATATAAAAGATGTTGCCTTGGTAAAATGCACTGGCCACCATCAAAAGGTTGTGAGTGAATTGTACAACTTAGTAGGTCAAACTAAATATTATGAAATAGCAGAATTCACGCAAACAAAATCGCCAAAAACGGTATCATGATTATACCCTAAAGTCAGCATTGTGCATGGCCTCCATGGAAATCGCTGAAAGCGTTAAATCAGTGCTAGGAATGAATTAGCCGGATGAAGAAGGCAGGCCATTGTCTTTTGGGTCCATACTCTGCGAAGTCCCTGATCGACTCCAGTCGCAGTAGTCGTCCTTGGAGGAAGGTCATTCAGTCTCCTTTGAATCTCGTCACAAAGGTGTTCTATTGGACGTAAATCCTAGCTGAGTGAGGACTATTGTAGGTTTTGGAAGCCAGGTTGTAATGTCCAGAATGTAGGAGAACATGTGGTCTTGGGACGTCATTTCCTCATCCTGGACCAAGATTCTGGAACATCACAGTGTCAGGTAACTGGTTCAGACCGATTGCATCCCACACCATGATGCTTGGACCACCCATGAATCACTTTCAGCAGTACACTCATTGGAAAACAGTTCCCATGCCTTCACCATACTCTTACTCTGCCATCGACTGTTGAAACACAATATCCGCTTTTATGAGATAAAAGCACAGTTCACCATTGTGGATAACGCCTATTTAGATGCTGAGTTGCCCACTGAAGTCGGTTTGAGCGGTATGAGCAGTGAAGATAGGAGTAGGATATGGTCTGTGACAGCAGAGGTTTCTTCCGAGGAAAGGTCGACGCACCGTCTCGACACAGATTGATCTATTGTGAGTCCCAATGGCCTGGCGTGCTGTTTCCGTCGTTCTGGAGTAGCGATCTTGCAGATGGTTGCACACAGTCTGTCGGTGATGTTACTGGAGGTCGTCCATTGCGCGGACGGAATGAGTAGGTTATTAGTTAATTACCCAACAGCATAATCCCAACCACACCGTGGAGAGAACAATCTAATTCATAGAGGTGAGGTCACTATCAAGTTGTGCAACGGAGAGTCTTGGATGGGTGACTGTGTTGGACTAAAGGCAGAGTTTCTAGGACTTTAGTCCTGCGCCACAAGGAAGCAGGCGTGGTATGTGGCTTAACCTTAGCCAATAGAGTTAGTAAAAAAATGCTTCGTTCACCAAGCAGAAAATGGGTACCAGATGGGATAATTTATGTGTGTATAACCTTGTAGTATGCACAAATGCGTGGAAACAAGCGCTCTATAAATGGCCACTATTATTATATACATCATTATGCACAAAGAGAATATACATGGAGGTTATATGAGTTTATACAGTTGAAGAGAATAAAGACAGTGTGTTGACATTACTGACGGTTGTTGTGGTTTGAGATAATGGCTATCAATAATACAACTCACCTCCGTAATGCAGCTTTCCTAGTTCCTTGAGTAAATAGACATGGCTACCTCCAGACATTGTTACAGGTGTATCGGAAACTCTGGCTGCACGCAACGGCGGGTAAATAGCTGATGTACACGATTACCTCAATTCCTTCCTCTTGTGGGAGTTGTGCAGCATAAAGAGTGTTGTATGCAAGTGGAACACGTACAGGTGGTCTAACGGATAGGTCCTCAACCCGGAGAGGCGAATGACTGTGGTGTCCACGAAGGCACCAAACCACTACACGTAAAGCTGTGGTATTTGATATTTCTGTGTCTTGTGTAGAGCAAGCACGGCTCAGCAATGTGTCTGACTGTCCATTAAGATGCGGGTTAGAACTGATGTTCAGTAACCCATGCTTGTTGTAAGCGGCACCTAACTGGTACGCGTTGTCAGACTGCTGACCTACATGACATATGTCTTAATATCCAAAATGCGTAGATCGATGTTATTGCTCTTCATCACGTGATTGTCTGGTCCCAGACTCAAGTATTTGCAGATCGTCACCATACCGCTGTAATACTGCTTAGTGCAGCAAACAAGCAAACAAACAAGCATCGATAAAGAACGATCTACGACATGAAGTATGATGACGGCTGGTAACTTTAGTTTCGTGAGAAATATTCTCAACAATAAGAAGAACGCTTAAACGAACAGGAAGTCAATAGACAATAAGACAAATAATGCCGTTTGACATGCGACCGCTAATCCCAGATTTGAGGGAAAGATTTAAGAAATATTAAACGGATATTACAGGAAAATTTAGTATTAGAAGAATTGTAACGGGCAACTGGATCAGTCTGTGAATATAACAGGAATTCAGGGATATTGCACTTCAGTAATAAAACACTTTCCACAACCACAAGAAATCTTTGCTAAAAGCAGAGTCTGTTGTAAATCAAGTAGGTAATAAATGTTGATCTGTTCACTGTCAAGTAGATAATATACTTGTTGACATGTTCATGGTCAAGCGTTTAATACATGTTGATGTGTTTATTGTCAAGCGGTTGATTTACGTTGATATGTTCACCGTCAAGTGGTTGATATATGATGATCTGTCAATGTCAAGTGGTTGCTTTACGTTGATATGTCCTTTGTCAAGTAATTAATATATGTTCATCTGTTATTGTCAAGGGGTTAATTTATTTTGATGTGTTCAATGTCAAATGGTTAATACATGTTGATCTGCCACTGTCAAGTGGCTGATACATGTTAATGTGGCATTGTCAAATGGGTAATATATGTTGATCTGCTATTATCAAATGGTTAATATATGTTGACATGTTTATTGTCAAGTGGCTGATACATGTTAATATGTCATTGTCAAATGGTTGATATCTGCTGATCTGTCATTGTCAAATGGGTAATATATGTTGATCTGCTATTATCAAATGGGTAATATATGTTGACATGTTTATTGTCAAGTGGCTGATACATCTTGATCTGTCATTGTCAAGTACGTAACTAATATGTGTTTTGTGCCATGTTATATGGAACGTAGACCACCCTAGTCGGTAGAAATATATACAAATGGTTTTGGGTGAAATTAAGCTGTTAAATTAATGCAGATTATTCTTTTTTGCGACATGGCTGTGTTACAAGGTAGGTATTCCCAGTGATATGCCCTTTACCACATATTATACATCTGGGCATAATACATACATATAGACGAACGTGCGTACATACATAGAGACAGACACACAGACAGAGACACACATACAATACATACATACAGAAACAGACAGACAGTAAAAGGGTACTGGCCCATAATACAGCCAAATGTATGATCACACATCACATTAATGGTACACTTTAACTTATAAAACTATTCTTCTCCTAATTCTAATTTGTACATAATATTAAAAGTATACTGACCATTCTTAATCACATTGACATTAACAGGTTGCACAATATGCCTCTGTCGCAATAGTGCTACATGGATCTTGCTTGACGCGCGGAAAGCTGAGAGTTATCGCTCACAACACTAGGCAAAATGTGCAATTTCACAGATTAATTTCTGGACGACATTTTGGTTCACAGGATCATACCGTAACGTAATTATGGAAATTGAATGATATTTTCCTTTGATATATTCTACAGTACTGTAAACATGTTTTAAGCCACTCTAGATATGATACCTTCCAATTGTAACAGGGAAGCAGAATACGTACATACGCACATAGGTACGTAAGTACAGACACATACATACATACATACATACATACATACATACATACATACATACATACATACTTACATACATACATACATACATACATACATACATACATACATACATACATACATACATACATACATACATACATACATACATACATACATACATACATACATACATACATACACATATTCACATACGCCCCGTCTGACTAGTACTTGTTATTTGTTCTGTAAGTAGTAGGTAAGTGGTAGTAGTAATAGTAAGTGGAAAATGGTAAATAATAAAATATATCATATATCCAAACATTCTTTCAGGTGCACACATCATGGGAATCTTTCAAGAATGGAATGGCGTCTCACAGAGAAATGTAAATGCATGGAAAATTACCAAAAACGCTATTAAGACAGGTATTTTACAAACTGCAGATTTGACATTAGACGGTTTAGATGAAGATTAATCGCTTTGCAGTTGGAGATAAATGTACAAGAATCTCTGTGAAAACGTTTTTTTCTACTCAATCGAAGTGATGGAACTGAAATCAACAGATATTTCAAATTTGAATTATATATAATGGCAAAACCAATGTAGAAACAGAGGAGTGAAAAACGATGCACATCTACACTGTGGCACCATGATCAGAGGAATTTCACTAAAACCAGGACACAGGCTCAAGGACATGAGGAGGGATGTACCAAGGCCTCTGGATATTTACCCCCTAAGTGAGATCCGGTTTACAAATAGCTTCCAGGAAATTGAAATATTTTTTACCCCTAAATATCAGTTTCCTTCGATGTTATCTAAATCAAATCCAAATGCAATTATTTGTAAATAATAGATGAGGGCAGAGGAAATGGGAGTATTTTGAGAAGCGCATGTATTCTTTATTGCTGTTTTGAGTCAAATATTGGTTTTGAACCTTGGAAAAAACATGGATTACGTAAGTAGTTGTGTCATATCCTTCTTCAGAGAGCAGGATGGGAAATTAATATGGGCAATTATCCGATGGGATGGGTTTCAGACATTAAATATGCAGCTTTATCGAGCTGTGAATGCATCAGATTATGACAATAGTCATCACTAAATGATGTACCATTGTGTGTGAGTGTGTGTGTGCCTGTGCGTGTGACCGCAAATGTATCCGACTGTATCTGGCCTTATGGTACTATTTCAGAAGTACCTTTGCGAAGATTATTTTTTTATAAATATATAATTTATAGTTTCAGATGCCCCCGACTCAAAATGCTTTCCAGTATAATCATATAATACATGGTGACATGATGTGTTGCTGTATGTAGTATTTTGAGTCATGGGCCAGTAATTTCTAAAGCAGCCTGTCCGGATTACCTTTCAAATTTTCTCAACATGAGGATTTGACAGTTCTACTTCTGACCCTCAATACGTTTTAGCACAAACAATTATAGGAGTTTCATTATCAGATACCAAGCTGCGAATTAATCTTTCTTTGACGTTTCTAACATTTCATTCGGACTCAAACTGGTTGAACCTATGAGATGTGACGAGTTGCAAACTTGTTTTAACTCTTGCTTGATTGGAACATGGATAAACCTATTTTCCTAATCCATGAATTTTTTTTTAACTATAGGTCTGAGCACGCTGAGTGTCTCTCAGGAGCATGCTCCTGTTATAAATTCTAGTCGAGTTTGCAACTACGAGTTATCACGTAGCTATATCAGTAGTATATTTTAAAATACGTTTCGCATTTTGGCAAAACAGGTGCAAGAAACAAACGTCTCCTGGAGTTCTTTGTTACTGCCAGGAGGCGATTGCTTCTTATTCGTGCCTGTTTTGCTAGCATGTGGAACTTGTTTGAAATACTCACTGATAACTATAGCTGCGAGATAACTCGAAGTGACAAATTCGAACAGACATTGATACTAGGAGTATGCTCGTGGTGCCAGTGAAAGTTGCAAATCCATTCAAACCTTCTTAAAAATATCACTTTCTTTAAGTCTTACATGCTGTACTTATTTACTATGGAACACTCAAAGCATTCTAACCCCTTACCTGTCAAGTGAACAAATCAGAACAAATCACAGTGAAAATACTATGTGACTTGAACAGATGTGATTCTTATCATTATGGCGAAGAAGTTTTTATATGATGCTCTGAGTGAGAGAAAATATGAAAATCCTTCCCGACAAGCCTCTCAAAAATTTCTTCAGTTGCTGATTTTGTATTCGTCCTCCTTTCAAGACCGTTTCTGCCATGTTGGGTTCATGTTCTAACACCACGCCGAAGACCCAGCTCCGACTGTCCTAGATCGGAACAATGTGTGCAGCCCACTTCTGGTATCCTTAGTATAGCTGTAATGTTGCCACAAGCGCCGTAAAACAAAATTCACTCACTCCCCAACAACAGCTAATGTTCACTTAAGAACTACAAGAGTATGTCATCACAGCAATTCCACCTTCCGCTATAGATTATTCATCTTCTTCAGAAGCCGTGAAGGAAACAGGCATCCGTCCGTCTTATCATTGTTTGTTTCACGGTTGACAGCTATTGGCATCACATAAGTCGTCTCAGCGCTGATCACGTCGTGAAGATAAGATGCAATAAACAACGCGTGTTTCACCCACAGGTGCGAGGGGTAAAACCCTCATGTTATATGTCTCTTTATTCCTTAAACGAATAAGTATGTGTGTAAAAACGATTTTTATCAGTATGTGCCAAGAGGGTGTTTCACTCGAGTGATACAACCTGACAGTTTCTGGAAAAACGGAAATTACAGAACCTACAGAAAGAGCTGGCTCATTCACGTGACACTGTCTATGTCCGCGAGTGTGATGTCTGTCCATTTAGATATGGTACTTGTATTTATGTCAAAAGGGGATCTCAGGCTGTTTAGTCGATTAAAGAGGCCCAATCTGTTGTATAGGCCTGATTATAAGAATTGTCCGCATTATAATACTTGTGGTATCATCAAACAGTTAAAACTGATACCCACCCCCTCACACTCCCCCGCACGACCCACAGACACACCCACCCACGTCACACACAGCAGACATCCTCAAGCTCTCAAATTAACATACTCCAGTAAAAGAAACAAACTTTAAATTATAGAAAGCTCCAGTAGTGTGATGAAACATAAGTGTTAATTCACTGTTATGTGATAACTGTCTCCTTACACGCTGTGAATAACCATACTAGGGTACAGTGCCACAAAACGCTGACGTTATCATTTTTTTATCTGGATGGGCATGTGTGTGGTGAAGAGTTACATATATTTTATAGTGAGGACCCAGAATCTGTGTAACTGGATCTGTAGCTGCCGACACAGCGGTCACGTCACTCAGCCCAAAGTGCTCGTGCTGTATCAGTTGATCATGACAGCGCTGTCACCTTCGGGTGAAGAACTTTCTAAAGAAAAAAAATAAACTGTGACCTAATGTTTCCAATGTCAGAAGGACTGAAAGGTTGCAAGATGGGATTTTACACGTCCCGTCACGTTCCGAATCACCTCACGTCACCTCACGTCACGTCACGTCACGTCACGTCACGTCACGTCACGTCACCTCACCTCACCTCACCTCACCTCACCTCACCTCACCTCACCTCACGCCATCACTCTGCAGTTCATTTAGAGGCTATTTTCAATTTTCATCAATGTTCAAGTGATTGTTTGATTGTCCATGGGAAGGCGAACGAGGTATGTCATGCGTCGCACTCAGCAATATTCCAGCTATATGGCGGCAGTCCGTGAACAATCGAGTCTGGAGCAGACAATCCAGAGGTCAACAGCAGGATCTTCGATCTACGCAACTGGATACGATGACATGTGCCAACCAAGTTAGCGAACCTCACCAGCCGATCCCGTTAGTCGCCTCCTACGGCAAGTATGGGTTCCTGAATATCAAATCTAACTCGGATTTTCACGGGTCAGTTTTCCATGGACACGAGTGGGGCTGTCGTCCCAGCCGCTTCAATATGCAAAGCAGAGTTTCCTCCCTTGGATACGCTGGACACTAAGACCGCGGATTCGGACCCAAACTCTCCCCGGATATGTTTCTATTTGATGAGCAGCATACCCATGTCCCTGGGTTTAGCTGAATTGGCTAAAACTTGTATTTGAATAATATTTATTAAGTTTCTTCCTTCCTTAAGCTGGGAGTCTGTTACACAACAGTGAAGAGAAGTGTGTGAAGCGATCCTAGCTTGAGCTCACTCAGAGACCATACCCACGGTATCCTAAAATTGCTACGAAAGCCTGATATTTGCATAAGTTTCTTCCTTCCTTAAACTGGGAGTCTTTTACACAACAGTGAAGACAAGTGTGTGAAGCGGTCCTAGCTTGAGCTCACTCAGAGATCATACCCATGGTATCCTAAAATTGCTACTAAAGCCTGATATTTGCATAAGTTTCTTCCTTCCTTAAACTGGGAGTCTTTTACACAACAGTGAAGACAAGTGTGTGAAGCGGTCCTAGCTTGAGCTCACTCAGAGATCATACCCATGGTATCCTAAAATTGCTACTAAAGCCTGATATTTGCATAAGTTTCTTCCTTCCTTAAACTGGGAGTCTTTTACACAACAGTGAAGAGAAGTGTGTGAAGCGATCCTAGCTTGAGCTCACTCAGAGACCATACCCACGGTATCCTAAAATTGCTACGAAAGCCTGATATTTGTATAAGTTTCTTCCTTCCTTAAACTGGGAGTCTTTTACACAACAGTGAAGAGAAGTGTGTGAAGCGATCCTAGCTTGAGCTCACTCAGAGATCATATCCATGGTATCCTAAAATTGCTACTAAAGCCTGATATTTGCATAAGTTTCTTCCTTCCTTAAACTGGGAGTCTTTTACACAACAGTGAAGAGAAGTGTGTGAAGATCATACCCATGGTATCCTAAAATTGCCATCGCGTGGCGCGTAAAAAAGAACGACGTCGTTCGTCGATTTTGTATTTTTGCCGTAGATCAATAATAATAGTCTGCATTCCTGCACGACGTCGTGAACGACATAGCCTTTTTTTATGCGACGTCGTTCTTCATTTTACGCGCCGCGCGATGGCAATATTATAGGACACCATAGCGACCCAGTCACCGGCTCGCTCACTCCGTCAGTGTTTGCGTCAGCGGGTGACAGTTACAGGTCAGGTGGATGGTTCTTTACCCTCCTATTAACATGCCACTATCATGGTTTGGAATGTGACCTTTTCAGAGAGCTGAGCTGCAGCAATTTGAAAACATGCTTGTATTTTTATGATACGTTAAAACTGGTAAATATTCAAGGACTATTAAATAGTGTAGCTCCACTGCCAGATGTTTATTTTTAAATGAAATTCTTCAGAAGGGTGGGTTTCTAATCGATAAGACGTTTATGCCAACTGATTAAGTTACCTGAGTGAAGGACCCAGGTTATATCTGTATTCCAGGTACATTGACGGTGAGTGCATCATCTTACATGACGGGTATTTTTGATGTCGAAGTACAATGTTGGGAGTCAATGTCGCGTCTATTTTAGACTTCGGCCTCCTTCTCAAGGCGAACTAGACTGGTGCTTAGTCTCTGAATATATAATTTTGATACGTAACAGACTAACAAATATAAATTTAAAAGGAGCCCTAGTGGGGCCTGGAGAAATCTAGACTTGCTCTATTTAGGGCTTTAGCATTGCAGAGAGGGGAAATAATGTGGTTCAGAGACTGTGAGACAGACTAAAGGCGAACCCGTGAAGATCCGGATTACAATCGGTCGTCCGTAACTCATACTTTTCGCATGACGTGACCAAAGAAGATTGAGTTGTCAGGCTCGTGGACTGCAAAATGTAAAGCTGGCGTCAATTTCAAGCGTCCAGGGCGTGAAATGAGTGGGATATTGTCAATAGCGGCGCTTCACCTGTCACTCTCATTACTGATATACATGTATACATAATGTGCTCTGTCATTTCTAGATTAGTCAGATTATCTCTCACATTGATCGTAAAGCACTTAGTCAGAGAAGAAGGACGACCTCTGACATGTGACGAGACTAGCCATCATGTAAAAACATAACACTAAACTAATCTACTGTGTTATTTAACTTTGTTATTTCTCTTGACAAAGTTTCCTTGTGAAAGAGATATGTTTCTCTGTAAGCGATATTCCCCCAATGTCAAGGTCGCGTTTTCAGGTACATTGCTACGTACATTGCTACTTTACCCTTAGTTAAAGGACACCCTGCTGTGAATTCCTTTCTTAAATACAGAATATAAAGTAACTGCAGATAACCCGAATTGTGTAACCTAGACTTGCGCTAGTCTCTAAGGCTATAATTAATACGAACCAGAAGCTACACCTCCCGATTTAGCTAGACAGATGCGGTTTAACAATGATGGACTCAATGAAAAACTATTTTGAGTGTCGACGATGACAAAAACTTAGAAACATGCGTGCCCCTGTCAAAGGACTTTCAAAACAAACTCTTCTTGGTGTTTGCATACATCAAAGTGAATTTATTTTGTGCAATATTGTTAATGTTTTATTATTTAAGTATCCAAGCTGCTGTATGCATTAAAGTAAAATTTATACTGTCTTTTGTCTCTATCATCCGTGAAGGGGGTGTAACGCTGATGCAGTTTGGTGTACTGTGCCCCGTTTCACAAGGAGTGGTGGGGTAGCCTAGTGGATAACGCGTTCGCTCACGACGATAAAGACCCGGGTTCGATTCCCCACATGGGTTCAGTGAGTGAAGCTCATTTCTGGTGTCCCCCGTCGTGACATTGCTAGATTATTGCTAAAAGCGGCGTAAAACTAAACTCACTGACTCACTGACTCACCGTTTCACAAAGCTATCATAGCGCTACGACTGCCGGAAGTCAAGGTTACAACATGCGACAGTCGTGGCGCTGCATAACTTGGTGAAACGGGGCCGTTGACTTTACAGCAAACGAACGTTTCACACCATGAAAAACGGCACTGTTTCGATTAACGCGACCCGACTGTACTACTGTACATTTCTTTAAAGGTCACAGACAACGCAAAACAACTGTGCAGATTTTGATATCTTTCGCAATGGACTTAACGCAAAGGAAAATACCCCGCGAAATCGGAGTTAAAACGATGCACTGGGGCGAAAAGTGGTTTCAACTGGTAGGCTGCGCAGGGCCCATAGCGCATGCGCAGTGATAATTAAGGTTCGTGCGGTTTGAACTGGGATCCTAAAACTACATCAAGTAATGTGTGCAGGGATTATCGCAGCCGTCGAAGTTGGAGAACAACAGATGTTTCTTGTGATTACAAGCATCTTGGGTCTGCAGTAATAAAAAAAAAACTGGTCCCATACTTGGTTGCAGATTTCCAGGTTTTCAAGAATATGTCGCATTAGAAATATTAATTTCATTTGTAAAAAAATGTTCAGCTTGAAAACTGAAATAGTTTAATACATGGAACCGCAGAATGTCATGTTGATTGTGACAAGCAGCCTCTGTCACAGACAAAACTCAGTGTCTGTTTTATTGACACCTTTTTGTTTTCTTTTTTCTTCACAATCTGCAATGTATATCACATGACTGTCATGAATAAGTGATAATTGTGTTTTAAGCATGTTGTGTTGGGTCGCATATGACCTTTAAAAAAACATAACAGACTGGCGTCCCTGTACTGTCCGTACATCTAGACCTTCCTGTATAAAGGGTACAATTCCTATAGATCCTCTCTTTTAGCATTCAGTGCAGTCTTGGAGTCAGGCTAAGGCTGGCCCTCCCATCAAACGTCTATCGACTTTGTGGTGTCGTGGATAGAGTGTGTGATTGGTGAGCGACAGATCGGTAGTTCAAACCCTGGTACTGTCAGATCAAAACATGTCAAATGAAGGTACTTGTTGTCATGGTGATCTGATATATCGGAGAATAATACAAAAGGCTTTTCACGGGAGTCTGTAATGAGTGAGTGCATATGGAACTCTAGTTTTATCCCTTTTACCAATATCCCAGCAATATCACTGGGGAACACCCGAAATGGACGTCACACTTTGTATAAATATCGGGAAACGAACCTGGTTCTCCCACGTGAAGGACCATGATGAGCATGGTGTGGTCATGACATGTGTCATATGATGTGTGGGTGTGGTGTGATGATTACATGTGTCAGATGATGTGTAGGTGTGGTGTGATGATTACATGTGTCAGATGATGTGTAGGTGTGGTGTCATGATTACATGTGTCAGATGATGTGTAGGTGTGGTGTCATGATTACATGTGTCAGATGATGTGTAGGTGTGGTGTCATGATTACATGTGTCAGATGATGTGTAGGTGTGGTGTGATGATTACATGTGTCAGATGATGTGTAGGTGTGGTGTCATGATTACATGTATCAGATGATGTGTGGGTGTAATTATCACTGTGAAGGCGTGTGCTTATTTCTGATGGATGGTGAGCGAGGGAGGGGATATGTCGGACATGTGCACAATCAGAAATACGTTTTTTTTCGCTCCATGTTTGGCAACTACAGACAAAGCAGAGCTATTTCAATCGTGGATGAGCCAAGTTATTTCATGTATAACAGCTATATGACAGCTCAAGGACAATGACAGTCTATTGTCACATCGTCGACAGATTGCCCACACAGCAGGACCTGTCATCGGTAAAATCTAGAACGGAAATTTGATTCTGTTTATTGAAGTGCCGCTGGAAGTGATGGACAGGGAGACACCCTGCGGTGAGCCAAGTTCGTGAGTTGGCAGGTCAACTATCAAAATATTGCAGCTATATGAAAGTAACCTGTCGGTAATCTAGTCTTCACCAGACAATGCAGTGATTAACATTACCGTCAAACAGTTGTGGGAACCAACTGTTACCAGGAATACTCATGGAATATGTTCATTCATTAGTAACTTCTTAGGAATAACGGGCGTTGGGGATTCCATGGAAGCTGTCTAAACCAGCACTCATCGGGACTGAAGAAATAATCCAGTTTAGACAACTTGCCGGATTGTAGAGCTGATAAGAAATGTTCAAGCCACAGACGGGACTGGGATTTTATGCTGGTGTTGACAGCTTGCCGGATTTGGCAGATTCCGGTTTTGACAGCTTCCGCTGTCGGTTAAAGCGTTCCCTCGTCACGCCGAAATGGGTTAAATTTCCCATGTAGGTCGAATGTGTGAAGCCCATTTCTGGTGCCCCCCATCGTGATATTGCTGGAATATTGCTGAAAGCGGCCTAAAGCTAAAGTCACTCACCCTTGCAAAAGGCTACACCGTACAAGGGGCACGTACCACCCAGTGTCTTGGGGTGTTTGCTGATCACACCACGCTCACATATAACTATACACATGTAACCATCACACCACGCTTACAAGTGATTTGATCTATATCACCGCGCACGCCCACACATCATCTGACACATCTGACCTTCACACCACACCCACACATCATCTGACACATGTCATCAACAAACCACTCCCTCATATTATCTGATACATATAATCATCACACCATGCCTACATATCATCTCACACATGCCACCATCACACCATGCCCTCACATCATCTGACACATAATTATAATCATCACACCAGGCCCCCACATTATTTGATACATGCCATCATGACACCACACCCACACATCATCTGACACATGTCATCATCAAACCACTCCCTCATATTATCTGACACATACCACCATCAATACACATCTCACATCATCTCACTCATGTGATCTTCATACCACGTCCCCACGTCATCTGACATGTAATCACCCCACCATGTCCACACATTATTCCACATATGTAATCTTCATGAAACGCCCCCACATCATCTGACACATATCATCATCGCAACTCTCCTACACTTCGTCTGAAACCCGTCAAAATCAATGATACCCAATGCACGTGGATGGGGCTATTGAGGTGTGCACTTGCATCATATACGATATGTCGGTTGTGTTGGTGGTAAAGATCGGGAAATGGTGGCGCGTTCATAAGATGCATGTATTTGAAAATGTTTGCTGTGCATCCTATCCAATTTTAATATTCAGGCTTACCTACTGTTTTTATACAGATATTACCCGTAGATATCGCCTCACGCAGTTTGAAAAGACGCTATTCCAACTCGTTCACTCACACTCGGTCTCAACTGGTTTTTGTCATCATTCAGTATGTTTATGTCTATTTTAGTTCAGTTAAGCGCGTTCTCCTGACGGATGACATTTCGCAAATTCACTCAACAAGTCTCCATATTTCAAGGCCTCACAGAATGAAACCATCATTACAATCACGGACAAGGTCGGTGCCCTTCTTGGCAAGCGATCATAGTATACAACTGTCGTATGTCTCTTTTTATCAATGGGATATTGTAATGCAGCGCACTGTATCCGTTCGGCACAGATGTCGGGGATACCCGGCCCGACGGAATGTTGTGAGGGCAAACCCAGGCTGCATCTTTGCGCAAAGCTGCTTTCCTGGGTTACGCGAAAATGTGCTTCCAGCATTATTAAATATAGATGTACACTAAATAATGACAGAGCCGGGCTGAATCTACTACAGGTTCACCATCTCTCATATACCCCCGGGGCATCCATGTATGCATTAACTTCATGATATCCATCATAATTAATGGATGGCCTGTATTTACAACTCAAAGCCATCCTTTCTGACATTTGGACACCTAATCCGCCAAGACCGATATCGACAAATCAGTCTTGACCTTCCTGAGTAATGGCAAAATTAACACACAATGCTTCATTAAATTCCATTAGTCCGTGGTGACAATGAAACAGATTGGCATTGGTTGACAGTGTTTGACACAGATGTACTGGCACATCAGTCTGAGGTGGTTTAGTGATGTATTGCTTGAGTTGAAAAATCAACTCGTAGTCTTGCTCTTTCATTCATGCAAAGTCCCCTCTGTCCCTCACTGACTCCAGCTGATCAGCTATGTAAAGGGCATCTGTCTTTCACCGTCTCCAGTCGAAGAACCGTGTAAAGCACCCCCATCAGTTGATGAGCCATGTTGACTCCATTTGTTCAGATGTGAAGTGCAGTCGCGTTTGTCCTTCACCGACTTCATTTGTTTAGATTTGAAGTGAAAGCAACTGAACAGACTCCATGTGCTCCATATGTTGACTGCAATTGCGCCAGTCCTTCACCAACCCTGTCCAGATCTGATGTGAAAGCGCGTCTGTCCTTCACCGACTCCAATAAATCAGCCACGTTGAGCACCTCTGTCCTTCACCGTGTCCAGTTGATCAATGAGGTGAAAGCACTCCTGTCCTTCACCGTGTCCAGTTGATCAATGAGGTGAAAGCACCTCTGTCCTTCACCGTGTCCAGTTGATCAATGAGGTGAAAGCACTCCTGTCCTTCACCGTGTCCAGTAGATCAACCATGTGAATGTATCATTGTTAGCCATCCTCTACGAACCACGAACGTCAACCAAATCTGAGCCTAAATTCGATTTCGCCGTCCTATGGTCCAGACAACTTCTTCCTCTGGCGACTGCCAGTGTGATACTTGTTTCTCCGTCCAGTATATGCAAACAGCCCACACCGGAGCCCCGGGGCTGACAGCAAGTAATTAGTCTGCATCCCACAACAGCTGATAACCTGATTGTACCGTTATGTTGGAAAAACAGGTGCTTGGTTCAGTGTGATCTCATCGTGTTTGTCCTTGAGATTTTCGAAAATGATGACACTACTTTCTTTTCTTAAAAATGGAAGAAGTGTGATTTGTTTTCATATAAATTAACAAAATCTTACATATCTATGCGTTTCAAAAAGTCTACTTGTTCCGTTTTTTCTGTTTGTTTTTTTTAATCGAGAACGTGTCTAGTCTGAATGAGTGCACTTAACTGACTTTTTATCCTATGGTGAAACCTTAGATTATAATCGTGATTTCAACAGAACTGCAGACAATCTTAGATTCAAAGCTACGATCGGTATTATCTTAACAAGCCAAGGGGAAATCCATTCAACGAACGGCGACCCTCGGGGCCAGAATTGGATTCCCGGAGTGAAATCGCCAGTTATTTGTTCAAGAAAAGATTGAGAAAAAATTCATTTGAGATACACATTATAATTCTCGCTTAATCAGATTCGTTCTGAGTATTTGAAAATTCAGCTTTGATGTTCACAAGCCGAAAAAAGAACCACTGTATGTTTTCCGATCAAGTAGGCAAAATACCTTCTTCAAGCACAGAAACAACATTATTATCTAAAAAAAAGTGAAAATATGATCGAGGTGGTGTTGCGTGTTTGAGTTTCTTGTACTAATGATATAATACCGAAATAAACTATATACCCCCCAGGCCCAGCATAAGTATAAGTTCAGATGTGTAATGTTTGCAATTATTTCATAAGAAACCGCAGAAGTGCAGGCCGATAGCGAGGCACATTGCCCCAGCTGCCCACCACAAGACAATTAACTGAATATGCCTGGCATGGTTCTCACCTACATGCATGCTGACCGACATGCATGCTGACCGACATGCATGCTGACCGACATGCCTTAACAGGATGAGTGAATATTTGCACAGTTTCAGGTCTCAGTCACATTAAAATTATATAAACAAGTAAACACAAATATAAAAAGAAAACATCTATACACAACCAGCATTGTTTTGATTCTAATATACCGACTTCATGTTGAATCAAATTGTTGTAATTCTAATTTAACGAATTCACATTGAATCAAAGAGTTATAATTCTAATATACAGAACACATGTTCAATCAAAGAGTTATAATTCTAATATACAGAACACATGTTCAATCAAAGAGTTATAATTCTAATATAATGAAATCATCTTGAATCATATTGTCATAATTCTGGGGTTCCAAATCCACGTGATATATAAATTTATGACTCACTGTTACATAGAACCCTACAGAACTGTCACAAACGCCAGCGAGTCAGTTGTTATGCTTACTGGTTTAATGGCACGTCGACACAGAAAAACTATTAACAATAAGTGAGTGAGTTTAGTTTTACGCCGCTTTTAGCACTATTCCCGCAATATCACGGCGGGGGACACCAGACATGGGCCTAACACATTGTACTCATGTGGGGAATCGAACCCAGACCTCTGTCGAGACGTGCGAACCATCAGGCTACTCCTCTGCTCCTAACAGACCATGAACTCTACAATCAAAGCCGTTGGACAGTGGGGTCGCCAAGTGGCTAAAGCGCTCGCTTGTCACGCTGAAGGTCCGGGTTTGGCTCCCCAATTCTGGCATACTGTGTGAAGCCCATTTCTAACGCCCCAGTAGTGATATTGTTGGAATATTGCTAAAATTAGCGTAAAACTGAACTCACACCTAAATCTTAATTTCTTTGCAAATGCTACATATTTGCTGCATAAATCAGGACTTCTGGCACTGTTACCGAACCACTCATTCATCACAGTCGGAAGTGACATAACCCCTAATCGGATACCAATCTGACGTCATAAGTTCCTGAGGATATATATACACACACGATAAGAGTGTAACGTAATATTGTAAAGAGCCTACTGCGAACTATTGCACCCTAAATAATTCACACTACGAGCAGTGTAATAGTAGAATACATGCTGCAACCCATCGTCAGTGTAAGATTACTTTGTAAAATCCTTTGTCGGACGTAAATATCAGACGACATGGCATCGTGTCGTGACGGCTCTGACCTAGGCCTTAAATAAAAGTTAAGAAAACCCTATTGTCATCATTATCGTCGTCGTTGTTGGGGATGTCCACATGGTCATCACCTCCACCACCCCATCCCCACCACCATCGTCGTCGTCATCGTCTCCTCATTGTAATCATCATCTCGCCGCTGTGGTCTTCGTCGTCGTCGTCGTCATCATCATCATCATCATCATCATCATCATCATCATCATCATCATCATCGACGTCGTCGTCGTCGTCTTCATCATCATCATCAGCAGCAGCAGCAGCAGCATCGACGTCGTCGTCGTCGTCGTCGTCATCATCATCATCATCATCATCATCATCATCATCATCATAGACGTCGTCGTCGTCATCATCATCATCATCAACGTCGTCGTCGTCATCGTCGTCATCATCATCATCATCATCATTATCATCATCGATGTCGTCGTCGTCATCGTCATCATCATCGACGTCGTCGTCATCATCATCGACGTCATCGTCATCATCATCGACGTCGTCGTCGTCATCATCATCATCATCATCAACGTCGTTGCTGTCTATGCCGTTGCTATCATCATCACGACCATTATTATTTTTATTAGTAGCAAAGATGTCTGTGTCAATATCATTTTCCAAACCCACCATTATATCTTGTTCACCCTAATTTGAATCTGCACATTTTCAAGACCACACAAACACACCTCCCCAAGCTAAGTAACCCATGAACACATGAACCAATGACAGGGAAGCTCGATGAAAGTGACCTATTACACCGCGCATTGTCGCGTTGTGACACAACATAGTTAACCGAGGACCGATATGGTCCAATCGAATACGCCACAGACGTACAGCGTTAGACGACACGCGTGACACCGCGGCCGAGCTGTTCGTACAAAGCCCTAACCAGCCGCTTGCAACATGGTTCTGGAGTAAGGTAAGAGCTTACTCACTGCCTTTATTTCAAACCTTTATCTCACAAATATTTTGTGCAGATAAACAGCGAATGGAATCTACGCTCTCATACGTTTGACTACATAGCAGAACACATGACTTTTCTTCCGCTGCGTTGTTTATACAACCATGTATTGAAATATGCCATTTCATTTGCTTTAAGTGAGAGCCCACTTTCCATTTAATGTTGTATAAACACCTGCTAATGATGATTAGAAATGATAATAAACGTAACGTGTTAGAAGTACCAATTCCAAACACTTTGAAATATTAATTGCGGAATATCCTAACAAGCTACAGGAAGCGGTGTGTTTGATTTCCTGTTGATTATTATGAATTGTGCCTCGATACATGGCTAATACAATACTGTCACTGTAATTACGGAAACGCGTCCTCTGTAACCAGTCGGTTGTCACAATCATGCAGTCGTTTGGGACAAGAATCGTAGATATGTATTTTAAGTGTTTGCTGGTTATAAAATACAAGCATGGGCTATAAAAGTGGTTTGTGTGTTTGCTCAACTTTTGAATACCTAGAAACCATGGTATATAACGGGGAAGGGGATACTAGGGTGTCGTTAAGTCGTTTGCAATTTCGGGTAAAATACGTCACTAGATAAGGGATCTGGGGTTTTAACTACTGTCCTAAAAGAAAACGGGCCAGCAGGTTGTTACTTTGATCTCAGGGCAAATATTTTTTTACAGGGGATGTGATTTGATGACAACCTACGTTTATGTTTGTTTAAGGGAGGTAACTGAGAATGCCACTCAAATAAGCCGAATTAATAACCTGTGAGATTTAAATCGTTACTGTTTGGCGAATGGGACAGTAATTACTGCTATCTGGACACTCTTGGTGAGTTCATGGGGGTATTTGCCACCGACAGTCTTCCACCTTTATCAGCCAAGGGGGTGGTTAGGTAGCCTACTGGTTAATGCGTTTGCAAGACACGCATATGACCCGGGTTCGATTCAACATATGGGTACAATGTGTAAAGCCCATTTCTGGTGTCCCCTGTGGCAGGAAAATTGCTAAAGGCATCGTAAAACTATATTCACTCATAACATATTTTTACACATACAACCCGCTGTCCCGATTCACTCACTCACTCACAATCAGACAGTGGCTGCAAGGTGCTGCTGGCACTGCTATGTGGCGAGATATGGTGTGTGGTGTAGCTCAGTTGGAAAGGTGCTCGCTCCTGAGTCTGTTGACTTGGGTTCGATTTTACACTCTTGTTATAGTGTCACTTCTTGTCTACCTGCACTCAGGTGATGAATTCTGCAAGGGCTCAACAGTTTGATAACAAAGCCCTAAACATGGACACATGATATTCATTAAATCATACATACACTCTTGACCAATATGACCCGGGGGGTCCGGGTTGGAATTGATCTTCAGCAACCTATCCTTCTGGGAAGAATGGACTAACAGGATGTGATTGTCAGGCCTTCCGACTTTGTATACACATGTCATCATATACCAATAGCGTAGACCGATACTCATTCTGTTGAACACTGGATTATCTGGTCCAGAGTCGATTGTTTACGGACCGCTCCCATATAGCTAGCCTATTGCTGAGTGCAGCGTATGACATACCTCGTTTGCCTTCCCATGGACAAACTATCAGTGCAGTGTTAAACAACAAACAAAATTGACCTACATGCCATTACTTTCTTTCTGCACAGAACACATATTTTGCTGAATTAGTGAAAATGTTCAAGCTTGGAAATGTCAAGAGAACTGTAAATCCATGGATGTTGTGATGAAGATAAACCTTACATTTACAATTTATATTTTTTATCTTTTTTTAGTTTGTATGTATATGTTCAACATTTTCCGTGAACTCTAAGATGTCTTTCAGATCTGTTTAATGTAATGCACGATTACCCATAATGACCTACTCAGCTTTTCTTTCATGGCATTTTAAAAGTTTTCACGGAATGAAAAGGTGAAGTAGATATTCTAATGTTGCCAGTTTCTTAAAAGAAACATTTTATTTCACATATCAACAATAAATCAAATCTACTGAAATCCTCTTAAGTTTATCGGTCGTTTCTGAGGCATGTAAATAATTAAACATGTATCTTCAGCCCAACATTGATTCCGTGAAGCTCAGGGTGAGAAGTGGTCTTCAGTGACTGGGTATTACTTCACGCCGTGTTCTGTACTATTACACCAATATCAGGGCGGAGAACATCATTAATGGGCTTCACACATTGTACCCAAGTGGGGCTCAAACCCGGGTCTTCGGTGTGACGAGCGGACGCTTTAACCACTAGGTTACCCCACCACCCCGATCTTCAGCAATGCTTCTTGTAAGAGGCGGCCAAAGTATCCGGTGGTCAGGCTCGTGACTTGGTTGACACGTTATTGTATCCCAGTTGCGTAGATCGATGCTCATGATGTTGATCACTGGATTGTCTGGTCCAGACTCGATTGTTCACAGACCGTCGTCATATAGCTGGAATGTTGTGGCATTAAACAATAAACAAGCAAACACGTAATGCCTAATATGAATACTTGAGTATTTTAGTATCTTCAGCCCGATCTTAAACTGATGAGACTCCATCAGATCCTCCAGTTTCTCAAAATCTAACGGCGGCGTCTGGCACCGGAGGCGTTCTGTTCTGATTTGTATGCCTTAATCTGTTACGTCTGTATGTACCTACTACCCAAATTTTGGTTTTACGACTGGCCCGAACTTCAGGCGATTTGACGTGTTATCCTTCCCGCAGACGGAATTTAAGCTAAGAACATGAGAACATTAATATTTCAAGCAGACAACATACCTTAACTTGAAAGAAAATATCCAGATTATTTACCGCCATGCTCAAACAGTATGCGTGGATGGAGTCGTGGCAGGTTTTCTGGTAGTCTTTCAGATTAAGGCGACCTGTAAAGGTACGGGGTAGAATAGTCCTTCAGCAAGCCATTAAAGGAAACTAACGGGATCGGATGGTCAGTCTCTCTGACTTGGTTTGCACATGTCATCGGTTCCCAATTGCGCAGATCGATGCTCATGATGTTGATCACTGGATTGTCTGGTTCAGGCTCGATTATTTACAGACCGCCGCCATATAGCTGGAATAGTTGTAGTACGGCATAAAACTTAACTCACTCATTCAACTTGAGGCGGGGTGGTTCCTTAAGTCATACTCAGGCCTACCATACAAACAGTGAACAAAGAAGTGAACACATATCATCAGAAGTGAACACATATACACCAAAACAGAACAAGATTCACAAAAAAAACAGGAAAATAAACTTTTAAAACTGCAACAATATCCCCCCCAAACGGAAGGAAAACTAATCGCGTGAAATGGAAACAGTATATCAGCTACAAGAACGCCCAAGAACGGTCGCCAAGCGTACAAAACGACCAGTCATAGCATGCAAAAACGGCTGTCACAGCAACTCGAAACGGCATAAATATCAGAGACGAATAGGCTTTCGTCTATGTTTTTCGTCCTTCAAAATTTGTGTAGAGCATCAACCCCCAATTGTGGCAAGCTTAAAGCCAATGTTCATTCTTCTGAGTGTCAGGCTTGCGATTCTACCAAATGTGGTCCCTCGTTCGACCGACCTTTGATGTCGACATGGTGTCGTGCTACTGTTTTTCTTCAGTTTTGTAAATAAAATATTCATAGAGACACATTAAACGTTAATATATTTGCGCGATTTAAAACGTTGACCAATCTCTGCTAATTGCATATCTAAGTGTCCATTTTGACTATCACCATAAAGTGAACGAGTTCAAACTCAATCCACCGATTAGGCCAGGAGGCGCGATTTAATCAAATACAGTGTGAGGTTCACGTTTATCATATTGATGTGTGTCTCCATTCATAAGGCGACTGGTGTTAAACACATGCTTTCAACCGACAGTTTGGCCAAATGACATACCGGTGAGTGTGAGTGTGAGTGTGAGTGTGTTTGAGAGTCACAGAGTGAGTGTGGGTGTGTGAGCGTGAGTGAGTGTGAGAGTGAGTGAAAGTCTGAGAGTGAGAGCGAGAGTGTATGAAAGTGTGTGAGTGAGTGAGCGCGTGAGATGGGATAGAGATACAAAGGTGGTTTGGAGGAGCGAGTGAGTGATGTAGGATGGGTGAATCCAAAATGTGTTAGAGTGAGTGAGTGAGTGGGTGAGCGAGTGAATGTGAGGATGTGTGAGTGTGAGTCAATGTGAGAGTTGAAGGATGGGTGATTGCTAAATGTGTGTGGGTGAGTTGGTTGAGGAGACGGGAGGTCAGGGGATGGGTGTGAATGAGTGAGTATTGATGGATGAACAGAACTAAAATCTCCCATTTTATCAACATACGGTAATAGATAACTGTTTCAATTCAACATAAACGGCAGGAAATTGTGTCTCCTGACCTTATCTTAATGTTCCAGTAAATACCGATAGTTGTACAGGCTTCACGTAATTTTGAAATCGATATCACTCACAACGAAACGCCAGTCACGCGGAAGCAGACCGTGTATAAGAAGACATGTACATAGCATACAGGAATGCTGCGGGTAAATATTCTCTGTGTCACCACAATCGAATTAAATGGAGACAATCTATTTAACTGTGTGACTTACAGCCAGGAAGACAATGCTGTCTTGGCAAAGTCTGCTGTCTGGTAAAATGTCACAACTACAGTTTACGATTTAATAGACTGATCGATAATTAACTTCTATATTGTCTATTCGTGTTCTCATTTACACAGAATCAGCACATGCACACAGACCTTAGTTAAGCACCCCCGAATTATCTCACGATTGAATGAGCCCCGATTTTAACTCTTTGGAGCATATCTGGGGCATGATTGGTCGTCGTGTGCAACAAAAGGATCCCCGGGCCCCTGTGCAGAACCTGGCCCATTTAGAAGCAGCTGTATTGCACGAGGCGCGCCGTAGACTGTCCAGTTAGAGGATCAGGGGGTTGACAGGGGGTATGAGGAGGAGACTGCTGGCAAAACGACCACGACCACAACGACGGTTCACATTCACCACTAAATTCGACATTAAACATTCCAGGGCCAAATTTGTACAAGCATCCATGTAAATGAGCTATTATCATCACAAATCCACCACGGATTCCAATCATGTTGTCGTCTTTTATCTGTCAAAAGAACATACGTGTCAGATAAAGTCGTATTTTCCCATCGTGCTCACCACGCACGTTACATGCACGTGTTGAAACATATTGCGAAAATACAAGGAGTGCTTAATTAAGACGTGTATGTATCTGTGAGGAACAGTGTTCGTACAATGAACATTTCCTCTTTTGGCAAAGCACATGTTCTCATACCGTTATGACGGTCCACTTGTCTGTGACGGTACCTGTTTGTGACGGTTCATTTTTGTTCCGAGAGAGTTACGTTATGACGGTTCTTGTTTGTGACGATTCTTGCCTGAAATTATTCTTGTCTGACGTGGTTCTTGTCTGATATCGTTTGTGTTTGTGACGGTTCTTGTGTGAAATATATTTTTTCTTGTCAGTGGCGGTTCTTGTCTGACATTGTTCTGACATGGTTCCTCTCTGTCTGTAAAGATTGTTGTGTGAGTGTTCTTGTCTGTAACATGTCTTGTCATGACGGCGAAACCACACGTCAGTTGCTATAGCGATAGCATTGCAGCGCAAAGCAATATTCACTGATACTGATGTCAGCTGCAAATACCTTGGACCTCACATTTGTCGGACGTCATATATCGCAGAATTCGTGAAGACTCATTAAACATTTACGGGTAACTCACAGAATTGCTTTATGGCATCCCTCGTTATCTTGTGCACATCGCCTGAAATGACACCCAGTATATATTGCACCTGTCAGTATGTCAGGGGGCACTGAGGCGTGGAGGTACCAATCATTAATGAATAACCAATTATTTCTGAATTGCCAAGACGACAGAGAAACATTGAATAGTACCCTGCATAACAGAGGAGTGTTGATTGATTGTTTGAGTTGGTGAGGTATTCGTTTTATAATTGGTTGGTAATTTGGTTGTGTTAACTTTTTACCCGTTTGGTTGGTTATTTTTAGGGTTGGTTGGATAATTATATAGCTGTGTTGGTGGGTTGGTTGCCTAATTGGCTATTTGGTTGTGTTGTGTACCAAGTTCGTTGATTATTTTGTTGTGTTCGTTGGTTATTTGGTTGTGTTAGATGCCAGGTTGGTTGGCTCTTCGTGTTGACTGCTTATTTGGATGTGTTGTTGGGCTGGATGGCTGACTGGCTCGTTTGTCACTTGGTAGTGTTGCTTGCATATTTAAGTGTGCTGGCTGCTTATTAAAATGTGTTGGTTGCTTATTTGATTGTGTTGTTTATTTGGTTGGCTGGCTGCCAGGTTGGGTGTTCCTTGTTTGTGTTGTTTGGCTAGGTGGCTGTGTTAGATCGTTGGATGGTTGTGTTTTGCCACAGAAAGCAATAATGGTAGCACTGGTTGGTTATTTCACTTGCTAGCTCCTTAGTGATTCGGTTGCCTGGGTGTTTGGTAAATAATGGCACAATTAATGAGCAATTTCACAGCGGCCTATAAACAGTTGAATTTCGACTAAAAAAACTCATGGCATTTGTAATAATAGAAGACGTTCTCAGCCATAATGGGGAAAAATGGAAAATAGTGATAAATCATAACTGATATTTACAAGTACTTATACACAGGGCTGTATAATTGCAACTGAAACAATGAGGCGATCTGGGTCGCCCTGCGCTGAGTGGTGCAAGCATACAAGCAGCCAAACACAAGGACCGGAAGAGATTAATCGACTCCCATTACATGTAAATCGACAAATGTCTCATTCACCGACACATTTCATCACATTTTCTCTGCAGTATCTGGACAGCGAAATTGTTGCTCGCTTGTGGTTTAATCCTCATGTTTGATTTACATTATTTCCTCATTAGGTGAAATAGAGTCGGGTCACCTGGATGTGATATTAAAAACCACGTGACTTATAAGTAAATCTAGGTCACGATTCGGCTATGTATATACTTACAATGCCCTGACCTTTATAGTATGCCTGTCTGGTTTATCATACAAGATAAAAGATAAAATTTGCTTTAGTATTGTCGGCGCTATGTATAACAGTAAAGAGTCCATGTCCCGCGATGTAGATAGACAACTGTACAAAGACAATATGTTCATGCATCCTTACGTCTATCATGACAGCATCGGTGTATTTTCAAACAAGATGACGTATGTCGTATTTTTGTGGGCTACTTGTAGTGATACAATAATACAATTCTAAATATTAATTAACTATTAAGAGTTCATGTCCCGATTTAACGGTACACGTGTGTCTTCTTCTGCCAGCTAAATTAGTGAGTATAGTTTTACGGCGCATGGGCAGTATTCCAACAATATCATGACGGGGACACCAGAAATGGTTTTCACACATTGTACTCATGGGGGAAACCGAACCGGCGGGTGCTTTAACTACTTGGCTACCCCATCGCAATCACTTGTTTGATATATGTCAGGGGTTCACAGTTGTGTAGATCGATAGTAATGTTCTCAGTGATAGTTCCCTCTAGTTAGTTGGGCTCCACTGTTCACAGACATATTCTCAAGGTGCTCGAGGCGGTGTGAAACTGAACAGGGAAACAAACTTTGGTTAAACTGTTAAGACTTAGTGAGGGTATATTGTATTACGGCTCCAAGGTTCTAGTTGGAGACAAGTCTCTGGGGAGCGGATTCTGTGATACGTCAAGGGCAACATGTGTGGTGACGTAACCACCGGTCCTTTTGTCTTTGGAAGGATAAAAGAGATTTAAAAATTTAAGTTTAGATGAGCCCCAGACTCAAAATGATTCACGGTACAATACATCATTACTTATTGTACTTTGAAGCATTTCGGGTTGAGGGTTATCTCAGACTGGATTATATATTTATAATATTTAATACTCGTTAAGGCCGGAAGGCCTGTTGACGTAACCACTTGAAAATTCATAAACTCATAAACGATTATGAAACGACAAATATTTATGCTTATTACTTACGTGTTTAGAGTTAATTTAATTTAAATACCTAACGATTCCACAGATAAGCCAAATTAAATAGACTAAATAAAACTCAATTTTAAATGAATAAATGTAGTTAAATTTACGTTAGTTTAGTTAAATGCATCTCCTGTAAAAACAATACAATTAACTGTATGTGTTGATCGAGATGATTATTAAACATTTCTCACATAACACAGTTTGAAATTTTGAGCATACACTATTGAATTCATTTATATAATTAAGATTTGAAGGTTAATATCATTATGAATTTTACATTTGGTCGCTTTTGAAAATGCAGAGCTTTCAGTCGTTCGATCCGTGCCAATTTGCAGTTGTCTGATGGGTGTGGTGTGGTCTCTCAGCTGTCCTACCTCCATTTGCGTGGATGCCAGGGCGGCTGAGTGGGTTAAATTGCTGACTTTGTCAGCTGGCTTTGAGAATGTGTGATCAAATCCATGATGGGACTCAAACAAACAAAAGTACTAGAATATATACTTTAATGAGAAAGGCAACTCGAAATGTAGCACATGTTACCTTGATAAGGTTATGTTACACTTATTATTCCTCTGTACGCTCTAAGATTGGGACGGGTGCACAAATGAATTGTTAAGATAAATTAGTGTGAATATTTTTTGTGGAACACACAAACAGGCATATAAATCACCTATCTGTCACAAACACCACAAGGACGTCCTGCTGAATGAGCCGGTCTGCTTCACCACCACGTGTCGATATCTCAGTTTCACTGTTCATATTTCGTAGGTGAAATTGACACCTTTCACCGGTGAAATGGACACGATAAGTGACTGGCAGATCGCGATTTTGTCCGCCATCAATTGCCTCTCACAGATGCTACCCAATATTCGCCTTCCTCCCTATCAGGAAAAATAGCTTCCCTTTTACGTGCAGCTCAAAATAACTTCTTCTCTGTTTTACACAAAATGCACGTATTTCGAATTAAGCAAACAGTGCTGCCATTCGAGGGTAAAAAATGCGTAGCACTTAAGCGTTAAGAGACAACGGTTACCACAACTGCATTGCTTTTGTGTAATAAATAGAGCATTAGACGCAAACAAATCCTTTGTTTATCATTGTGAGTCTTGTATCGTCGCAATAAGGTTTATGAGTTCGGTTCCACATGCTTCCAAATTAAACGCAAATACAGAACGATAGATACGTTTGTTTTTCTCTCTTTGAAATATTTGTAACATGAATTTTGTAGGAAATTAGCAACATCACTTCAGTATAAATGAAACAAAAGGGACTTTTGTTACTCATCAGATACACGTTTAAAGGGGATCCGACACAGAATGTGTCTTTCATAACCCATGCTTGTCGTAGGAGGCGTCAAATGGGATCGGGTTGTCAGGCTCGATAACTTGGTTGACATATGCGTCATCGTACCCCAGTCGTGTAGGTCATGGGGATCACCGGATTGTCTGGTCCAGAAACGTTTCACCAAAGAAACGTAAGTCAAGACTTAAAACCCAGACATCAGAAAAGGCCCATCTCGTAACATTTGTTTGTTCAACGCCACACACAGCAATAACCCGTATATGTCGTAAAATCGGTCAAAACACTTCAAATATCATAATTGCTGATGTAGATTCAGAAAGTATCCAATCATTCACGAAACGTTAATAAAAAAAAGATAATTAAATTAACCACCTCCCCAAGAAGAACCACATGCTGAGACAACACGAATCACCTATTATCTCATCCCCTCATCTTCAAATCGCCCGGTCTGTCTGCAGATGTAATGTATGTGTCGCAACTGTGCCGTCAATCAACTCGTAATCATGTCGATTGCAATCATCAGTACAGTGCAGAGCCTGTGTTAATAGACAAGATCCACTTTGATGTTTACCGCTTTTCATTAGTCAATGTCACTCACCGACTGATGGTGAAAACCCGGTAAGCTTCAACTAGTGGAGGGTGCGATAGACGCTCAGGCAAGAGGTGGGTGCCAATTAGCCCATGTAGCTGGTGTTGCGATAAGGCCAACTTAACCATGTCGAGGCTAATCATTGAATTAGACACTCACGTTTGCTGATTACAGCTCATGTGAAGACTGTAGTTATCAAGGCGGGGCGGCGGGTTGTATGTGAGAAATATGTTATGAATGAGTATAGCTTTACGCCGCTTTTAGCACTATTCCAGAAATATCACGGCGGGGGACGCCAGAAATGGGCTTTATACGCTGCGGCCATGCGGGGAATCGAACCCGGTCTTCGGCGTAACGAACGAAGACTTTAACCAGTAGATCGAAACTGGACCTTCGGCTATCCCACCGCCCTGTTATGATTTGTATGCCTAACACATGTAGGAAGGATAATATGACTAATAAGAAGAGTAGACGGGATGCAAGAAAAACATGGCAGACAGGTAAAATACGTACCCACAGGTGACCTTGACTGGATGAATATTGTCAAGCGAGCTGTCATTCTTGTCCCGATGGACGTCCGAGAACACATGATTACGTTGTCAGTCGAGCGACGTGATACAGAAAGTCCACCATTTCTAAAATAACCTCAGATTTTGAAGGTATTATCACGCGATCTTTAAGTTAAATAATGTTCTCATGAATGGTCAGGAAAATTACATAACAAACGTCACACTGTCGATCACAACGCTGTAGTCTGTTGCTCCTGTCTTCAGCAGCCCATCTCGCTGTGACTCAAACACGCACCTACTGTTCCTAAAACATCGACAGTTATCCATTTCAGTAGCGACCTGGTCTTGATTTTATTCCAGTTCAATACATACTGGGTGTAAATAACTTTCATTTCAGAGAACCGCCATTTAACAAAGTTAACGATTGTAATGCGAAGGGACGTAACCCAAATTTTATAAGGATTAAAATGTATGGAGTGATGTTGTATAATTTAAATTGTATCAGTTAATGGGGTCAGTGATTCATGATAGCAAATTTCCATGAAGTTCCTCTTTGATTCAGTTGTTGTTGCACTCGTCTACCCGTGAAGATTTGGGTTGGAATTCAGTGATCTTCAGTAACCCATGCTTGTCGTAAGAGGCCACTAACGGGATCGAGTGGACATGCTCGCTGACTAGGTTGACACATGATTTTATTCCAGTTCCAAATCGATGCTCATGCTGTTGATCACTGGATTGTCTGGTCCAGAATCGAGTATTTACATACCGCTGGAATATTACTGAGCCCAGCTTACAACTAAACTCACTCACTCACTCGCTCATTCGCGCTCGTCTTCCCAGCTCACCACAGTTAACATCGGTAATGGATCTGTCGAGTTTCTAATTTCTTTGAGTATTATCAAGAAAAGACAGACCCTCGTCCAACTTTCTTACTTGACTGGTCCAAGATGTTGCTTCCATTAGCGCCATTGACTGCTCGTGTGGAGACTACGCGTTCTGAAAACAAAACTAATTGTTTCATGTAAGTAAAGTTCTTATCAGTAGAATGTGAGAGAACTGTAGAAGCGCTGTTCTATTTAGAACAGTCTATTGAAAATCTTTTTTATTTTTTGTCAGGTTGGATGTTTTTGGCCGACTTACCCGGTGGATGTATGCTGATTCTACGCAAGCCTATATTATCCTGCCTAACAAAATTAAATGTTTATCGGGCACTTTTTTTCAAATGTGACAAGGACCTTTTCATTGTTTTTTGATAGAAAAAATAGTGACTCGGGAGGAACAGATTTCATTTTTTGTCTCAGAAATACAGCTTGGGAAGTTTAGCACGTGTTAATGAGTTGTAGATTCAGTCACACACATTCTTACAGACACTCATTCTTATAGTGGACAAATGGATGATCAGGACTCGGCCAAGTCAAAAATACTTTTTTTTAAATGGCAATAAAGAATTGCTACGCGCACGAATAAAATTGATACGCTGAACTGGTCTTGATTTAGCTAAATGTGTAAGAGGATATAGTGAGAGATTAAAATCACGCCTGTGGTAAAAAAATAACGTTGACAATCTTTTCATAGGTGTGCAAACGGAGCACTGAAAATTAGTACATGTAGTTCATACTTATCCGAATTACACCACTTCAATTTCTACGCGCTCCCTGCTAAGATGAGATAATCTACTGATCAACAGTCTAAAAAACGACATCGAGCTTCGTTTATACATTTTCTCACAGAGAGTGAATGAGTAGAAATTCACGATTCGGACAGTATTCTAGTCACGTTGTGTCTACATAATAGGGTGAAGGTCCAGAGTAATGCAGGCATCGGACGCTTACCCCGACAGTGAGGCAAACTAGTGATCAATAGTGTGAGCAAATATTCGAGGTTCATTTACACCAGTTAACAGAGTGAAATTCACGCCTTGGAACAGTATTCTAATTGTGTTGTGTCTGCTTAAAGTAGGATGAAATCCTGAAGTAAAGCAGGTCTTCGATGGTACGACTTTGTCGAAACCCACTAACTCGATATGGTGCTGAGAAACAGACTCTGAAACATTACTGAGACAAACTTGGATTTGCTCCCACGTTCTTTGATTCCTGTTATGTCGAAGGGACGTAACTCTGCTCAACGAACTACAACGCCTGTGTATAAACAATAAGTCGTTCCTTCATTAGAACTTCAGCATCGAAATCTGAATAAATACTGTAATTAATACACCTAAACATTATTCATAATAAATATCCCATAAACTTAATGAAATCTTTTATGGGGACAATTATTATCCCAGTTCTGGGTCATTATGATGTATATGTCATACAATAACCGACCGTATCTCCCTTCATGATGCAATATACAACAAATAATTGTAATGTACAACGTCAATGACTGATAACGAAAGCGGTCAGGCATCCTGGTAAGGAGCTCGTTCCCCGGACCCCCGTGGTTCTGCAATAGACAACGGGCGTGTTGTGATAAGCTCTCGTACATTTCAAGTCATGGTGGCAGTGTTATCGGTAATTACAGCGACATCTGGAAGGGAGTAGAGGAGAGCGGAGTGATGCTTTAATTTGTTCTGAAACACATTTGATGTTGAGCGTCCATTAAAACCAGTTTATGTAAATATTTATTGTCGTTTTATTTGTGTTGGCACATATTTTCATGTGAAAGAGAGTTATAAATAAGCTAAACGAGGAGCGGGGAATAAGTCTAATTGTTTGCGCTCGGCATTTGCTGAATGTAAATTAGTTCATCATCATCATCATCATCATCATCATCATCATCATCATCATCATCATTGTCGTCGTCACCACAAACCATCATTATCGTCATCACAGCAGCAGCACCACCACCATCACCATCGTCGTCGTTGTCATCATTGTCGTCGTCACTGTCATCGTCCTCACGTGGATATATTATGGCCGCTATACCCATAACCGTCGTCGTCGTCGCCGTCTACACTGAAGATGTTAAATCTGTTGATATACATGGTATTACCGTTGTCGACAAGACCTATGCTGCATGAGAGATGAAGACTCGATGAATGTATTGATGGGATGCAGTCATTGACGATGTGGTTTCACCACATCAATCACTATTTTGTCTTGTCCACAGTAGATTATCATTCTACTTTACGACTTCACGTTGTTGTATTGCTTCTAAGCGCTGCGTTGAACAACCAACAAACATCACGGACGCTCCATTGTCTGTCACACAGACCCGAGGCAAATACAGTCGGACCCCGTTTATCCGGACGTTTTGGTTTCACTCGAAAATCGTCCAGATAGCGAGACGTCCGGTTAACTGGGTCAAACAAGCAAAGCGTGAAAATTAAGTGAAAGCAAAATAACTTCATGTACGTATATCAATAAATCAACAGTCAATAGTAATAACAGTGAATCATCATAACATATATGTGTACCGATAACACATGGAAACCGGAACGCAGGTTGCCATTTGTCAGGTTGTCTCGGACATAATCGCCTAGCGTGTGGAGATTCATATGGTAAGTTAGATGAAAAACGTAAATCCATGACAAAAAGGTTCAATTTTGCCAATTGCATAATATTTTTCAATTTTAAATTCCCTAAAAGCACATGACATCGCGACGAACTTATGCTGTCTGCATATCCAGTAAAGACCAAACATTTCTAGAAAATGTGGCAAGTCTAGATTTCCTCGGGGATCCTTTTCTTTATATATACATTTTTTTTCTGTAAAAAAATGTTCATTTCAGAGACTAGTTGTTGGTCTAGAACGCTCTAAATCTGATATCTTTTTGAGAACGCATAGGAGTAAGTGACCTTTGCGTGCAGGAAGAGTCCATCTGAGGATTGAAGGTCCTTGTGTTCAACAGGGGTATCGACTGAATAAGCATGATTTTACGCCGTTTTGGGCAATATGTGACATCAGTATCACAACGGTGAACGCAAGCTATTCCATGGGCGAATTCGAACCCAGCCCTTTGTGGCGAGGCACTAACCTTTGACGACTATGCTAACCGTTGGCCCTCGCTGCTGTTGAAGCTCATTTTGATGGAGCAGATGGGTGTTCGTTAGACACGGGGTTGACCGAGGTGTCCAAGTATGAAATGATTCGCCCCAGTCCATATCTAATGGTAATTAAGAGGACGCCACATTGGAGACGCATGTACGCTATTGCATCTGCGAGAAAAGGTGTTAATTTGGTATATTCGTGATTAGATATGTCTTTCTATATCGCTGAGGATGTTTACGTATCAGAAAGGCTGCAAAGGGGAGATAAGTCAGAACGTGGGATCTGTAACATCGATAGTGTAACCGACTTACCAGGAGAAATGATTTTCATATGTATTTCATCCATGGTCATTCATTATCAACTTGTGTTATTCCGGTACAGCTGAACAGCGACCACTGCCCCTTGAGAAAGATTTGGCGTATGAACGCCAGAACTACTTCAGACAAGAACGACAACTCTGTCTAAAGGACTTGCAACCATTTCATTTGATTGAGATTGTTATTAACCTCTTTGTACATATGAAAGTGATATTAAAATGAAATATATTTTGAAAACCAAATTGATCGTCAGAATAAAATCTCTCAGTTCTAAGCATTATGAAGCATATAAGAGTGAGTGAGTGAGTGAGTTTTGTTTTGCGCCACACTCAGCAATAGTCCAGCTATATGGCGGCGGTCAGTAAATAATCGAGTCTGGACCAGACAATCCAGTGATCAACAACATGAGCATCGATCTGCGCAATTGGGAACCGATGACATGTGTCAACCAAGTCAGTGAGTCTGACCACCCGATCCCGTTAGTCGCCTCTTACGACAAGCATACTCGCCTTTTGTTGCAAGCATGGTTTGCTGAAGACCTATTCTACCCCGGGACCTTCACGGGTCATAAGACAAGAAGGGGCAAGAAGTAGCATAACAGAAAAGTCTTGTTATAGAATAAAGAAGTTGCCATCCACATACACGTCTTATATGTTCACCGACTTTTAAATGCCTCTCAGGAATTTCACAAAGTAAACAAACTCACTGGGGTGTATTTGAATCTCTCTCCTTACATGGCCTTATAGTGATGTCTCTATTTTACGCCAGAGTGCGTGAATTTAGTTTTACGCCGCTCTAAGCAATAATCCAGCTATATTGCGCCGGTCTGTAAATAATCGAGTCTAAACAAGACAATCCAGTGATCAGCAGCATGAGCATCGATTTGGGCAAGTGGGATCCGATGACATGTGCGAACCAAGTCAACGAGGCTGACCACCCGATCCCGTTAGTCGTCTCTTACGACAAGCATAGTCGCTTTTTATGGCAAGCATGGGTTGCTGAAGGCCTACTCTACCCCGGGACCTTCGCGGGTTTTACGCAAGACAGTTCAATGTACTTTGTACTGACAAACGCACGGTATAAACCTTTCTCTACTGTAACTCAAACTGTCAGATACGATTTAACTAACCAGTAATAGTTTGATCAAAACACCTTAGTCCAAAGTTTTCAGAATGGTTTGTTGTTTTTTACACATAAGATTCATAGATAAGGGGATGCATCTACGGAAAGGGGCGATGATGACGATTGGGACTCTAGGTGGTGTCTCCATGCTAGTTCATCGGTCTTGTTATGCCTTCTGGTGGATGAGTGAATGAGTTACTTTTATGCCGAACTCAGCAATATTCCAGGCATATGGCGGAGGTCTCAACCAGTGATCAACGGCATGCGCATCGATCTGCGCAAGAAGGTCGTTTCAGCCGCGGAGGGCAATATAGTTCAAGAAGATGATAGGTTGATCCCTCACACCGTACTTGGTATCTCATAAACGTACTGAACATTTGCTAGACGTAATTAAGATTTGATGATTTGTATTGTTAATAAAATACTTATGCATGCAATTGCAACCTACACTGTTTATTTTCCGAACTTATAGAATCATTATCGTACCAAACTTCTCTACATTTGTCTCGAACGTTTGTTGTCACTGAAGCTTGAAATATGTGCACCATTATCTGGAGAACTCGTACCGAACTCCGTTATCTCTTTTTACTCGAACGTTATTATTCTCGCACAAAACTTCCCCACATTTGTCTCGAACGTTTTGTTTCATTCTCGAACCAAACACCCCTGTCTCGAGCATCAGGTTTCATTTCTGCACAGATATAGTTTAACTGTCTCGAGTGCCAGATGTCGCACATCTGCTTGACCACCTGGTGTCAGTCTTGCACCAAACTCCTCAAACTCTGTCTTTGACTTCTGTTGCCAATTACACAACAAACACCCATGTCTTTCCTTTGGATGTTTGTTCCCATTCTAGCACCAAACACTCCCACCTTCCTCTCTCAAGTCTGTGGGCACTCCCACTCAAAGATCCATACCTTTTCTTAGGATGTCGACAGTTATTCTCGCATTGAAGACTCCCGTCTCCTGCTGATGTTATTCCAACCCCCAAACCCACCTCTTCTTCTTTTCCGCTGCCTTTCTCGGTCCCTAGACATGTGTTCCGATGTAAAGTATCCAGCCTCTGATATATGGAATGGCGTGAACCGGGACCTTACATTCAGCCAATGGCTAATTCTTGTTCCCGTTTCCGTCTTCCGACTGACAGTTCCGTGACTACTGATTAAACATGAAAGTACATTGCTTTCCTCATTCTCGCTCACTCAAGTAGAACCCTCTATCTCAGGATGATCTGCCAATTACAAGCAAATTGGATGATGGCTCTTTTCGTTTTAACCGTGAAGTCTACATCTATATGCCAAGATACGTTTGCAGAAAATTGCAGATCATGTTTGAAAAATAGGTCACTGGGTTACTCTGACATTCGGGCAAGTGCCCAAGCACTCGTGAATAAACAGTGTTTGTTCTAGTCCACTGGTACCTTGTTTACAATAACCTACCCTGTACATTGATTCCTGCCGTGGACTTGTTTGTGCTTGTTCAGTTTGTGGTTAAAAGCCGCAACTTAGAAATATTCCAACAATATGGCAAAACTTGGAACTCCGATTTTATTGTCATTACGCAATAAGAATAATGAATGAGTGAGTGAGTTTAGTTTTACGCCGCACTCAGCAATAGTCCAGCTATATGGCTCACGTCTGTAAATAATCCAGTGTGGACCAGGCATTCCAGTGATCAGCAGCATGAGCATCGATCTGCGCAAATGGGAACCGATGACATGTGTCAACCAAGTTAGCGAGTCTGACCACCCGATCCCCTTAGTCGCCTCTTACAAGCAGAGTCACCTTTTATGGCAAGCATGGGTTGCTGAAGGCCTATGCTGCCCCGGACTTTCTCGGGTCAGTAGTGTAAGTAATAGTAGTAGTTGGCTTTTCTTGTATTCTAGGTAGTGAGTGAGTTGAGTTTTACATAGCATTTGCAATATTAAGCCCATATCTACAAGAACCCGCCTGCTGGTGGCTGGGGACAGCGGGGACGGGTTTCCTACATTATACCCCTGTTCATGATGATGTGAGAATGACGGGACAAGATTCTCTCACGTCTTCGGATATTGTTGTTTGTCATTCCGGGTCACGTCAATCAGAGCCTCATTAAAAAATCTAAAACATTTTATTGTATATAGCATACACAAGTTTGACATACCTGTTACCAAAAATGATCTGATGAATTTCTCTGTTCTGAACTCGTGTTCAGGTGATTACTTGACTTGCCTTTTCTTGTATTGGTGCCAAGTACCACCTGTGAAGTTCCCATTTCCCGGAAAAACTGGGTATAACTGGTAATTTATCATTCTAATATATACTGGAATACAAAAGAAATGCACTTCTGGATTTTTGTCAACTTTTTAAATAAAAGGCAAAAACATGAATGCTTACTTTTATGAGCTTTCATTTTTTTCAGTACCTGCGTTTCTTTTGCTGCTCAGTATAGTTGGATCATAAAATGGAATCTGCTGTTTGCAGATGCTTATAATGATTGTTGAATGGGTTTTATCATACCTCATGAATATAGGTTGTCAGAGGTATGAGTTCGAATCCCAAGCGTTGTTTAGATACGGATAATATTCATGACACCACCTGAACGCAATTTCGTTTCGGTAGTATAAGTCCAGCTAATGTTCACATACGTGAATGGTTTTATATTCAAAAGGGCCGTCATCTTGTTTTCGAAGACATTCAATTTACAGGCCACAATTTCAATGTTTTCTCGAATAGATCAATTTTCATTTTACGAATCAGTGTTACTTCTATTTATTCAGAATTGGCCAGAACCATTATTAAACATGTCTCCTGTCTTAACGACTGAAATTGATTCATGTTTTCAATTACAAAGAAAATAAGATATGCGCTCAAAATAACCTCGAACGTCAAAATGTTCGTTGGGCGCCCATTACCTTAGTAAAAGGCAGCACGGTGTTTTCAAATACGCCCACTTGGACAGAAATTAATGAGCAGAAGATAACCACAAAGAACGATTTTACACAGTACCACGTAGGGAGCGTGCATCTCGGGACGCATTCAAAATAACTTTCATCTGACCCCCTGAGACGACAAATTAAATTTCTGTTAGCATTATTCGTATTTGGTTTGATTTCGTTGCTGTTTATATTGCTCAGCAATATTCCAGCCATGTGGTGGCGGTCTGTAAATAATAGTCTGGACCAGACAACCCAATGATCGACATCATGAGCATTGATTAACAAAGTATGGATACGATGACAATCGCGAATGTCTCCTCTTACGACAAGCATGGGTTATTGGGGATCAGTTCTAACCAGGACTTTCATGGGTCTATTAACAGGACGTCACGATTCGTGCGTAATATTTACCATGGAGTGGTCGAAAGTTTTCCCTTTAACCTGAAGCGATGTTTTACGGTTTATTATTTTGTGTTTGTTGTTAGCGTTAGAGGTATCAATATTATATTAGTTTAAATTAGTATAAATATAAGTCTAAAACTTACAACACTTGTCCATTTCGTATCGTCACCCCAACAGATGTTTGATATCTTACTTGTTATTGCAACTAAAGCATATTTATCAAGTATCTTTAAATATTTCTAGGTAGCCTACTGGTTACAGTGCTCGCTCGTCACTCTGATGACCTTTTTCGATTCCCTACATGGCTACACTGTGTGAAGTCTATTTCAGGGGTTCCTGGAACATTACTAAAAGCGGCCTAAAAACAACTCACTCATTCACCGCAATGTTTCTAAACTTTGAAAATGTTGAGTATCTTAAGCAGCTCACAAAACACCTCATGTAACCAGAGCATACATTAAACGCTACATTAAAAGCTACATAAAATGTCCAACGTAATGACTAAAAAATCCTAATTTGAGACCGTGTGTAAAGTTTCCCCATTTCAACCTTTTGACATTTACACAACACTCTTTGAGTGTAAAAATAATTATTAAATACTTCAAGGTAATGTTTGTTTTCTTTGCAAAAAAACTTAAATAAAACCAGTGTTCCAGCAAAGGTTTCTTTTTCAAGTCCCCAGCCTTTTCACACTGTTGAAATCCGACGAGGATATCGATATTGAAGAAGTTGCTCCAAGTGATGTGCTTTCACTATTTTTTTCTGTAGCCTCGAAGCAGATCACACACACAGTCTTGTATAATCGCGCGATTTGTTGCTAACGAGACAGATGGCAACTTGGTACCAATGAATGCCAAAGTGACCTTCAAGGACGAGTGCTTCAAATGGTAAATTGGAAAATGAAAGTTTGTCGTTTTTAGTTGAAGGGTTTAAAGTGGCTGTGTTGCCTTTTATACGACAAGGGTTTGGAGGATGAGGAAGACCCGATGGAAGAGGAAATGAAGGAACTGCAAACATTACTTCATGTTTAATAATGTTAGTCTGATTAAGATTTTGAGAATATTTTTTGTGTAAAACTGAACATGTGTTTTTCGTTGATTTAATGATATCAGGTTGTCGTGTCAGTGAGTGAGTATGGTTTTACGCCGCAATAGCCAGCGATATATCACACAAAATGGACTTGTGTTCATACTTAGGGAACCGGGACTCCAGCGTGACAAGCGAACACTTGAACCATTACACCACCCCACTACCCCTATCGTGTCAGGTATTAATTTGTGTAACACAATTCTCAGGTTTATATTGCGGCAGTCTGTTAATAATGTCTGGACTACATAATCCAGTGATCAACATCATGAGCATCAATCTACACAGTTGGCATACTATGATAATATGTGTCAACCAAGTCGGCAAGTCTGGCCATCCAATCCCCCTACTCGCCTCTTGGGACAAGCATGGGTTGCTGAGGATCAGTTCTAACCCGGATCATCACGGTCATCACAAGGAACAAGGAATAGAGAGATCAAATGACACTGTATGACATCGCACACATACTTGAGTCTACACTGAGAATCCGTTTCTTGTCTCTCACTCTCAAATCATTCACTTTCAGACACTTCAGTTGAAATTTCCAAACTGGACACACAGGCAGCGTGCTCCTTATTACAGGACAAAATATCTTCTTGCCTGCAAACTTTATTTCGTGTATTTTCGGGACATGTATATTCAATTAACATTTGAAGCCATGACGTCCAAACTTTCTAGCTTAATTATTTCAATAAGGATACGACAAGAGAGAAACATCTTCACGCACTCACCCAGCCAGTCACTCACCGTACTGTTCAATCAACCATTCACTGTGTTAGCCGCACTCTCACTCACTCATCCTAGAAAGATCGTCTTGAAGCAATATAAAGCCCCTTACGTACACTAGTTCATCTCAGTCTGGGGTGTCTGTTATCGATTTCAGCTCAAAATAAAGATGTCACCTGCAGCGCCTTAATGATGCCACGTGGATTAAATTGATTACACAAAAATCAGCATCTCCCAGGTAGATAGCCATATTGACGTCACTAAATCCCATTGACGTCACGTCACTTAATCCGACTGACCTGCTTTGACAGATCCAGGCCTGATTTCCTAAGATTGGGACCCTGAAGAGCTCCTGGGCAGAAAGGATTAGCCCAGTGACCTCTGTTTGTCTTAATACGTTACTTAATGCATTGGTTGCTCAGGTCCGTGATGGCGGTGGGGTAGCCCAATGATTATTGTGTTCGCGCGTCACGCTAAAGATCCGGATTCGATTCTCCACATGGGTACAATGTGTGAAGATCATTCCTGGTGTCCACAGCCGTAATATTGCAGGAATATTCTTAAAAGCGGCATAAAACCAAACTCACTCAGACTCCGTGACGCTGTTTTTGTGTACACGACGTTGACGTCGCTTTGAGCGGGAGTAGTTGTTATATTGTCCCGTGTGAGTTTAAGGGAGCGAACAGCCTGAAGTGTACACTGACTTATAGTCTCTGAACTCTATGATTTTGTTAGAAACAACAAATTCCTTTTAAATTGGAAAGGAGTCAAACTGAGGTTGAGATTAGCGGAAATCTGGACTTGCTTCATTTAGAGCTTAAGCACAGCGGAGAGGGTTGGTTAGAAGGGACAATTAAGCGGGGAAGGGACTGCGAGAGAGACTACACGAAGTGATACACGTCTCCTTTAAGATACCACCACGCTCAAACACTAATCAAGGGACACAATCGAGGCAACCAGTCATTCGAACCTACCTTCATAGGCTTCATTCATTCGTTTGGTTTCAGTTTATACTGTCTAATGTACAGACATTAATTGTGGTGGGCTAAACTATCGCTTACATTCACACGGTGCAATCAGTCATTTCGTGAAATGACTGGAACTTTCAGTCAGTTCGTGAAATGACTGTTTTAGTCAGTCAGTTCATGAAAGGACTGAAATCTCTAGTGTTTTCATGAAACGACTGAAATTTGGCCTAGGAGTTACACTATGTCACTGAAATGGTTCGTTCGTGGTATTGCTTCTCGTATCTAGTTTTTAGTTTTTTAATTGTTATGGCAACATCCTAATTAGCTAAGCTTACCATCAGTTACAACATAGATATCACAACATCCTTATCTGGTGTCCTTTAGTTGGCTTCTCAGATGTTAATTCCTTCATGAGTGTTAAGAATAGGTAGTTGTTAAACATCCTAATTAGCTTAATCTTACAATGAGTTCACAGGAAGTGGACTCTGAAGCGACACAGCTGTCACAGCATCCTTATCTGTTGTCCTTTAGTTGGCTTCACAAGGATTAATTCTTTCGTGGAGAAGATTCAAGTGGTAGGAATAGGTAGTTATGAAGCATTCACCTGAAACACCATATGAAATGTACCGATCACGGCCACCAGCACACTCGTGCAGCCAACTTTCATTTTAGATAACAGTATTGAGTTTCTTACTCAGCTGGTTGACATTTTACTTCTCATTGGCGCACCTGTCGTCCTCCAATCTGACAACGGTTCAGAGTTTACTGTCAAGGTCATCGAAGACATGAAGGAGATTTGGCCAACTTTGACTCTAGTGCTGGTAAGCCTAGACATCACCAGAACCAGGGCTTAATCGAAAGGGTCAATGGCATGGTAAAGGACATGCTTGCTGTCTGGATGGCGGACAATATTTCTCACGGTTCGACCAATGTGTATTAAAATTGTGCAGGTCTCCAAACATTCGGCTCATCTTTCGAATGTTGATCGTAGTCCATATACCGCAATGCTTGGAACCAATGCTCGAGTTGTATTAACGTGAACTAGCTTCCCGTGAGATATCATCGAAGGTCTGCAAACAGAACAATACCTCCAAGTCTTGAATACTTAACCAGCATCAACCGAATAAGCATCTGAACCTACTGAAGAACCAACCTCCCAATCCACTGTCAGGTCTCCTTATCCAACTGCGATCACATAGTGTGACTTCCAGGGCCAAATTCCAGTCATTTCACGAAATGACTGTTTACCCGGTCTGACTGTAATATATACACTGTCCGCTTTGCTACGGGGCCAGTTCTTTCAAAGCTTCAATGTTAAGTTGGAATGGGCATTGACAAGCGTTTTGGACAGAATTTAGTTTGTATGGATGTGCAGGTGGAGGCTTAGCTGAGACAGCGTCAAAATCTATATAGTTTACAGTCTTTTCGTCTGAAATCCGTTGTTTCGTTTGTATGGGTGAGTGAGTGAGTTAAGGGCTACAATAGTTATCTTGTCTCTTCATCAGAGAAGTCTAACACAGAATGATGTGAGGAATGTACTCGCTGTAGGTTGGAGTGAGTGAGTTGAGGTTTACGCCGCAATCAGCAATATTCCTGCTATATGGTTGCCGCCTGTAAATAATCGAGTCTGGACCAGGCAATCCAGTGATCAACAACATGAGCATCGATCTTCGTAATTGGGAACCGATGACATGTGTCAACCAAGTCAGCGATCCTGACCACCCGATCCCGTTAGTCACCTCTTACAACAAGCACAGTCGCCTTTTATGGCAAGCACAGGTTGCTGAGGGCCCATTCTACCCCGGAACCTATATGGATGAGCAGATGGGGGCTTAACTAAGATAACGTCAATAATCTGGTTTACATGCAGTCTTTTCGTCTGAAATCCGTTGTGTCATATCTATTTCATTCCAGTCTTTCGTAGCAAATATGCAAGTTGTGCGACAAGGCATCAACATACTCAGTCCCAGAAAATTAATTGTTCGGACAGAATCAAATATTTCCATTTTTTACAGGCGGTTAAGTGATGAGAGCTGCACCAGGGAAATCTAGACTTAGTTAGCACTTTCCCATAGTCGCTGTCGCAGCCATCGAAACGCATTGTTTTTCCATGCTACCCTGAATGAATCAAGTCTAGATCTCCCCAGGTGCTGAATCGTCATTCTTACTGGGCTCCTTTTCATTTGAAAAGGAATTATCTGCTTCGAATTAAAAATACAACCTTTAGAGACTACGTGATAGTCCATGTTTCTGTATTATAAAGGAGGCGAAGGACTGTAATATGGTGACTGGAAACAGATTCAGCACATGTCTGTGCATATAGTGTCTAGTGGGTTGCGTCCAAAGCCGCCGACACAATGCAGTCAAGTAGACATAATGGGCGGATTTGGACTATCACCTGTCCATTGTGTTACCAGACAATATACGTATCTCGTTAAATTCAACAGCTGTCGTTTTGGGAAACATATGTTCAACTAACAAAGGCTGGAATATATCTCATGTACGATCTGAGGATAGTAATTAGAATATGTTTTGAAAGGTTGTGTAGATGATTTAAAATGGCAGGAGGCTGATGTTGAGCCGGAGTACGGCTGAGTGATACGGCAACGTGGCAACGTGGCAACGTGGCAACGTGGCAACGTATTATAGCGAGAGGTCACATATTGTGTGTGTGTGTGTGTGTATGTGTGTGTGTGTGTGTTTGTTTGTTTGTTTAACGCCGCACGAGTTCATCAATATTAGGCCTATATGGCGACAGTCTGTTAATAATCGCGTCTGAACCAGGAAAGCCAATGATCAATAGCATGAGCATCGATGTACCCATTTGGGATATGATGACACGTATTAACCGTGTAAGCGCGTCTGACCACCCATTGGACAAAAATGTTGAATCTTAATCGCTGGATTTGACCATGAAATAATAAACGTTATGAAAAACACTGCAAAAGAGATTCCTAATATATATCATAACCCGCTTCATCATTTCTTTCATAAATTTCTAGCCTCTATTAAGCACGGATGCACACTTCCTTTTTCTCTGATTTCTTCCCTTATGAAGTAGGAGTAGGACAGTGAAGATCTGGGTTAGAACTGATCTTCATCAACCCATGCTTGTCGTAAGAAGCGACTGAACAAGATCGGGAGGTCGGGCTCGCTGACTTGGTTTATACAGGTCATTGTTTTACAATTCCGTAGATCGATGCCCGTGCTGTTGATCACTGGATTTTGAGGTTCAGGCTCGACTATCTACCGACTGTCACCATAAAAGTTAAATATTGGTGAGTCACTGGGTAATCTGGTCCAAACTCAATTCCATACGTCTGGAATATTGGTGAGGGTGGCGTTGAACAACGACCAACGTCTAGCCGTTATTATGTAATATTCACACAAACAAATGATCTCAATGGCCTGATGTTAATTTGTTGCGTCAAGAGAGCGTACTTAATGTCACCGAGCATGTCGTATATACGTCATTGATGTATTGCAACAGCTGTCGCACCGACATATATATACGATCGTAATGACATTGTCGAGCATAGAGCTGCACATCAAAGGGACTGTGTGACTTTGAAGTTAGACTGATGGTGGTTTAGCATTTAAGTCACAACACACAACCATCTGACTATGTCCCTGACATATTCTCTCGTGCGGATTATGTGGGGGTGATATTTAATGTCAAAGTCCAAATTCGATTTGAAGTAGGAAAAAAACATCTTCGTTTGTGTTTGACGAATTATAAGCTATCAATGAACGTACCTACTTACCACCCGCTTACCATATGATAGATGGCGTCTAATGTACAGGTGGTCAACATTAAATTACAAAATATCGTAGATTTCTTGCTTTGATTGAAACATATATCCATTTTGATTTTTTTTCTACATTGAGTGCTAACTCCCATGTACATGCACAGTAATTCAATACTTTTTTTTCTAAATCAGCAAAAAAATATCCAAGCCGTTGTCACAAGAATCAATTCTGGTGATGGAATTGTCAGTGGCTGATAAGACAATTACCTCGGTCGAAGTGGCTAATGGCATGAACGATGCAGAGAGACAGGTTTGACATTTGGCATAAATTGTATAAAATTTGAAAATGTGCGCTAGTTTAGTTTTACACCTCTCTAGCTACATTCCAGCAATGTCACGGCGGGTGACACCAGAAATGGGCTTCATGCATTGTACCCATGTGGGGAATCAAACCCGGGTCATCAGCATAACCACTAGGCTACGCAACCGCCCATGACAAATGTACCTTCAGGGGCGTATCTGTCACATATGACGTATTCTTAGTTGTGGTGAGGTGAAAAGGAGTGTAACGCCGCTTTTAGGATTATTGCACTTAAATAGAAGTTCTAGACTGTGTGTGAAGAACTGTAACAGACTCTTGATGATAAGCATGAACACATCTTCCACAGCTGACATTGACACGGACAAGGTTGTTGCAAAATTTCTGTCCAGGAAGAACAGAAGAATCTAAGTCTGAACATTTACTGCTTTTTTAAAAGATTTCTGTACAAAGAATACAATGATGGATATTAACACTAGACTATTTCGAGTTTTCATTTTATGTGAAATAATTGTGACCTTTGAGCTATTAAGAACTATAAGCATTCGTAAACTAAAACTTGGAAGTCTGTCATTACATGCCCCTTTTGTGAAAAGGGTGCCCTTTTTGACATTTTGTTGTCCTGCCCTTTTTTAATCCTGGGGGAAACACTAAGAACGTGACGTCTCTAGACACCTTCCCTTCCTTCATCTGTACAAGACTAGGTAACATCAGGTAACATCTTTTTACGTCGTTATGGAATGACGCTGTTGGGATGTCGAACCATCGACTCTGTAGTCGTGGTTGAAGTGGTAGTAGCAAGGATAGTAGTAGTAGTAGTAGTAGTAGTAGTAGTAGTAGTAGTAGTAGTAGTGGTGGTGGTGGTGGTGGTGGTGGTGGTGGTGGTGGTGGTAGCGGGGGTACTGGTAGTAGTAGTAATAGTGGTATAGTAACAGTGGTTGTAGAAAGAAGAGGAGAAAGAGAAGCAACAGCCTTAGTAATAGTAATAGTAATAGTAGTAGTAGAAGTAGCAGCAGATGTGATTGAATTTAGTTCTACGCAACACTCAGCAATAGTCCAGCTGTATGGCGGCCGCCTGTAACTAAATCGAGTCTGGACCATACAATCCAGTGATCAACAGCATGGGCATCGATCTCCGCAATTGGGAACCGATGGTATGTGTCAAGCAAGTCATCGAGCCTGACCACACGATCCCGTTAGTCGTGTCTTACAGTAGTAGTAGTAGTAGTAGTAGCAGCAGCAGCAGCAGCAGCAGTGACATAAGTAGTTTCTGCAGTGGTAGTATCAGTGCTTTGAAATTGTATTAGAAATATACATGACTGTGTTTATGGATTGTTTTCACATAGTATACATCACGACGACATGTTGATGTTGATGGGATCACATCTGCATCACCAATATCGCCAAGCACTCCCCAAGGTGACACTAATTCACCCATCAACACCCTGCAATGGAGAGGTGGCGTCTCTGATTTGTAGGGGTTGCTATCTGACGTTACGCTTCATCATAAAAGGATCACTATTACCTTCTTTGCTGCCGCTTGCGTAACAGAGTGACATTGTTATTACTGATAGGGGGTGCTGTAATCGAGGCGTTGAGAGGAAATGGACAGTTTATGGACAAGTTACTTTTGGATTCTCGTTTTGTTGTTATTTGTAACTTTATCATGTCGGGCCCATTACCGCAAATCCCTTTTAAGTCGTTCAAACATCACTTTGTGGTTCCGTCTTCTCATGTTTTATTTTGTATTGCAATTTTACCGCTCATACTTAGTGATACCACGCAGAGACGGTACTCAGTTTTATATACGTCACTCGTGACAGCGTCTAGACCTGGAAGTGGGTATTGGCACCGAACAGAGGAACGTGATTCCCCTTTAAGACGTCAATTATTGGACTTGAAACCGGAGATCTGAATTCATTTCCTCCAAGTGTCAGTGTACGCGCGCATGTGCTCTGCTTAAAGTAACTCTGACAATATTCCTGTTTTATGACGGGGTCTGTAGATAATCGAATCTCGACCTGATAATCCAGTGATTGATTGCCAACGGTCCACGCCGTTCGCTTACACAGACTCACCATCGACGACTCACTATAGACCCGTTTCTTTAAACTATGGCACACATATGTGATCGTCGATTTACTGTTTCTGAAAGATCTATTTTGCATTCTATCTAAAAGAACTGACATATATATCTATTCTGCAACATAAATCCCTTTCGCCAACCATCTGCAGACGTTCTTCTCTTGGTTATCTAAAAAATTCCAGACTTTGCTTTTACCTTTTGTATTGAGTGAGTGAGTTTAGTTTTACACCGTTTTTAGGAATAGTCCTGCTATAGCACAGCAGGGACTACAGACGTGGGCTTCACACATTGTACCCATGTGGAGAATCGAACCCGGGACTTCAGCGTGACGAGCTGAAGGTCTAACCATTTGACTATCCCATCGCCCCCTTCTGTAAATGAAACATTATAGTAATGATTCTGCACACTGCTCTGATGGAAAGACACCTTTTCCAGTTTCCCAAGTAACGTTTCATAATACGTCCAGTAACTGAAACAGCACTGCTCGTTCACTGTTAGTGCTATCGATCTGGAGTGAGTGAGTTACTGAGTTTAGTTTTACGCCGCACTCAGCAATATTCCAGCTATATGACGGAGATCTCATCCAGTGATCAACGGCATGAGCATCGATCTGCGCAAGAAAGTCGTATAAGTCGCGTATGGCAATACAGGCGACGGTCTGTAAATAATCGAGACTAGACAATCCAGTGATCAACATCATGAGCATCGATCTGAGCAACTGGCATGTGTCAACCAAGTCAGCGTGCCTGACCAATCGATCTCTTTAGACCCCTCTTACGAGAAGCATGGTCTCTTTTAATGGCAGGCATGGGGTTCTGAACGCCCATTCTCCCCGGACCTTCACACCTTTTTAAGATGGAGATGAAAGGATTTTCTATCGGTTTGATAAATGTGCGTTTAAGCATACGTAAAACTGATTGATTAACAGCGCTGTCAAAAAGGCACACAAGTATTTCAATCATAACGAGCCTTCGCGTCAGGTGAATGTAGTATTCATCTTCACGTCCTGTTCAATCACTGTGATATCTCTGACAAGAGGGTTTTAATCAACACTTTCCGTCATTCGCAAGGGCATACGGTACGAAACTATGATAGATATAACCCCAAGTGACATGGAAAGATTTCTCTTGTAATTCTTGAAACATCAATCGACACGACCGTTATTCGCTGAAAATCGCCAGTTATGACATAAGTTGTCACTTTACGGAAGTGAGGTGAGAGTTACCTAACCTTGCGGAGAATCCTCATTGATCATATCCTTCAGGACTGGGATCAATCAATATTGGAAATACGAATTTAAATATTCATGCAGTTATCACATAATGTAGATAATGGACTAGGCCGAAAGGGGCCGAAAGGGGCTGATGGCGCTAATGTAACAGGTCGAGTTAATCGTGTTATATCATAGCTTACGGAAAGGGCCAGGTGGAATCGAATATCCCTCAATATGTCTGACGGAATATGCCGAGTGGACCCGAGCATTACTCTCACGTAACGTTACGCGGAACAGACCGTGAAAAACCGAGCGTTCTTTGATATGGGAAACGGAACAGGTCGTTCGAGAGAATACGAAGCTTCTGTGATAAAGGATCGGGGGCGAACAGGAATATTAAACTATTTTTGGATTTCCTTTTCTATTTAAGTCTTTTCAAATCATTTTATACCCGTCCGAATATTAACATTTTGTGTGTTAGGAACGTACGACACACTAATACTCCACAAGTACTAATACTAATGCTCCATACATTCAGTTTATGTAAGCATTCGCATTCGTCATTACAGCAATAGCAGTGTACATAAATAAATGGACGTTAGCGTGTACTAATGAACACTGCTTACTGACGCTGCAGAACACCCATTGTGTCCATTATTTGTCGCTGTCTCTGTGTCTTGTTACCGAATGTTTCAAATTCTCAGTCTTGAGTTTAATCAGGGAAAAAAACATCGTGTCAAATCATTTAACGTAATTAACGTTAATGTCACTGCGCTGCTGGAATACGATACAACCAAACTTGTTTTACCCTTGTTTCTGATGTGTGTTAATTAACCGAAATCATTCCTCTGTAACAGTCTACAAACCTCTGCTATGTAACAATCTACAAATATCTGCACTCGTTGAAACAGGTGTCCGCCTTATTCAGTTTAATGATACTTTAGCATTTATGTTCATTTCTCTCTTTTTTTCGAGTTACTTGAATCACACGACGACTTGGGTCTCTTCTCATTTTAAGAACTAACGGCAATGTTTTGACAAATTTTAAATTAACTGTAAAGTGTTATTGTAATCTCAAATTTGACACCTCAGTAAAAGTATGATGCAGCACAGGTGTGACTGAGTTGGGTTTTACGCTTCCAAGGACATTGCAGGTAATGGCGGGGGAAACACTAGACATACTCTTCCTACACTATGGGAATCGATTCCGGCCCGTAAGGAGTGACTAGCGAACGCTTTAACCACAGTGCTATCCGCCTGCCTGTGCAAAGAGAATACGGATTCGTTTAGTTTTTATATATTTAATGAGCATTGTAACGAAAACAACTTAACAAACTTAACTTATTATAATGTAGGTCTTTTACGTATTTTGTACAAATACACATGAGTTGTGCTGTTTGTCTTATTTTGTCTGATGCATTACTGTCTGCGGCGCACGACTACATTAACTCACCGTACGTGCAATACATACGGCAGTACGTACCAGGATGTACTCTCGACCCAGTAGCCTGTTGCCTACACTACGCTCTATACAGAGTTGCACCGCAATGGCGTTCAATCATAAATGTGTGGAGTCGAACTGAAGATTCGCGCACATTAGTCCGTGCTTATTTCGATCCCAACAAAGTACTCACTGTCTCAAATCTCCATGCGACAAACGACATTGTGGTATTCAGGCTCACGAACACCGACCGTTTCATGATGTTTTGTTTCGTCAGTTCTCACATTTTCCAAGTTGCATTGGGAACACTTAGGCAACGAAATACCTGGTGTACAGGGACGTTTACTCGATACATCTGGTTGCATACAATCTGTAGCATGCGACTAGTTGCACAGTGTGAATACCTTATGACGAGTGTTTCTGGGGTTTTGTGACGTCAACTTGAAAAATAACCAGTATTATTCTGACGTAGAAATATAATCGGTGTACATATCATACCCCACTAGCCTTTCAAGCTGAAAGACAGCAGTCAGTCAGTTAGTGAGTGCGTTTAGTAGCAATATTCCCAGCAATGTTATGACAGGAGACACCAGAATTGGGTTCACACATTGTACCCGTGTGGGGAATCGAACCCGGATCTGCGGCATGATGAGCCAACGCTTTAACTACTAAGCTACTCCAACGCTGTCTTGACTGTTGTGAATGGAATGCCTTTCAAGGCGACGTAAAACAAAACTCACTCGCATGTTCACCATAATAGCATATTTTGAAATGACTTCGTAGATCAAAGCTGAACACTTTACTGATAAAGCATTGGATGTACCAAGATGACACAGATTCTGACAGGTGTTTTTATCACTAAATGAAAGTCTCACGTCCCCTAAAGTCGCATAGCATCCCCTTCCTTGTAGATTATTTCTTTCAGGTTGGTAAAAAGTTTCAAACAACTTTTTTTCGTAGATAATTGCTTTTGAACATAGATATCCCATGGCGAAATACAAAACCGACAGTATCAGATTATGGAGGGCAGTCGTCTTGGCGTAATCCGCCAAGATGTTCCATAAAAAATCATACTATCATTCCTTTTTTTTCAAAAAGCCGACGACTGTCTATGTTCTAGGTTTATCGATTTACCTGTCTTCACGGAATAGCAGTGTTTATGGCGAAGTCCACTCGTGAAGATCAGGACCACAAGATGTGTTTAGTAATTCTTCCCTGACGTAGTAATTGTTCCATCGGAGCAGATGGTCAGAATCGCTGACTTGGCTGATGCATGTAATCAAATCTTTGTAGCGTTGTTGGTTGGTGGGATTGTTGTTTAATCCCGCACTGAGCAATATTCCAGCTAACTGTAAATATCCGAGTCTGGACCAGACAATACAGTGATGGACAACCTGAGCATCGATCTCGTAACTTTCCATTCCTGAAATATAATGGATCCGTGGTCCAGGAGAGGCCGACGCACATTATTTTTAAAGAATGGAGAGTTACGAGGATATTACACTTCTAAAAACACATTCAAAGTATTGGTAATTTTATGAACCAAACGTAAGGTAAAGATTACGAACTAGCAAGCTCTTACCATTGAAACTGGTACCCATCGCTCCATTCCTGAGCAGAGCAGACAAACGGATGTAAATGTAAAAATTATTTAACATCTTTTCTCGCACGCTTGGCTGTCCCTCTCTGTGCACTCATCCCTCGTAACAAATAGTGAATTGTGTCAATATTTTAATGATACTTTTTAAACAACTTTTTTTATTTTTAGGACCAGTATTCTGCATGATGGGCGTTTCATTGAGTATTTCATATTTATTAGTTTTCGAGTTGGATTGTAATTCACCGGCTTTTTAGCCAGACAGATTATACTACTAACACCACTACAACAACAACCACCACCACTACTACTACTACTGCTGCTACTGCTGCTGCTGCTGCTGCTACTACTACTACTGCTGCTACTACTACTACTACTACTTCTACTACTACTTCTACTACTACTGCAACCACTACTACTACTACAGTATCGACAGCTACAACTACTGCTGTTCCAAGCTAACATGACATGGCGTGTGTACATCTGGTTGTCAGACTGTGCTGTCATTTCGCCCTCTACAACAACCGCATCTCATTGATTGAAGTGATATGGTGTGTCAAACCATCACCATTATCCGCCATCGTAACTGATGCATTCCCAAATTCCACCTGCATCCTGTTACCAGGCAACCTAAGAAGAGACACCAACATCTGAGGCAGGACACTTCAGCCAGATTCCTAGCGATCCGAATTTCTCCCAGTTTTCACGTTTACTCCCCAAAGCTCACAGCGTCAGCATTATCGGGTTTTAGTCTCCGTGCAGCCTGCCTTTTGTCTTCTTCCACAGAGGACAATGTACAAATATGCTCACCGAAGCCAAACAACTCGCATTATCTAGCTACAGTTTGCTCGGAGTGGCTCGCGCTTGATAAACCACTTGCTGCAGACACTGTTTGTAAGCATTGCGAACCACCCACCATTGGTTGGATAATCTGTTGGTTGGAAAACGCAGTGAAGGTAAAGGCTGTTTTTGTAATGAGCCTTGAAAGGTAGGTAAACTTTTTACTCCGCTTAGATGTATCGATTCATACTGATTCATATTTATGTATCTAGTTAAATGAATTAGTCTAAAATTCTGGACTGGTTATCGCACCACGTTGCGCAACAGAACGGACCCCAGTAAACAGGAAACGAGACTGTTCGGTAATCAGTTTTTTGGCTTGGTCGATTTTCTGTTTTTTTCTGTATTTTACTAAAACACGTTTTCCATAAATATATTTACATCAGAGATGTTAGGGGTTTTTTGCAAGTAACTATTTCACTATGGATATGAAAATGCAGTGACTGACATCATGAGCAGTGATCCACGCACCTGCAATACGATGAGAGATGTTAAACCCAAACCTTGCCAACTGAACACATAAATTGCATGTAACAAGCATAAACTCCTGACCGGTGTGGAAAAACAAAACTTCACTAGTTTCCATGTAAAATGATTCATGTTGTATTGTGTCGTTGGGTGGTTCTTTGTGGCAAGATATATTCAGGTGTGTTATTCTTCCACTCCCTACATCCGGGTTACAGTTGGTTTTATGTAACCCGTGCCTGAAGCGACTAATTGCTCGCTGACTTGGTGGACGCTTGATTGACATGACATGACATAATGTAATAAATGGTGAAATGTAATATAATCTTCTGTTGCATTTTGTGCATATTTCTGACGATCAATGCTCATCGCATTCATCTCATCACAAGTTGAAAAAGTATCACGCAGAATCAAGTCTATGAGAGTTATGAAAAAAAACACTGACATTTCTAAAACCTTCGTCATATCGTCTTGTCACATCACGTGATGCAAGCGACTATAGTGTTCTTTCAAATTAAAAGACTTCAAAAGGTTGTAACCATGGTTACTATTTAAAAACGTTTATTTAGTCCATGAAGAGAGAGATGCTCAGTTTGCTACAGCAACGCCACCGATGTATAAGAGGTTTTTAGAGACGGCAAACGTTTGCAGGGGCACGTATTACTCCGGGTGAAATTATATATCTTGGTGGATTTTTGTTTTCTTTTGATAAAGAATTTTAGTTGGTTGGAAGTTGGAAGATGGTTTTATCAGGGCAACAGGTCTTGTCAAATCCTGGACGTTTTCAAGTTCTTCTCGTAATCTCGAGATGTGACCAGTTTCAGCGGTCTTCGCAACAGAAGAGTAGAATATTACTACAGTTCGACAGATGGAGGAGTTCGAATTTATTTTCTTTTATTCATTCTCGTTTGAAATATCTTAGGACATGTGTTTATTGTACGTGCATGTATTCATGTATTTTGTTCGTGACACACTTCTTAAAGTCATTGTTTTCATCACAATCATAATTCATAAAGAATGTATGGTTATATTTTAATACTACAGTTCCATTCGAGATGGAATCAGAATCATACTAATGTGTCAGTGATACCTATGTTTTATCAGTGCGAGACGGCTCTAGGTTATGTTTGCATTCTGAGATCAAAACGTTGTCACAAAAACTGAGCCCAGTTGTTAAAAGCACGAAAATTCATAGTACATAGTACAGAGTTGTCTCCCTTGTTGGTAACAGAATGCCGATGTCGCTAGTTCAATTTCCCGATGAGGTTTCTCCTCCCCCCTTGACCTTTCGTATGTTCTTTATCTACGAGGGAGGTGGGGTAGCACGGTGGTTAAGGCGTTCGCTCGTCTCGCCGAAGGACAGGTTCAGTTCCCCAAATGAGTACAATGTGTGAAGTCCATGTCTGGTGTCTCCAACCGTATTGCTGGAATGTTGCTAAAAGCGGCGTAAGACCATATTCACGCTCTCACGCACTCACGCACTCACGCACTCACTCACCCATATAATTACATTTGAAGTATTCCTTATCTACTTCATATTCAAAACTTATTAATTAGGAATATTTGGTAAAATTTCTTTGACATGAAAACTTGGACATTCACCTAAATCCCCCTAAAATGGTATATGTGAACGTAATTCCTGTCCCCACATATACACTAACACCTCCCACTACACCCCCACTCACGAACCTACCCACTCATAACAGTCACCCACGCACACCCCACCCCAGTCACCCAATCACGCTCTGGATGGGGTTGTGGGATAGCCAGGTGGTTAGGCGTTCGCCCCTCACGCCGAAGATCAAGGTTCGATCCCCACATGGTCACAGTGTATTTCTGATATCCCCGTCGCGATTTTGCTGGAATAATGTTAAAAGCCGCGTGAAACTAAACCCACTCACGCCTTGTTGACGTGTCCGGTTTACGGCTAAAGGTGTAATAAAACCAAATTCACATTCTGTTGAACAGTCTCCAATTCCCCCGTGTCGTGTTAAGAGATAATCTGGTAAAGCAACTGTTGTACAAACGCTTCTCAGTTACAGATAAGTGATCAGTTTCATCAGCACAAAATGCTTTCATCGTTTACGAGACTGTTACCCAATACTACACTGTTCAACCGATCCAGTCACTTTTCACAGCCATGGCTTCAGTGTTACCAACACTGGTTTAAAAGCAGTCCGGAAAAATAATAAAAAATAACAATCCACTTTAATTGGCCCCTATGACGCTCGGGTACAATTGGAATGTAGGGCAACTGAAATTGATCCAAATCTGGCCTTGTCAAGTACTTAGCGAGGTTTTAGGATTTGGAGCAAAAACATTAAAAATAAGTCATGTAATATTTTGGCATTTATGTTTTTGTATGAAGACTTCATGGAGAAGCACATGTAATACGGAGCCTATTTAAAAATTATTACGAAAGCTCAACGCACTGAACTAGTCAGACCCTGAAGCAAATCCAGATTTCAAGAACTTGCCAAAATGAAGAAAGTCAGAGGACTCCTTTTCATTATAGTTTATCCTTTTTTCTGTAAAATATTATCATTTCAGAGACTAAATAGTTGTTAGTCAAGCAGCAAACAAAATAAAGTTGGAAATGCCAACGTTGTAATTCACATACGAAGTACAAGCAAGAAAACCATTTTCATATTATCACAACAAACATCTACCAAATTTAGAATCTATGGCATAAGCTGGTTCTACCATTATCTTGTGTTTATGGCTCATGTTCACATGGCAGCAGGTGTTCTCACATAAAGGAAAGCGGATAAGGCCATACTGAAGGTAAAAACACTGGCTAATTAATTACTCACGGGTACAGACAAAGAATATGTCAGTGTAGATTTGCCTCAAACGTCATGCAGGCTTTATGTGGGTGAGTGGCTTCAATTTTACACCGCTTTTAGAAAATTGTAGCTTACCAATTTCCAGCAATATCACGCCGGTTAAAGCGTTCGCTTGTCACACCGAAGATCCCGGTTCGATTCCCGATATGGGTACATTGTGCGAAGCCCATTTCTGGTGTCCCCCACCGTGATATTACTGGAACAGTGCTCGAAGCGACGTAAGACCATACTATCTCAGTTTTTTTTAAAGCGGGTAGATCTCGTATGTACAAGCGGTATTTTGTCAGAAATAACGACTTTAATATCACGCCTGTGAAGCCCATTTTCTGGTGTCCCTCACCGTGATATTGCTGAAATATTGCTAAAAAGCGGCGTAAAACTAAACTCACTCACTCACTCACTAATATCACGCCATATATGACCAAAGATGTACAGTTCACCTATGTATAAGTAGATTTGGCAAAATCGTCTATTTTACACAGGTTACAATCTCGAACAGGGCTTACTTAAATAGACCGCCAAAATTAAAATCTATAAAATGTTAAATTACACTCACATTAAAGTTTACTCGTCATAATGGTCTATTAGATAGTGGATAAAATATCGATCAGGACTTATATTTACTGTCCAAGTTTAGCTCCACAAAATGTTAAATTCCATTCATGTAAAAATAGATTCTTCAAAACGACCTATTATATGTTGGATAAGATATGGTCAAGGGCGAACTTGAAATTACCGCCCACGTTCTTGTCCATAAAATGTTAAATTCCACTCGTGTAAAAGTAGATTCGTCATATCGGTCTGTCATATACTGGATCAATAATCGATCAGGACTTGCTTAAATTTACCGTCCAAGTTTGTATCCATACAATGTTAAGGTCAACTCTTGTGAAAATAGCTTCGTCAAAACGGTTTTGTTTTATACGAGATAAGATACTAGAACAAACTTGAATTTACCGACCTTGTTCTGCTAAAAGGGTGTTAAATTCCACTCATGAGAAAGTAGATTCGGCAAAAAAAAACGGTTTAATTTACGAGTTCTTTATATCCTGTGTTGGCAATTTGTTGAACTGAGATACTAGGATAAGCATCACGAGTCTCCCGCTGAAGACGACATATTGAGATACTCAAACTCTCAAATCATGTTCGACCAAAGACAAAGACACACATTAATATTGTATTACATACAGACGAGTGCTTTTCTTTTGATCTTGGGTATATAGACAAATAGATCGGGTCGTTTCTGACGTTACTGCGTTGTGTCTTCGACAGTAAGTACAGCCATATCTATCTTCTGTCTCTTCACCATCTAAACGTTGACAGACATTGACGTCAGGGCTAGTTACGGCTAGTTCTCGCCACCAAGCCAACATCAGTACACGTCAATCAACGGTCGTGCTCATCTGTTACTTAGCAACAGCCTCGTCTTTAAACGGTAACACGAACAAGACATGTCTGACCTGGGAACTTGATTGATATATACCATGTCTGGTATGTCAGTGAGGATGGCAAAATGGCCATGCAAGATAGTGACTTAGGGTGGTTCCAATTGGGTAGAATTTCCTTTTGTTGTCGTTGATATATCCTTCGGCGATTGCCATTGACGGTGAAGGAAGTGTGGAACTAAAACGTTTGAATTTCTTTTCTAACGTTAATTTGTAAAGAAATGCAAAGCGGAAAAACAACATGGCCGTGTGGCGGCCATCTTGTATGTTATAAATGTATATAGTTGGACGTGGAGTCATCCCGGAGGACAGATCGAATAGGCCTTCAGCAACATGTGCTTGCCATAAAAGGCGACTGTGCTTGTCGTAAGAGGCGACTAACGGGATCGGGTGGTCAGGATCGCTGACTTTGTTGACACATGTCATCGGTTCCAAATTGCATAGATCGATGCTCATGCTGTTGATCAATGGATTGTCTGGCCCATACTCAATTATTTACGGATCGCCGTCACATAGCTGGACTATTGCTGATTGCGGCGTAAAACTAAACTCACTCACTCACTCACTCATGCCACTTTATACAAGCCCTATGCCCGGGCTGTACTTCATCAGCCGTGATATACTGATACTAATGCCACCGCTGCTTCTAATACCTCAACTCCTGTACCAATAATACTGTCGTACCGTTTGTTGTTTTGCGCCGCACTCAATATTCCACCTATATGGCTGCGGTCTGTCTGCATGAACCGATCAAACCAGTGATCAACAGCATAAACATCGATCTACGCAACTGGGACTCGATCTGTTTCCCAAAGGAGACCCAGAGAGACTGGAAATTCGGAACATGGGGAAATCTAGACTTGCTTTATTCGGGGCTATAGCATTGCAGGGAGGGCAAGGACGTATGGGAAAATAATATGATTCAGAGACTGTGAGACAGACTATTTCTGCTATATAACACTTATAATTCACACTGTCGGGCACGCTTCCGCGGTGAAGTGGACAGAGGCCGTCAGAGACCGATGGTTCTATGCACTTGATGATAAATGATCATAGTGGGCAGTTCCTCTGCTTAGCGCTCTGTGTTAAAGGAATAGAGCAGGGACTGTTGGCTCGTGGTCAGCTTAGCGTGTCTCAGTTTGGATTTCAAGTGCTGTGGTATCTCAGAGCGCACGTGCGTCCACCTCGCTTTGTGAGGGCATAATCTATAACATGAGTTCAAACCCCATGTTGTGTCGCCCTCAAAAAGCAGACACGGCTTCTTCGGGTACTAAACTGCTGTTTGTTAACTTTACATCAATGATTTTAGCGTTGATAATGACGATGTTTGTGACTTAATTGTCAAGGATGCAATGACGTAAGACGACGACGACGACGATGATGATGACGATGATGATGATGATGTAGTGGTGGTGGTGTTGATGACAACAATGATAAAAGCGACGATCACGACCACGGCGACGACGACGAAGACGACGACGACGACGACGACGACGATGATGATGACGATGTTATCGAAGAGGATGAGGATGGTGAAGACAACTACGATGGTGATAGTAATATATAATGATGATGACCTTGATGACAATGATATTAACGGCAACGACGAAAGTGGCGACGACAATGATGATGTCGATGATGATGATGATGATGATGATGATGATGATGATGATGATGATGCCAGAATAGTAGCCTCAGGTACACCCAACAACAACACACATCAAGTATTCGCCCAATATACAATCATTTCCCCAAGGGAGTTTTGGTGAAACTTTGGTAGAGCTTTAATAACATCCAATGACGGGTATTGCAGTGCCGGAATGTGTTCCAGCAGTCATACCTGTCATACACATTGACCTCTAATGGTCCTGGCAGTGTCATTAGGCACCATTACAAGGAGTAAATTGGAAACGAAATGTCGAATTGAGGCAGCGAATTGTGCCAGAAATGACAGTATTTGTTACAGAATACCTGAAATTATCACACAACCTACTTCTTGCACAAGCTCAGTTGGACATTAACATCCGAGAATATCGACTGTCTTCGTCAGATGTCTTTTAATCTGCATCAAACATCTGCTTGAAGCATTTAGCGACCTTGAATTAATAAGTAAATACAACATATTTCCCCTCTGGACAAAGTCGAATGAATTTTTGTGTCACGGTAGACTCTTTGTTTGTCGGGGCTGGGTTTGCTTAGTGTTAAAAGCGCTCGATCGTCTCGCCGAAGGACCATGTTTGAACCTTGATCATTAGTCTCTTTGCAGTGAAAACGTAAGATGAGGTTCACTTTAAACATAAAAGTAAATCAAATAAAGTGAAATTTAGATCGTGAATCCTCATGGTTTTGATTTTTCAAACTGCACATTTAAATCTCAGACCTGTATTCAGTTTAGGATACAAGTTCTTGAACAAACGACCTTAGATTCAAATCGCTATTATTGGTTTGGTTTAAGGGGGTGCGAGCAGCAGTTGGAACAGTGTAACAAAAGCACATGCGGTATGTGTTGAGCGTTAACTTAGACCAACCCCACTTGTTCTCGGTGTTTCATTTAATGTGCATACCACTTGCAATACAAACCAACAATAGCGGCTTGAATCTATGATAGTTTGCTAAACAACTTTTATCCGAAGTTGAATAAAATTCTAAGATTTGAATGTTCAGTTGGAAAGGTGAAATTATGATGATTAGCCATGTTAATTTCACTTCATTTTATTTACTGTTTGAAGGTCGTTTCTTGGTGTCACCCTCTGTGATACTGTTGGACTATTGCTGAACGTGGTACAAACCTTGCCCAAACTTCGCTGCATTAGTCCCTGTGCACGCGTCAAACCACACCTGTCAGAGCTCATTCCAGAAATATTGGACTTCCAGTAGGAAGAAAGGAATGTACATTTCCATGGCATATATTTTAGGTTTTGTTATCATAACTGACAGCGCTATCTCTCAGTCACGCGTGCACTTCGTGTCAAACAAGACAGAATGCAAAATAATTGATCGTTCGTGAATAAGTAAGACAGGCATACGTCTTGTATTTTAGTCCCAAATTTAGTTACCCAGATGTGCGTATGTGTCTTAAAAGCAATAACTATATAAAATATCTGTGATATTCTTAAAAGAATCGTGGGGGATTACTTAGAATCACTGACATATTTACGTTGAGAACATACTTTACTTTAGCTTCGTAATTATGAATTTTCGCTTCGGGCAGTTATGAGAATGTTTTGTACTTTAACTATATGCATACGTTCTTATATGTTGCATACACCCGACGGTCTTCAATGTTTGTTGAATGTTATATCTGCTTCTGCTAAAACATGGTACCTTAAGTTTATTGCTGGTAAAAGTGTCTTCCGTTTGTTCGGTGATTGTCATTAAAACGAATTCCCAAAACTTTACTTGGGTGATCAAGTTATCAGCTACAAAACGGATATCGTCTGTGCGGGCCTGTACATAAACAAAATCTACCCTTAGTCGTACTGTTTTAATATGTGAAAGCTAGTCAATGTTGCCCACAGTCATGGATTGCATTTTGGTAGTCTACACCCTATGCATGCTATACGGATATAGGAACACATCATGCTACCCTGTGGTCATTTTGCCTGTGATATGTGGTGTATATTATCAACTGAAGAATACGATATGCTTGAATGTGTGCAAAAGTACTTCTATAAAAAGTACAAGGGTTTTCGAAAAGCATCTGCTCGGTAATTGCCAGAGATTGTCTTGGACAATCATTCTTTGGGTATTTTGATCAGAAAGCGTTGTTGTTCCTGGGAAGACTGCTTATCACGTGCAAGTTTCATTTTCAAAAGGATTCTTCACTATAGATTAGCTGAAAATGATTTTAATGAGTATGAAAAACACGCTGAAGTGCATATCCTCACCTTTACACCATATGTTATATTTTACCTGTAAATATAACCTTACTGAATATGTTAGCACGTATCGTAACTCATCTGCATTTGTTACTAACATCAATGGTCTAATCTTGTAAAAGATACAGTCTCAACGTTTGAAACAAATGGCGTTACCTCTGAACTTAACTACAGAGTCAATCTCCACAATTCTCTCTTACGCAACCCAGCTTCCGGTATCAATCTTTGGGTAATAGCTCTCAATGTTTCAGACCATTTCTATAACATATCCTATCTGATCCGTGTGAGCACCTTTGCTGTACAGTATAAAGAATACATATGTGACACACATGCCTGTGACATTATGAAACACGTGTTTCTGTTCTGTCACAAAAATAAAATAAAGATTTTGGCTCAACATGAACCGTCAGAAATGATTCGTGGTAGATGAACATAAATAGCATCATAATCATCAGTTGTCAACATTTTGATATACAAATCATCATAAACTAACAGCGAAATATAGATTTGGTCTCAAACGTTGTGTTCTTAAAAAAACACTCCACAAATTGAGCATCAGTGTAGCGATTGCGCAACGTCCTTGGTGCACTGAGACAGTAATTCTTTGTGTTAGCGTACGACTATTAGCAGGACTACAGACGTTTTTGTTCGCGCTCTGTTCGTTCCGATCTCGAGGCGAGTCCTAACGAGACAAGTGCCGCTCGTTTATTGCCATGGAAAACCACCGCGGGCATTCCTGTGACGCAACGCATCATCACGTGAATTATCATGCCCATAGTGAATTGTATTTCGTCTCGGTTCGAGAGTATCGAGGTATGGATTTCCAGAAGGGACATTATTCCGTTATCGTATTGTCGCTAAAAATCAATAACAACAGTTGCCAGTAAGGGGTATGTTCAAAATGGCGCGTTTTCGCGCTTTGAATATTGTAAATCTTTTGCCTCCTCTTTGTGAGAGCGGCATGACAATGAGACGAGACGAAGCTAGGAATCTACCTATAGGTGCGTATGTTATAAGCGACGAAAACACGGAGCTGTAGAATATTTGATCCATATAAAACGTCCGTTTGGAGGCTGTAGTGTCATGGGATGTCTGGATCGTGAAGACATGAGCAAAAGTGAGTGAGTATAGTTTTACGCCGCTTTTAGCAATATTGTAGCAATATCACGGCGGGGGACACCGGAAATGGGCTTCACACATTGTACCCATGTGGTGACTAAACCCTGGACTTTGGTGTGACGAGTGAACGCTTTAACCACTTGGCTACCCCTCTGCTCCAGCAGGAGAGGGTAATTCGAAATTCATGTATTTTATACGTGTTTGGGACCTTGGGTATGTATTTTCCGCGTATTAACGTTATCAGCTCATTAGTAGTTTCTCATCACATCCAGTTTTTCAAATGAAAACTTTCTTCAGCCAAGCTGTTTACTTGATAAGGGAGCATTATTATTAACTATTTTGCTTATCCGTAATTATCGTTATTAGATTGTGGCCATTTAAGATTTACCAATTTTAAGCATTTTTTCTCTGAACAGGTAAAACAATTCTGTCAAATCCATTCCAAAAAACTCTATTTCAGGGATTTAATCTCGTTTTACGATGCGTGTGAACACAATACCCATACGCAGGGTTGCGCGGTGCAAACGATTCCTTATAAAATCTTCATTCGTGTTTGCTGTCGGAATTCAAAGAGACAAGTTGTGATGTTCTTCAATTACCATTTCCTTGAATTATACTCATAAAATGTCGGCTTTTGCTTCAAGGAATGTAATTTATCTGTTTTGCATTGCTTCACATACTATATTTTTTACATGTGTCAGCGAACAGTGAAATTTGGGAGTGAAAATGTTTCGGTTCGTCATCAATTTCACAAGTAGACGGGAGGAATCTATTTTCGTTAAGTCGTAACCAAACGAGCCGTAAAATAAGTTTGTGTGTGTCATTCAAGAGATACTCGCTAGTTCAATCGAAATCACATAATGGAACGAATATATTGTCTGCACATCATTAACTGTACTGATCAACGTGTCAATGTATTTTTGGGTAACTTTGATGTCGTGAATGAAATTGCGGGTTCGTTAATTGCTTTTAGTTGACGACAAAGTGAATTTACGTTTAACATAACTTCATTAGTTATATGTTATTTTTTATTTTTGAGTGAGTTTAGTTTTACGCCGCACTCAGCAACATTCCAGCTATATGGCGACGATCTGTAAATAATCGAGTCTGGAACACACAGTCCAGTGATCAACAGCATGATCACCGACCATCGCAACTGGGAACCAAAGGTCTCACACAAGTCAACGGGCTTCAACACCCGATCGTCTTTGTCGCCTCCTCCGACAAGCATGGGTAACTGAAGATCAATTCTAAACCGGATCTTCGCGAGTTCTATATGCGAGGAGTGTGTGTGTATGTGTGTGTGTGTGTGTGTGTGTGTGTGTGTGTGTGTGTGTGTTGATATGAGTGTGAGAGAGCGTCTGAGTTTGTGGGTGTGTGTGCAAGAGAGAGAGTACGTTCATTTGTTTTCACGTTGTGTGATGCCACACTCAAGTGAGCTAGACCGCCACAGTCAGTAATTAAATCTCTCCCAGAAATCAAACTAGATGAGATTGACAATTAACCTTTGCCTGACCTGAAAAGACCACCACCACCACCCAAGGAGTTTATCAAGGAGGTCTCTGAATTATACAACCCTGGACTTAGTCATGGTCCCCAGAACAGGGAACACAACAGCCATGTGTCTTGCAATAACATAACTGGTGTAACACAACTAGTGTAACACAACTAGTGTAACACAGCTAATGTTAGGTGTTTCATTGATTATCAAAGTTGACACTGTATGTCTTCTATTCAACTTTGAAAGAACGACTAAAGGGATCGAGAGGCTAGGCTTGGTGGGCGCATGTCATCGTATCTCAGTTGCGCCGATCGATGGTCGTGGTGTCAGTAACTGGATTTTCGAAGCAGATTCCATTATTTACCGACCAGAGTCGTCTAGCTGAAATATCGGTGTGCCCTGCTTTAAACAGCAAGAAAGTAAACAAAAATACTTCGTTACTGAAAGTTGGTCAGTCGAATTATATCGTATGCCAAATCGTTTTGTTACGACGCAAGCCGAGCTCTGAAGTGATTGAGTCGAATTGGACTTGGTTTAGGTAAGCACTATATTGTAGATCCGGGTTAAAATTGGTCTTCAGTAACCCATGCTTGTCGTAAGCGGCGACTAACTGGATCGGATGGTCAAACTCGCAGATTTGGTTGACACGGGTTATTGGTCGACTCGATTATTTACAGACGGCGCCAAATAGATAGAATACTGCTGAAAGCGTCATTAGACAACAAACCAAACTGTGTCGTCAGTACAATCCTCAGGTTGACTATGTCCTACTATGTGTTACCTTTGTTTCAATGTTGAATTTGCTTTTTCGTGTTTAGTGTCATGCAAGGAGTGGCAAGTCATTAAGATATTTAGGCCTACCCATAGCCCTATATACTCTCATGAATTCTCAACATCTAGTGTCCCTGCACCGTCTGTGCACACCGATATGAATGAAGAACTGGCATGGTGAATGCCTTGAAGCAAGGGTTTGCACCTTCATATGTCTCTTGATTATCTGTATCATTGTGGATAAGCACAACTAAACGAGTATGATAATCAGGAACCCTATCCGCGAAATGTGCGTAGAACATGCCATTCATAAGCCAAAGATAATGCTTAAATTTACGATAGGTCGTAATGCTGCGATCGTTGTGTTGATCGGGACCCTTATACATACAGAAAGAATTTTCGTGACTAGTAAGGACAAGCCCAGTCCAAGTAAACTTGATTAAACTCTCAGTACTGTTCGTTCCACTGATAAACTGAGAGTCTAACAAACCGCAATAGAAGGTCACGACAGCGAGCCTTTGAGTGGACCTTTGAGCGACCCATGACCGTCCAGTCAAACGCGAGAATGAACTAAACCAATCAGACAACGGCTACTATTTAGGGTCCGGTAGGATTTACAAAAAAGGTTTTGAATTTTTGGATTAACAAAAAGAGTATTTTCATCGACTGTTAACTCACTTTTATCAGTAATGGCGTCCTCCATGTGAACCACGCAGAAGCGACCGTGCGGAAAATTGTTCGAGATTCCAAGGCAAAAGTTCAAACGGTATGTGCGAATGATATCTTTCGCGATTGGTAAGCTGTGTTATAAGACAGGTCAATTCAAACAGTTAGCTGACGCGACCTTTTACTCGGGTCCGTTAGACTCAGTGTTACAAAAGATACAGTGTCTACGTTTACTTAGACTAGGACAAGAACAAATATTCAGCCATACTGATTAACATGGAGAATTATACCCTTGTCTTCTGTCACAATTAACAAGCTTGTCTTTGATGGAATCAGTGTCTCCATGGCGAATCTCAAGATGTTGACGTCACAATCGATATCAAATTAAGATGATAAATTTCATCTTTACCTACGGAAATCTCATGTATCAAACTCTGAATTCTCACATGGGTATTGGCACGAGAGTTGGGATTACGGATCTCTGATAATTGAATTAAAGAAGTGACACTAAATTGTTTTGAACTGAAAGATTTTATTTCAACTTATAAAATCAATTCAATCTGAATGCAGAAATGTGTCTGCAAATAAGCCCCACCCTTGGAAATACGGGATACAAATAGTCTTTAGAAACGTATAATTTTCACTAGAAGCCTCAGTGCTTGTCGTAAGAGGCGACATGTAGGTTCGGTGACGTGATCTATGCATGACCTCTTATCCCTGTTCCAGGTTCATTTGACCCGTGAAGGTCCGGGATAGAATAGGAATTCACCAACCTATGTTTGCCATAAAAGGAGACTATGCTTCTCGTAAGAGGTGACTAACAGGATCGGGTGGTCAGGCTCGCTGACTTGGTTAACACATGTCATCGGTTCCCAATTGCGCTGAACTAAGCCCATGCTGTTGATCACTGGATTGTCTAGTCCAGACTCGATTATTTACACACCGCCGCCATGTAGCTGGAATATTGCTTAGTGCGGCGTAAAACTAAACTCACTCTCTCCAGGTTCATTTATTTCAAGCCATCGTTCGAAGAGATGGAATATTGCCGAGTGCACGTGCCACGTCAACAACAAGAAAAGTAAATGCATTCTGAATTATGCATTATATTCTCATGTGACCACGTGAGTGGTTTCTTCCTGTAATGCACGACCAGAAACAATCCGGGTCTTCAGAAACCCATGCTCCTGGTCAGTGTGTTTTTTTTAATCCTTAAACCCCGAAAAGACAGGGTAGTCTGTGAGTGGTACCCGCTGACTAGGATGACATATGTCATCATATTCCAACTGGGTAGGTCGACTGCTGAAATCTTGCTACTAAATTGCAGATATTGATTTGAACAAGAAACATACAAAGTAAACGATAATACACGAGTTTCTGTAGCTAAATTCACACAGCGACCACTCTCCAAACAGAGCTCATGTGTTCCCATGTCTGAAAACATCTCGCACAGCAATAAACAAACAGGACGAACAGGGAACATTCAGACACATGCATTTGATGCTTCTCCCTTGGAGGCGCGTCAATCTGTATCCACGATTAAAGGGGAAAGTTGCCATCCCAGTGAGAGCTCTAACGTCGACTTAGATAGACGTTGCCCATTCATCTCGCAACAATTAATTCTAAGTCATGCAAAGGATTCTTTTGTCCGCTTCACATTCAGTTATCGTTCCGCGCGTAGGAATACACTCTGGCATTATAATGTTAAATGTTATGTATGGGAGGACATTTCTGTCAGCTGAAAGTTAAATTAAGTATCTGAGTTCATTGAAGAATCCTCTCCACTTGTAGATTAGCTCTGAGTTTAGGGGATTCTGAAATTTGGTTTCCCGTGAACAGAACGTTTACTTATTTTCGACAACGCAAAGACGTTTACTCTGTCTGTTCAAAGGATCTCTTTGGCAACCGAGTTTTTGCCAATTTTCTCATTAAATGGTCATCTTTAACAAAGTCATCAAACTTTATCGTTTTGTCAGTCCTTAAGCTTAACTTTTAAAATCATTTGTAGTTAAAAAATCGATAAGATTGTGAAAAGATCTCCCTGAAGATATTTCTGGTACATGATCGTTACAGAAAGGGGATTACTCAATAACCTATCTGTGACCCGACGAAATTTCTTTCAAAATTGTAATCCTCTAATATAACGAAGTAGTTGTCAGGGAAATATTACATTTCAAATTCATTGGATGTGATTTCCAGACGACTGTGTATTTCTGAACTGGAAGCTTGACTTCATTAGCCGTTTTCTTGTGTTGTCGTATCAGTCGCAGACATCGGTTCTCTAGTGGTTGTCGTCTTCCCTTCAAGGTGATGATGCTGAGGGGAAGATGACAGGGACCTCAATTGATTGTATGTACTCATTGCATTGTTGTCTGTGGTTCATGTGCAAGGAGTTTGCCAGGTACATGCGTAGTTCAAACATAGGTCCACCGCTATGAGACAGAAACCTCCATCCAAGACTCCATCTTGGCGCCAGTGGTCTGTATGCCGGAAACACGATCTTTCAAATAACAATCATTCACATTTCAGAGATATACTTCCACACTGATAAACCGATAAATGGCGGTAATGAAATGTCTACCATTTCAGTATCTTACGGTAATGTTTGATATAAATACCCGAATAAAAGACTTCACAAAATGATGAAATATGTTACAGTATTTTATACGGATAGTTGTAAATGGGACACCCATTTTACATTTAACTTAAGATACAAAATGCTTCCAATAAATTGTCAAGGACGGTTTTTCCTTGTTTCTGTAAACTATTTAAGCTGGACTAGGAATGGTCTTCGGCAACAAATACCAGATCGGTGCTCATGATGTCAATCACTGGATCAGACTCAATTATTTACACACCGCCGTAACCTAATATAACTTAATTTACTTCTATAGCACTATATTCCATGCACCAAGTGCACTCTCGAAGCGCATACAAATAGTCAGTTCATTATTATCCCGGATAACCCAAGCTGCCTGTGAGTTCCTTGAAGGTTAATGTCACATGATTTATCCTGCCGGGTACCCATTTTCTGCTGAGGCATGTTTGGACAAACATAGTGGGAATATTTCTGAGTGCGGCGTTACACAAAGAAGCTGTTTTTAAAATAACAGTTACTTAATTTATTAATTTCCATTCACTCTTAATACGAACAATATTTATTGTGGAAATGTACAGAAGGAATGCCAGAAGTACCTACTGCCACATTATTCCGCTTGATCCCAGGATGATCAGCTGGTGGATGCATGATATACCTACTGCCGTGACATACCTGAAATGTTGCTGTGTTCGGCTTCAAGAATCAGGGGTTCAAAGATGTTCTCAAAAGCCACTTGCCACAGAGCAAGTGACTTTAAGAAAGTGACTCGTCCTGGCTAATTTTCCACCTGCCCCTGTTTTTATGGCATAATCATGATGACGTAATTTTGAAAGAATAAACCAGCATAGTATTTGATGTTAATGTTTAGTGTAATATCGACTGAGAAGTGATAAATAGCAAAGAACGATAACCCTGCTTTAGAATCATTGTGAAATTTACTCGCTACATTTGGAGCAGATATGACATGAAATGCAAGTTTGATTGTAGCTTACAAGCGAGAGTCGAAATTATCTAGCAGCCGACGGACAAGTAGGTTACCATTATTTGATTGCCCGGTATGAAAACTGACTTGTGCCGGGCGTCGGGTGATGGATATTTTGAACCCCCGTACAAACAACCAAACAAACACTGGGTACAGGCAATGTAGGCAAATATCTTCTTCAGACCACTCCTCTAATTGTATGTACGTGTTAATCATCCTTACAAAGTAGTAATTTACATATCAACCCTAGTGATGGTGATTAAAGAGCTTACACCACGAGGGCATAGTTTAACATGCATGTAACGTATTAAGCATTATGAAGATTATCAAAATACGTGCAATTTGTATTATGTTTTTATTAGAAGTAATTGCCCTAGGGCAGTTAATCACTTATGCTAATAATTTAAAGTACCTCCAAGAACAATGGACCTAACTTTTCCTTGTGGTTTAACTTTGTGTAGCCGAGTTATCTACAGACCAACGCATAGTTCCTCAAATGCAGTTTTCAACGGAGAAGTTGTTTCAAGATTAGCTTCGGATATGATTTTGTTTATGAATTGTTTTGTACATGAACGCGTGCGTGCGTTCGTGCGTGCGTGCGTGCGTGCGCGCGGGTGTGTAGGGAGATGGAAGGGGTAAGGGGTTAGTTTGTTGTGGCATCGACTGACCGGCAATGATGACCAGCAATGGTTCCTGGAGATCACTGAGCACTATCCTGGAATCCCCAGTAGATCATTAAGTGTGATTATGGATCAAAACATGCATGTGACGCACATGTCGATCTTATTGTCATATCATGTCGGAAGTCAAAGAATGGTAATGAACAATTAACATTGACCTCGAAGCTAATGGCGTCTCATCGCTCATTTCAAACCCATCAGCGATAGCGTAATTCAATCGCGATATTGACATACTGAAATCGATTAGGTGTTAACTTGTCACTGACACACAAAGAGGAATGTTAAATACATGACAGATGTTATTGGCAACGTGACAGATGTGATGTATTTCAGTCGTCAGCAAAGGACGAGAAGCTACTCTGCAGTAACTTACAGGGTAATTGTTGTGCGCGCAGAGAGGGTCATTCTAGATTTGAAAAGACGGGCTGTTCTCTTTCCTCTTGGGTAGTAGTGTCAATGTGTGCGTGTGCGTGTGCGTGTGCGTGTGCGTGTGCGTGTTATATTTGTGGACAAGCATGAGCTCTATGTGTCTTCTGACTGTGCGTCTGTTGTGCGAATTGTTATATTATATATATATATATATATATATATATATATAGATAGATAGATAGATAGATAGATAGATAGATAGATAGATATATCTATATACACACACGTACAAAAAAAACCGAAAATAGATAGATAGATAGATAGATAGATAGATATAGATATAGATTCATCTCCAACATAAACCTGCGTTAATATGAACAATTGCAAAATGAAACAAAAACATGCTTTAGTAGAACTACTTGAGCTTACAATCTCTCTCCATTAACTAAGCTCCTTGACTAAAAATATAATCCTACAAAACTGATACGTTTGACCTTTATAGTAAATTGATAACATATGTCTCGTCATAAAAGAAACACAATTGTCAATCAGGGCCAGAGGCTCTACTAATAAATCCCAGTAATGTATTGGCTAATGTTTGAAGGACAAGTAAAAGTGAAATGCAGAGGAAAAACGCAAGCTTTATGCATGTCAACTTCTTTGATGTGAATAACATGACGTTTCGGAGTGTTTGCTTGCTCCTTCATGACCTGCTAACCTGATGAAGAAGGAGACATGCGCTCCGAAACGTCGCGTTATTCACAAGATGAAGCTGACAGCCATATATCTTGCTTTTCTTAAAAGTTTGGTCCATTTGAGGCCACTCAATATGTCCAAAACGTCACATATGTAACTATTCAAACCCACAAAACTTTAAGCACTTTGTAGAATATATGGCACTTTTGAAGCCACTTATAAAGAAACTTCAATTTGTAAATGTTACATGAAACCAACAGAAATAAAAGTATATTTGGAACTTTTACAGCACATTTCGTTGCTATGGAAATCAAAGGCAGATAATTCAAAGAGAAAGACTATGTTGCAGAATCTGGTCCATATCATGCTAATTGTGAGATACTGTACTGGTATATACCGGTAGAACGGTAATATTGCACAGCCCTAATGACCATGCTTTATGAAAAGGGGATGGCCACCTCAAGAGGCTCAGTAACGGATAGTGTATATTGAAATAGTGCAACTAGCTGAATAGCCGTTAGTGAATGAGTGAGTGTGGCTTTACCTCTAAGCACCATTCCAAAATATCACTGTTGTGGACACCGGAATTGGAATTCACACATTGTACCCCTGTGGGGAATCGAACCCGGGTCTTCGGCCTCACTAGAGAACGCTTTAACCAGTACCCTACCCCGCCGACCCGAAGGCGGAGAGTGAGTGAGTGAGAGTGAGTGAGTTTAGTTTTACTACATACTCAGCAATATTTCAGCTGTAGAGAGAGCAACAATTCTGGTGAACTCTTGGCTTAGTTTCAATGCTAGGTTTTCAAAACATCATCAGAAAAAAAACTTCTGCTATATATTGTTTCTTATGCCAAAATTATATGTCAACAGTGCGGAGCCTCCCACAGTTGTTACGACAGACTGTCACCCCATAAATCAACTATCGTCGACGGGTGGAGTAACTCTAAAGTCAATTAGCTTTTGTGTTTGTGTCAGTCACGATAAAATTATGTTTTCTCTGGCTTGTTTGGATGCCAACATCTGTACCTAAAACAGATGTATACAAACACGCACTTAGATGTGAACAACTGAAATTGGCACCGCTGTTGCTTTGGTAATTCACTGAGAAGGGAGTCTTGAAATGGATGCTCTGCTTTGAAGAGTTTACGTGGAGTTAGACTGTAAGTTAAATCCTAGTTTAGTTACGAGCGTAGGGGTGATCCGTCGGTCAGCATTGTAGTCTGGAATTCGTTCTTCACGCTTACATAGCATGGGCTTGATTACTGTTGGGCAACTTTGATCAAAATCTTTACGATCATATGAGCCCCTGAAGATTCGGGTCAGAAACATCTTCTGCGTTTGGCCCTTGTTGTAAAACCGGTGGTCAGGCTTGCTGACTTGGTTAAGACATGGCATCCGATCCCAGTTGTGTAGATCGATGCCTCTGATGTCAATCACTGGATTGCCTGGTCCAAACTCGATATTTACAAAACACTTTATGAAGATTGGTAATTTGTTTAGTGCAGTGTTAAACAGCAAGCAAGTCCTACATTTTGCAGTTTTCGGTAATCCAGTCACGGAATTGTCACCACTAGTTTTACTTTTGTGCTCAGTAACGTAGTTTGGTCAAATGACAGAGACGCCTTGTTGTCCTGAATAAATACACCATAGATATGAATTCATTCATTAGACTTTGGGCGCGACGATGTGAATATTGTTTTATGCCGCACTCAGCAAAATCCCATCTACGAGTGTAATTGTGTCTACCCCAGACAAACATGTGATGAATGTCACATCACAGGGTCTCAACACCAGGTCCCAAATTTCTGCACTCGTGACTTCTTCTGACCTGAAGTCTCCACTGCTCCAAATGGCTTTCCTTTGCCTGTGTTTGTGACGTGTGTTACCGATGACGCAGGATACTTGAACACCTGGTATTGTTACTATTTCACAATGATTCACATCATAAGCACATCGTATCATAAACTCGGAATCATACAAAGGATTAGGTTTCCAGGAAAGATTTCTGCCATTCGTGAGGTTCTTTTTTTTCCTTTTCTTTCTGAAAATACGTTTTCCAGAAGACTAAGTTTTTTTCTTCCTGTGCAAGCGTGACTTCATAATCGAAATATTTCCAGATCGCTATTTGCAATTAGAAAAGATAATTCAGTTATATTTTCATCAATACTCAGGAAATGATTTCCGATTCTTCATATCTGTCGGGATTAACTTGTGAAGATGAAGAAGGCCGAAATCGATATCAATAAACACTGGGAGAGAAAAATGATAACCTGTTCACGCCCAGCTCCATCCCTCGATGCTTTAAACGTGATCCTGTCTGTCGAGAGTTGCGGGCCTTAGTTGTGCCAGGATCTAGTGAACGTTGGATCGAATTCAAGACTTACCCTAAGAATGTTCCTGTAATGCGACTGCGGACTTTCCGACAGTTAGACAAGTGTTGGACCAGCATCACATCAGCTTACTCAGATTCTGTAAAGCTGCGTTAATCGTATTCGGTTTTCTCCGTACTTGGCTTGTTTGTTGGTTCATTCACTCCTTAGTTCTGTTACGGTTAAAAACTACCGTGACAAAAGGTGTAAGAAATCCCCTCAGAACCAGCAAAATATAACACTGAGAAGTCTGATATTTCCAATAATTTTGTATTAACAGAAAGCAAGAAAGTGATTCACAATAGAGGTTTCATGTACAATTCAGCTGAGTCAAATCTAAAGTAATGGGTCACAAATGTAATGTCAAGTCACCGAAGTCTTGATGTGAGAGCGAGAAACAGTTATGCAGAATGTAACACATCCTCGGTATCTCCAGGGTATACGTTCCAATAAGTCTCCACTATACCCTGGACGCATCTACGGCTCTGCCCGATAACTTTATTACCTCCCTTGACTGTCTTTTGATCCAGTCAGGTGTCTACGCTGGGAAGTTGAGCGAACCAATTACAACTCACTTTCGTTTTTTGAATTATTTAACCGATTATACTTGGCAACAGAAACCATGCAGAGGTTCTCTGGAAGAGGTAGAAGACGTTTTAAAGTTTCGGACCTGTCAATTTGTTTGTATGATTTCTCTAAAATGTGGGACGCACTGCGAGCAAACCTTCGCAGTTGCGACCGCTACCTTTGTTGACACTGGCAAGCTCGGTTATAAGGGCGGCCTAGCTGATTGGCTACTGTGAGAAGACGGAGCCAGCAAAGGGAAGTAATAAAATTATCGGGCAGAGCCTTAGATGCGTCCAGGGTATAGTGGAGACTTATCGGAACGTATACCCTGGAGATATCGAGGATGAATGTAACACAGCGAACTGTCAGGCAGCGGTTATGAAGGTCGACCGTTGACAAAGGCAGGAAGTTTAGAGTACTCCAGTTAATCTGTATGTGTCCCCGTCGTCAACACGACAACCAGCCTTTAGCAGTCTCCCGGAACGAAATGTGACCGATAATGATTTTTATTCTAAACTTAGTGACCCAAATAATAATTATTACTTAATTAATAATGCAATTTACAGAAGATACACTCTCGTTACAGTTCGCTTGTTTGTTCACGTGGTCTACTCCTCGATCTGAAATATAACATGTGTGCATGTGCAGTTTCGGTCAATATAGTTGGTTCTTTTGGACAGTGGGGTATCCCAGTGGTTACAGCGTTCGCTCGTCTCAGCGAAAACCCGGGTTCAATTCCCAACATGGGTATAAAGTGTGAATTCCATTGATAATTTCATGTATCCCCAGTCTTTATATTGCTGGAACATTGCTATAATCCTCGTAAAACCAAATTCACTCACTCACTCAGTCTTGGGTCGTTCGGTCGTTCGTTCTTTACTTCTGGCTTGTTCTTCGACCCAGTCGGAAATATACCAAATGCATAAGAGGTCGGTCAGTCAGTATCTGAGTCCGGACCAAACAATCCAGTGACATCATGAGCGTCAATCCACGCATCTCAGATACGGTGACAAGTGTCAGTCAAGTTAGTGAGTCACCTCTTAAGACAGCATTCGTGATTTGCACGTTCCTTCGCTTGTTTGTTCCACGCCTCGATCACAAATATACCAAATGTATGTTGACGGTGTTTAAATATCTGTGTCCAGACCAGACAATCCAATGATTAGCATCATGAGATTCGATCCGCGCAATATGCACGACGACGCGTCAATCAAGTCAATGAGCCCGACAACCAATCTCGTTTGACGCCTCTACCGACAAGCATATACTCAAGACCAGTCCAGATCTTCACAAGAAACGTCCTCAGTGCCAAGATGGGGAAAAGTAAGGACCTCATATCCCAGATGTCATTATTTATCAGCCTGGTCACAAAGTACTTCAAACTCGGAAAATCATATTTCAATCACGACAGATATTTTTTTTCTATTAACACAAGAGGACCAGGAAGATACTTGAGGAGACTTCAAATAGATGGAATATTTTTCATTTCTACTGCTTTCTCCTCATGTTATATCCCAGCACCTTCCATATTCACCTCTGTCACTGCAGCTAGCATCCTTCATGCAGCATCGTTATCTTAATGGTTCCAAGGTGTTGAGGAGAAATAGGCTGCACAGTCCTAAGTGACAGACAAGCTGTCAAAGACTAACGGAACCAGAATGAGACTCCGTTCCTCCGGCTCGGTGGTGAGGCCTCTAACGAAATGCTGCGCGAAGTGAATGGCGAAATGGAAATATCTCTCTCTCTCTCTCTCTCTCTCTCTCTCTCTCTCTCTCTCTCTCTCTCTCTCTCTCTCTCTCTCTCTCTCTCTCTCTCTCTCTCTCTCTCTCTCTCTCTCTCTCTCCGCGCAGTCTGCTCAAAGTAGGTACTAATTTGGGTTGTTTACATCCTAGTGCACGTTTGCATACAGAGGTTGGCATCCAAAAAAGCCAGAGAAAACATAAGTACCGTGACTGACACAAACAAAAAAGCTGACTGACTTCAGAGTTTTTCCTCCCCTCAATGATTTATAGGGCCGTACTCGAATGTACCAACTGTGGGAGTATCCGCACTGCTGACATATTTTGGCATAACAAACAATAAAGGCAGAACAGATTCTCTCTCTCTCTCTCTCTGTGTGTGTGTGTGTGTGTGTCTGTGTGTGTCTGTGTGTGTGTCTGTGTGTGTCTGTGTGTGTATGTATGTGTGTGTGGTTTGGTTTTTGGTTTTTTTTCTGAAGATGTTTTGACAACCTTTGATTGAAACAAAGGCACAACAATTGTTGTTATCGATGGATAACATCTCTCTCTCCCCCTCTCTCTCTTCCCCTCTCTCTCCCATGTCTCTCTCTCTCCTCTCTCTCTCTTCCCTCTCTCTCTCCTTCCCCTCTCTCTCCCCCTCTCTCCCCTGTTTCTCCCCTCTCTCTCTCCTCTCTCTCCATCTCCCCCTCTTTCCTTTCTCTCCCTTTTCTCTCTTCCCCACTCTCTCTCTCCATCTCTCCCTCTCTTTCTCTCGGTCGGCCTATACTTCCTCACTCACTAGTACAAATCTAGCTCTCTCTCTCTCTCTCTCTCTCTCTCTCTCTCTCTCTCTCGGTCGGCCTATACTTCCTCACTCACTAGTGCAAATCTAGCTGTTATAAGAATGAGCATCCTTACAAAATATAACCACTTACTTCAGGCAACAGCTCTAAGCCAAAATTAGCCAAACAGTCCATACTGTTTAGAGGCAATGATTACACACGTACTAATGTATTATGAAACAAATTGGTAACGTTGACCATCATCAATCCCCCAGTGCTGAAAGCACGCCCGTGACATAAACATGCCCGACATTGACATGCTATTTGTTGATTCATCCTCCCCACTGCTATCAGGTGTCATTACGTAGATGTCTATCGCCTCTAAGCAATCGATTGCTACTTACAAGCTATAGATTACACAGCCTCAGCGGTCAGGAGGTGAGAAGTCGGACATCACGCAGTACATGAAGTGAGTGAGTAAGCTTTTACGCCTGCCTCTTTAAGGTTTAAGGCTTTTTATTTCTCAAAACTGTTTTACTCGTAATATGATTGATATCGTAGTTAATGGCATTTTGACCTAAGAGTAAAATTTATTACTGAAACTAATGTAGGCAGCTTCTTCAATACTGACATATATTTTTAGCTAAGACGTTTTGTAAGTTTATACAGGTTAGGCAAATTATGAAGACATGTCCTTAGATCACATTAATTCAAGGCAGGTCTTTTCTGGAAAGTAATGATTTAAGGTTCTAAATGTCAGGACAGTGAATGATAGCGAAGATGGGAATTGCAGGTACCCTTGGAAAGAGGACTTAGTTTTTAAGACTATAGTAGATAGCTTTTGTACTGTTTTCAGTTTCGCTACACTAGAATTGAAATTTTTTGTTAATTTTCTCCTGATCGAAGCAACCAGCCAATTGCAAATTCAATCATTTTTGCAGAAATGATAATTTAAACTATTAATTATTACCTTAAAGACTTGTGCAAGTTTAATCTAGGCGTAGTTTACTACGCATGTTAACCCACTTTTATCCAGCAAAGGTCATACCGTGTGAAATAAATTAAAGTCCAAATGGACCTACTGTCTTGTAGTACTGTCTTGTAGACAGGTACAGTACTGTCTGTCTCCAGATTTATAATCGGTGTGGATTTACTGGATTCCAAGTTTTGTTTTACCGCAAGTCGTGACTGAATTTCGAGCCATGCCGTGATACCGTGGACTTGCTATCATTTTCCTTGTATACGAACCTTTAAATCCGCATCTGATTGGTTCATCTCGACAGGCTGTCCAATCATAGACGAGGTTATAATCGGTGAATCCCGTGTCAAAACGGTGAGATGATTGGTTATGATAGGTTTCTTGCTGCTAGGCACCTGGTTTAGGCAATTTCGTGTTAGGATTTACAGTCTCGAGTGAATATATTCAGCACTTTGAAAAATAATAATAACTTTACGTGCAGACAACCAGATGATCGAAGAAAAGCTTGGGAGAAAAATTTCATAAGGGAAGGCCTCGATGTTAAGCAAATGAAAAGGATATCAAGTGCCTGACGTGTTTAGTGTCCGGGCTGGTACTATCCGTTCAAGTACAGGGGAAGAAACCTAACGATCTACATTCGGATAACGATGCGCTATCCGATGAAACATCTGCCCATTTTCGATACCCCAAAGGGCAGATGTATTAATCTTTTTATCTTGGTCGATCGTTGATAAGCTGATTAGTAAAGTATGTCAGGGGGAAAGACATCTGATCCGACCGAACACAACAACGTGTCTGGTCACTTTAAGGCCAGACTTTATAAATAATTGATTTACGGTTTCAAATACGGAGATTTTAATGTAAGTAAATATTTAAACACTGTGTTTCCTTTTTAAGCGAAGTGGATATCATATTTTTTTTCTCATGAGAAGAGAAATGGGTGGAAATTTGTAAATTGTTTTTAAAATCGTGTTTATCGTCATTAGGGTATAGGTAAATTTTGAAAAAGATATGTTGTTAGTCTTTTAACTTCGGCCCTGAAATACTGGGACAAATATGACCTTACGCTCTTATGCTTCATACGCTTGCTCTAAAAATGATAATGTGTGCATGTGCATGTGTGAGCGTGTATGTGTCTGTTTGGGGGTGGGGGGTTATATCATACAAATACCACGCGGCACCAATTAATTACCAGTTGCCCACCATCTTACATCGCTACACTTATATATATGGGACGGTCGGGTAGCCTAATGGAAAGCGTTCGCTCGTCACGATCCGAGTTCGAGTCCCCAAATGGGTACAGTGTTTGAAGCCCATTTCTCGTGTCTACAGCCGTGATGTTGCTGGGGTATTGTAAAACCAAACCCGTTCACTCATTTTTATAAAAGAATAAAAGATGTGATGTGCCATTGTTCCAACTGCTCTAAAATATACTCGTATGAAATTAAGCATACCCATGCAACACCATTTCTATATCTGACGTCAGAGCATGCCATTAATTTATAAAGTTACAATACGTGCATCATGGTAAATCAGATCTACTTCATTCCCAAATGAGTACCTCTGACATGAACCAAAACTGTTGACTGTATAGATCTCACGTGTGGCTCAATGTGGCAAAGGCTTCAACATATTATTTGTCCAGATGTCCAAATTGACCTTAAGAAACACGGACAGTCCATTAAGCTGAAACCGGCAAATGATTAACAGCGAGTAACCATTTTGTGCATGTTTTGTATAGATGACAAATTCCATGTTGCTTAAAAATAAGACTGTCATATAAAGAATATTTACGGTGGTTCAATTCCTCCGAGAACCCTGATGCCGACAGACTGTCTTCAAAGTGGTACTTGTTCATGTATTGGTTGGAAATATGATCCCAATGTTCGGAGATGTCGTGATGTGGTGTTGTCAAGCATAAATATGAAACATCATATCATTTTAAAGTAGCACTGCCAAACCTTTTTAAAGGTTGAGTTGGGTTTTGCGCCACGTTTAGCTATTTTCTAGTACTATCTCGGCGAGGGATACCCGAAGTGGCCTTCGCACATTGTGCCCATGTGAGGAATCGAAATCGGTCTTCGACTTAACGAGAACAATGTGTGGAGCCCATATCTGGTGTCCCCCTACCACGATACTGCTGGAATATTGCTGAAAACGACATGAAACCATACTCACTCACTCACTCACTCACTCACTCACTCACTCACGCACTCACGCACGCACGCACGCACGCACTCACTCACCTTTTGTCTTCAAGCAATAGTTTGTATCGCTGAGCTGCCAAACACGTCATGAGCTGACCAACAAATGGTCGATAAATGGAATATCGATATAATGCTTTCACTTAAATTCCAACACGGACATTTTAGTGTCGAAGTTGCAAGATTAGAATAAAAAGGATTGGAACTTTCCGAATACATAAGGCTTTAAGGGCAACTGTGCGCATGACGTACATAAAAACAACCATATTCGCGAACTCCGCCAGTAAAATATTGTGTTGCAATAGGAGATCGAATTTAAAAGAAACCTTTCCTGTCGCCAAATGAAGTAGAAATATAGAACCACCGAGTATCATAAAAATATATCATATGACTTATTTGTTATTTCGTGTGTGACATGTAACAGAACCCATTTGTCCGTGCAGCTTCAATGACGAAGTGACATCACCAAGTCCCTGCTATCACTAATCAGAAAATATCTCGCTCATATCAAAATGTTTTCATGTTTTACAAACCAGACTCAAAATGACGTTACAATGGCGTCATCCAAAATATACAATATCATAATTAAATAGCATCATTCACAAGATAAGAAGGTTGATCCATCACTGTCTTGGGTTTTGATGATGACGACATTTCAACATGCATTGTTATATGGAGTACGTCTTTCAACATGTTGTGTCAGGCATAACGTATTTGACGATCCTTACCGTTTCCGTGAACACCTGACGTTATCAATGATTTCCGGTTATCCGTCCATATAATTGTAGGGGCGGTTGGGCACACTTATGGTTAAAGCGCCTGCTCGCCTCGCTGAAGACCCGGGTTCGATTTCACACATGGGTACAATGTCCGAAGCCCATATCTGGTGCCAACGCTGTGACATTGTTGAAATACTACTAATTTTAAGCTGCGTAAAGCCATACTCTCCCATATAATTATTGTAAACGTCTAGTTGCCTTTCATGTCCAAAGGAAACTGTTTCGTCGGATAATCGAGGTTGGGTATTCTCTGATGTTGACGGTGACGTTGACGCTGACGTTGGCGTTGTGTGATCCCAGTGCGAGACCACGCATTGCTCTGCTTGTTTGCTTGCTTATCGCCGCACTCCACAATTTCTCTGTATATGGTCGAGTCTGGACCAAACAATCCAGTGACTGAAATCATCGGCCTCCGCAACTTTGAATTGCATAATATGCGCCAAATAAGTGCTCCTGACCACCCGATCCCGTTGGTCGCCTCATTTAACAAACCTTGGTTGCCGAAGACCAATTGCAACGGTATCGTCGAGGGTCCATGCATAGCGATACAGAACATCACTTCCTCGTTCTTAATTAGTCTCTCGCACAACACCATCAACCGCAGGATGGCGATCGATCCCTGATTTGGAGAAAATTTGAAAGTTAACAAATTCCTTGTTTCATGTGGACCCTGTGATTGTTCTGTTCGCTGAAGTACAGCACCGAGTTGTCTACCTTTAATGGGATCCGAAAAAAATCTATTCTCAGACTTGTTACCGTATTATGTCAGAGTGCTAGTGATAAATTGTGTCAACCGGTTTAAGGATGTTACATGCATATAATGTGCATCAGGCTGCTGTTTATAGCCTATATATTCATCATATGAACAGCGCACTTTCCGATTAAAAACTTCCAAAATGCAATAAGGCCATGATGGATTGCATTTCTACCCCGGTCAATGGATCAGTGTGCACTCTATTTCCTCTCTCAGCTCCCTGGGGAGTATTCAATCCAACCTGTGCACGTCGCGCGAGAAGGTTAATTGTCTCATCATATCTTCCTGCGGTGTTAGCAGAACATATTCTTTGCTTAAGGAGAAGCTATCAATTTTTAAAAGTTCTTTGTCGTGACCCTCAAAGATCCGAGTTACAATTAGTTTTCAGTTACGCAAGCTTGTCGTAAGAGGCAACTAACGGGATCTGGTGGTCAGACTCGCTTTCACATGTCATCGTAAAATGTGTGGAAGCGATTTCTGGTGATCCCGACCGTGGTATTGACCTGTGTCCGATTCCTCACATGGATATGCGAAGTAGGTTCCAAACTGTTCCAGTCAGGCTGCCGATTCCTGGAATTGAACCATAGCAGACACGCGTGAATGCAGACACGCGTTTCATCATTAAACTGATAATATGATGAGCATTTTAATCAGACGGTAATCTTGGAAAGTGAGTCACAACTTAACAAGTCGCGGAGAGCGATATATTTACAAAATGATCCTATGAAAATATTCACACGCCAGTCAGGCCAGTGACTGTTTAGAGTTACTTGCCCGACTGGATTTTTACTAGCCACGGGCGAGGGGGCAATGCATGGATGCAATGTGTGGAACCCATTTCTGGTGTCTGGTTGAGTCATAGAAGCGACGTAAAACTAGAAGTCACTCATCTCTGCACTACAGTAAGTGAATAACGATGGTTTTGACTGTCGTTCGGAGGTCTGCGTATTAGACAGTCGGGTCGTCGACAGGTTCTGAATTATTGTTTACAAGTAATCTGGTAATCTGTAAAAATTTCGTATTTTCTCCTGGTCATATCCAGCGATAGAGGTTCATGATGTGTATGTGTATACCTCGTCCAGAGGTTTCATGCAAGAACAAAGCTGATATTACGATGACATATGTATAGACGGGGTCTATCGCTGGATTCCAGTGCGGTTCAATTGCTGTTATAACAGACAGACAGATAAATTTCTATAACTCCGACAGTGAACTAAGAACGACATAGCTGCACCCATCAAAGTAGTCGCCTCGGAAGCTATCCTCTGGGTCTCGGTGATGGCACACGGACAGTTTATACAGTTTCTCCCGTGTTACGAAATCAAACATGTCTTTCTTATCTAAATATGAAGACAGGTTGGAAATAAAACAGATGATGAAAGTTCACATATCTAGAAGCGGCGTGAGGCATCGATGTGAGATACCGAGCTAGGCGCAAGGAACTCTGGGTAAGAACATGGCTGATTTATGCGACCTAGGCATTTTTGTTTTGATCTAGGGTTTGGTGAGTACTGGCTTCAAATTAAATCAGGTCGACAATTAGTAGATTGTAAATCATCCGGACGAGAAGCCCACAAGCAATTTCTGCAATTTAGATACGATGAAAGCATGGCCAAATCCATGTTCTCTGCGCAGCGCTTTAGTTGTCTTCATCGCTGTAGGGAGCTCTGTTGTTGTGATTTGGGAATGGAACTGCGCTGGAGCTACAGACATATTTAGTGCATGATTTAGAAACACAAACAGCAGCTGACCAACAATATTTTTAAGCTTTCGAGGTTATACGTGTAATAAAACCTCCTGAGTCATGTGTTGACTCGAGAACCTGTTAGGGATGTGCATTCTTTGCATAATCATTTTTCCATCAGAGTGCTATTTGTTCAAAGCAATTAAAGCAAGGACAAGACTAAGTCTGTGGGCAGACAACAAACAAACCTATTGTAAATTGAAAAGGATGACAAGGGATATGTAGACTTGATTCATTTACGGCTTCAGCATTGCAGAGAGGGCAAGGCTGCAGAGAAAATAATGCCGTTGATGGACTGTGAGACAGACTACGCTATGATTGCTTTAAGTTTAAGTTACAGCTTCAATCGCTTTCTGCAACGGCACCCTTAGAGACGCGCTGATTGGTCGGATGAATTATTGTTCTTTCGTAACCATAAACGATATGCCACCACATCATGTTAACCATTACGTGATTTTAGCGAGACTGCTTGAGGGTCAGGAACCGTTAATACAACTTAATTATAAAGTCAACATAATTTCCTTAGACGTATCTATGGTTACAATTCCGATCGAAGACTGCATGACTATTTTCCTGTAGCCTTCGATGAATGCCGGAAATGTGACAAAGTGCAAGTTAACATTTATGCTCTGTAGATCAATGCCCTCCCATGCCCACCGTTTAGATCCGTGAAGGTCCGGGGTAGAATAGGCCTTCAGCAACCTATACTTGCCATTAAAGGCGACTCTGCTTGTCGTAAGAGGCGACTAACGGGGCCGGATGGTCAGGCCCGCTGACCTGGTTGACATATGTCATCGGTTCCCAATTGCGAAGATAGTTGGTCATGCTGTTGATCACGGTGTTGTCTGGCCCAGACTCAGTTATTTACAGACCGCCACCATACGGCTGGACTATTGCTGAGTGCAGCGTAAAACTAAACTCACTCACTCACACACCACTGTGTAGCAGGGGGTGGTGGGTTAGCCTAATGGTAAAAGTATTCACTCCTCCCGTCTATGACTCGTGTTCGATTCCTGACAAAGGCACAATGTGTGAAGCCTATTTATGGTGTCCTCTGCTGTGAGTGTTGTTCTGTGCGGCTTAGAACTACCATCACCGGTTATCCTGACTTACGAATTTGTTATATTTTATCTTATCCTCAGTAGTTTACATGTAAAATTAGCACCCGATCTACTAATCTCCAATGCATGGTGTGTGTCATGTCGGGCTGAGGTTGGGTAGCCTCGTAGTTAAAGCGTTCGCTGCTGACGGAAAGGATTGGGTTCGATTCCTCCAAAGGCTCATTTCTGATTATATTGCTGATATCTTGTTAAAGTGACTTATTTGCCATTCTCATTCACCCCAAATTTCACAATCCATTACGAGTATGCTTTAGCGTGCTCGTGTGTGTGTGTGTAATAGGCGAGAGAGCGAGCGCTTTCGACTGTTTGTGTTCTCTAATGTCGTTCTCTGCAATACTACAAATATTTTCGACAGCGATCTATGAACCAGCTAAACTGACCAGACAATCCAGTGACTGACATCATGAGCACTGAGTTATGCAACTGTAAACGCCTGTTTCGGCCAGAATTAGTGGCAGGGGTCTATATTTTGCTCGGTGTCCAATCTGTCGGACGGAATTAGTAGCAGGGTATCTATATTTTGCTCGGAGCGCAATCTTGTTTGCATGTTTTGAAATTGAACAACACATGGCACAAAAACACAATTTAGTGCCTCTTATTTTCTGCCAAACTATCCTAATCTCATCACCACACTCCAGAGCAAAGTTTATTTTCAATGTCAAGAACTTAACAGTGTCTGACACGGTGATCCAAGCAGTCCCAGTAACAGGTGCCCGTAGACGCAAATAAAACCTATCAGAACTGGACATTTAGAAGTAGCAAAACCGGAAGTGTTGTCTTTCTGTTCCATTTTCCTATCTACTATCACGACGGGTAATCATACAGGGGCCCTTCTAGGTGTGTTTATTTCACCTCCGATGATAACGGTATCGTAGCCGTCGATCACGTAACAATACACACACGTCACACCCGGCAGCTGCTCATTGTCAGATAAGATACCCCCAATTCACCACAGATGTTTCCAATTATTAGCCCGTAAGCCAGACCCTTCCTCGTTTGGTTTTATTGTTTTATGATATATCCATGTTAAAATGATTAGCGTTCGCGCAAGGCAATTACATAAAATCTGGAATTTTAATTAGCTTATCGTCGGATGAAACGTTCTCGATTATATAATGAAATAAGTATCTAGGGAGGCTGTGACTATTTGGGTTAATTGAGACATGTTTATGTCTTGCGTTTGATTGAAGTTAGCTAGAAACTTACAGGTCTGTTTGATATATATTACCTATTTCACTGACGGTGGGCGGTACAGATATAAAACTTTATTGGATAAATACTGCATGTTCGTTTCATTGATTGTGGGAAGGTGGTCCGAACTTGCCTGTATATTTCATGTAAATATTACTTTGTTGGTGGTAGGTCGTAACAAGATAACGATCGAGCCCTAACAAATCATGTAATGTTATAAGATGCACATTTCGCTTCAATATCTGCAGATAACTTTGGTCTATATATACCTTCTGATGTGCTATTTCAATAACAGTTTTGATGCTATTTTTAAGGAAGTGGCCGAGATAACATTTCAGTTGAACCGTTGTAATTTAAACATGTAAAAAGGCTCGATAAGATAGATAACCGTGTGTTGGGTCTGTAGATGCAAGCCTTAAGATCTGTTATCGTATTGATTGTGGAGAAGTTGTATTTTACAGTATACGAATATCGGGGTTCTCATGCATATCATTAAGTGAGGATTCTATTTTATAGTCTGTTTGTCGATTTATTTCGGTTAATAGAGATTTATTAACGGTGGTAAGTAATTGCATTTATTTATTTATTTAGCAACCAACGGGGAACTAATACAAACTTGATGCTCTGGTCATAAGCTGGAAATCACGCATCCATGACTAACGTAAAATCTGGAACATAACGCACAGTAAAACTTTGATGTTTTCATTTAGACGATGCAAGAACTCGTCGGTTTTTAAGGATTTATATGGACACAGCGTCCGATTCATTGCACACAGGGTCTTCAGCAAGTAATGCTTGTCTTAAAAGGCAGCTGTAACGGGATGGGGTAGTCAGACTCGATGACGCGGTTAACAGATGTCAACACCCAACTGCGCAGATCGATGCTCATGCTGTTGATCACTGGGTTGTTTGGTCCAGACTCGATTATTTACAGACTGCCACCATATACCTGGAATATTGCTGAATCCGGCGTAAAACAACAAACAAATAATCTATAGCGACATTTTAGGACTCGTCCCTTCGTCGAGTACAAAGAAAATGCACGATTTCAAGTCAGTGAGACCTCGTACAGATGGGAAAGTCGCAATAACATGGCGTGCCTGATATAGCGTCGACATCCATTGATCGAGTAAAAAACCAGCGCATCTTGATCATGTACTAGTTGCCTGGGTGTGTGTAATATATAAATAGTTCCCTATAATATAATAATTGTGTTCACGGGATCGCATGAGAAGAAAAAGCGTCGTTTCAAAATATTAAGTTTTCCATAGAACATTCATGAATGAAACCTTTTTAAGGAGGTGCTCCATGAAAGACGATCATGTCAACTTGTTTTCGAACACTGCAAATTATATGTGTTTTGTAATATAAAGCGTGGTGAAATGTATTGAAACTCTTGTTTGTTATTCTAGGTCGTCTTCTGTGGCGATACTTTGTGTGCGTACAACCCAACAATACAAGGATGTACTGTGACTTGTTTTGATCTTCACCCGACTCATTTGTAATCATTTGCAGGTAATCTCCAAGCTCCTAACACTGCCCCGTGTTGATTCTGGTTTGTGTCGTGCGGGCACCTGGTTGGCTCCAAACATCACGGTGTCAGATAGTATGTGCGAGAATGTGGCCGCAGCGACGATGTACGGAGCAATCGCGCCGCCAATAGCGGCAGTGTGATGTGGAGCTCCGCGGAGGATCGCCACAAAATATCTTCAGCAGACGATAATTGCCAGCGAGGCTCATATGGAACATTTCCTGCAGCGACCAGATGGTGAACGCACTTACATGTGATGTAGTGATTGTCAATAGGGAACATTCAATGATTCTCGCCGAACAAGTACTTTCGACATCATTTACAAGATTAAAAGATCTCCAATTTGCGGAACTATTTACACGTTTTTCTCTGGTTCACAAATGTGAAGAACAACAAACATTTGATGCTTCTTGAACCTTTTGTAGTATTTATTTCTCATTCGAGCACAGCAGTTGGTGATTCTGACGGATGTGTTTTAGAACTCCGGCTGTTCAGAATCAGCTTTGGACTGAGAAGCCTTGATGAAGTCAGTTCACGGGATTTTTTTACATTTTTGAGTCCTGTGAAACATCTCGAGGAATTGTGGAGCACCTTCGTTTGTCCAAGTTACCAAACTGATTACGGAACAATTCGAACATGGACGGTTCAATGGTTTGTTGGATTTACCTGTTATGGTCCGTTGGCGGATACGGTGTTAGCTCGCAACAGGTAAGAAACACTATATTCAGTTACTGTATCTTTATGCTTTTATTGTTACTATTTTCCTAATAACCAGTTTAGCGAGCTTTCGTATCTACGACGACTGTATCACTATTAAGAACTTAATCATTTTAAATGCCTTAACGAAGTACTGTTTTCAGGATGAATAGAAGAATTTCTGTCAGTATGTTTTGTATAGAGCGAAGAAAAGAAAGTTAAACTTGAAACTTCGTTAGATTTGACACTATAGTAAAACAACCCTACATTAGTGTTCTAGGTTTATTCTAAGGTAAGAGTACTACGCAACATTATACCATATATATAAAAATTATATTTAACTAAAGTTGCAGAGTTACACATAAAGGTCGAACAAGTTTAGTCAAGTCATTTATTATCCGATCAGTCGTGAATTATTTTGATCGTTTTCATCATTAATTAATTTAGTTCCAATACATGTGTCAACACCCATCTATGATCCTGGGTTTCAGTACTTACATAGAAATGTCAAAGATCCATGATCTGAAAAATCACCTTGAGCTGTCTTCCCGAAATAACTGGAATCGGCGTGATGAATGATTAATTGTGTGAAACACAACTCAGTTACTCTAGACCTGCAAAAGTAGATAATATGAAACATGAACTCATGAAATACATTTAGATATTCACACTGCGAAATTTCGATAATTTCATTGCATTTCTTTGGTCAGCTAAATTAAATTATACTTTCACAACCCAAATCACAGGTACCAGTGACATTCGTGTACTCTCTATATATGATCTGTTTTCATTAATTCAGGTGTTTTATACCTTTTAATCATATTATTAAGCCGTTTGAGTTCTGGAATTGTTTAATTAATTTGCAAATCTAGATTTTATTAAACATTACATTTACTTGAGACTGCCTATAACGCGAACGTTCTAAATGAAACACGTATAGATCGGGTTCCGTATCTTATTCCCAAATGTCGCATGAGGTCCATTTAACTTCAGGGTGAGTGAGTATGGTTTTATGCCGCTTTCAGCAATATTCCAGCAATATCGCTCTAGGGGACACCAGAAATGGGCTTCACTCAATGTAGCAATGTTGGGAATCGAACCAAGGTCTTTGGCGTCACAAGCAGACGGTTTGCCCACTAGGCTACCCCACCGCCCCCATTTAACTATAGATGGAGGTATTACAGTTTCTGTCAATATTAAAGCTTCAAAGTCTACTGTCAAGGCGGCACATATGACACGGTCATTGTCGTAGTAGCGCATTCGGTCAAACGTTCTCCCAGGTTTTACGAAGCAATACCACCGTTCCTCTAAACAAGAAATCTCAATGCCCCAAAGGCGCTTTAGGTGTCAATGAAACGAAATATATAAATTTAGAGTAAAGCTTTATCCGTAATATGTATAATTTTGATAGTAACAAATAAATCGAAAAGCAGCCACAGGGGCTTCTGGGGAAATCTGGATTTCCTTCATTCGGGGCTTTATTATTGCAGGAAGGGCTAAGCATTAGGGAAAATAATGTAGTTCAGGGTCTGTGAGACAGACTAGTCATGAACTGTGCGAAGAGTTTGGCGGTTTGGTAACTCCATGGTCATTATGTTGGGAGAATGTTGAGACACGAGTCTTCGTGTACATTTTATACATGCGATCATTGTTCAATTTAAGTCTACCCGTTTATTTCATCTCCCCTCTCTCAAACAGGTTTCCCCCATATTTGTGATATGGGGAAGTAGATGCTATTAAAGTTGCGATTGGTCGAAATGGATCTTTGGAACACCCAACTACCTTAGATGTTTCTGAAATGCAACATGGCGTATACTGTGCGAAGTGTTTGGTGGGCATTGTTTTGGGCGGAAGCAGTCTTTTTACACACGTCTTTGGCTTAATTAAGCCTTACGCTGTTATTATGCCCCCGACATGTAATGCAGGGGATATAGTCGACGCCTCGTCTGTCCGTCCGTCCGTAATCATTTTCTTTTCGGAGCATAACTCAAAAACCGATCAATATTTTAGACAAAATTTATCGATATAACAGTCTGAACCTATGGATGGGCCCTATGCTGTTTACAGGTTTTTGTCATTTATCATTTTCCTGGATTCCATGGAGATGAGCTTCGTTTCCGGAGCAGAACTCTAAAACCGTTCAATATTTATCTGCAAAACTTGGTAGATATATCAGTCGGAAAGTGGTGTCTTTTGCTATTTACAGGTTTTTGTGATTTATCATTGTCTCGGTTTCCATGGAAACGCATTGGACTTAGTCTCAAAAGTGAGAGGTGTGTTTCGTTTACAGATATGTGACATTTACATTTTTCATGACTTCCACAGAAACGATTCAAAATTAATCTGAAAAAAGATCAAGTAACCGTCATATGATTTTTCTATTCAAATATGTTGGGACCGGGGGCATATGTCATTTGTTATTCATGCTTTGGTCCTCCTAGCGGGTAAAGTTGACCCTCCAAATTTTTAGGGGAGTCAACATACAAACCTGGGGGTCAAACAGATTTTAAGGTAATATATTGTCAACTAATAACTTTCATGTTGATAAGATGCCATTTTCTATATTACCCTCTAAATCGTACGCATACTGACTCGACGAAATAAACGTCTCCTACTGATTACTGTTTTTCGCAACAGTTGGATTCTTGTAGCTTTCTTAAGTCAGTTAATGAATTAGTGACACGTCTGAATATTTATCCAGTCACTGCTGCGACATATAAGGTGTTGTTTCATCGCTATTGAGGATAGGCGTTATTGCATTTTTAATTAGGAGAATTAATACATAGTGCAAACCCCATGAACTGGTCCTCAGCAGCTCATGCTTGCCATAAAAGTCGAGTAACGTGGTCAAGCTAGTTGATATGGTTTACTCATGTCATCGTGTCTCAAATGCGTAGATCGATGCTTGTGCTGTAGGTCTTGGGATTGTCCTTTCCAGGCACGAATATTCACAAACTGCCGTCACAGAGTTGGATTATTGCTGTGGCCTAAAACTGAACTCACTCACTTGTATATATTCATGATATCTTAATCACCAAACCAATTGGTGTCTTGTTCTGTCCAGTATGTAGTCCACGTTTGTTGACCACTGTTGTCTCGAACTTACGGTTGTGCCCGTGAGTCCTGTCCTGAGTAATTATTTAGCGGTTGTGTATAATTCGAAGAACATGTATTTTCAACGGTCACTTCAGCTTCAACAGGACGGTGTTTGCATGTGCACACTTGGTTACAAATTTGTTCTACAAAATCGTACGATTTTTTGTTTGTTAGTTTGTTTGTTTGTTTGTTTGTTTAACGCCGCAATATTCCAGATATACGGAGTGATAGTTACACGTCCCAAAGGTGTGATAACAGTGTTTGTACTAAGTGGTGCCCAACTATAAGTAGACCACAGACAACACTATCTAACCGTGTAAAGTATCTAATGTCAGGAACGCTGCCCATTAACATTTGACATTTAGAGCTTCGAAGAAATGTAACAAGATGATCTATGTGGTTGACAAGTTTTATTTTTACAATATTTGTTAGCTACTCCCTCTACGATCATTGACCAGAAAGTATTAGTTAAACTGTATTATTTTTGTTTTTCCATAGACCGACTGTCGCAGTCTGATTTCATGCAAAGTATGGGATAAAAGGAATTCGTGAAGTGTGAGGGGTCTTTGTGTACTTGTATTTTGTTGTTGTTGTTGTTTTGTTTTGTTTTTGTTTTTTTGTATTGTGACACGTATTGCCACCGCTTAAATCTTCAGATGTGGGTTTGTATTGGATTTTTATGAGAAGTGGTAGCATTTTCATATCCCACATAGGCAACACCGATTCACCTTCCTCATTGGTCTGTTTAAGCCAATGACGTGCGTCATTATTTATCTTTCCTCGCACATAAATGTCGTTTTTCTGCTAAGCGCTCTTCTGCTATTTTCAATGTACCCCGCTGCCAATGGCAACTTGTTCGGTACTTCTCTGGTAGTACTTCTTTACCTCGATTAACATTTAATCACACATGATGCACGGAAATTTCCAATGTTTTGTGAATGCAAATAGGCGGAAGAGATATAACTCTAAATCTACTTCCCTTGTGCCATCTGCAAAAACTAGCGATGGCTACAAAATTTGCCATGCCTTTCAATAAATAAATTTTGACAAAACGTTCAAATGTAATCCCCGTGAATATTAAGGACAGTTACACCGCGGCGACTTTACTAAGACAATACCTGTGGGAATAAGCAACAAGATGGAAGGTTCGAATCGTTTGATTCACACGGGTTAGTATACTATCCGATACCTATGTTCAAACAGTCAAAAGTAACATTGAGGTTTTCGGTAGGATATATACGTCGTTCACTAGTCCCTCGGGACCCGTAGGATGATGTACCCTCGACGATTGTTTATGTTGACATAAACAAACATCGAGAGTACATCAGCCCATGGAATATGTTTCTGGTGTCCTCGTCGTGATATTGTTGGAATAATTGCTAAATCCGGCGTATAACCATAAAGGGCGAGGGGACAAACCAAACATCGAGGGTACATCAACCCATGCCCCCACCCTCCTGACGAGTGAACAACAAAAATGTGACGTCATCCGTTTATGACGTATGATATGGATTACGTCATCTAGGCAATAGTGTGCCGTCAGTGAACCATCTCTGAGGGTTTACGTATTCATTTACTCTCCTTAAGTGAGTGGTTGTGGCTTTACGCCGACTTTAGCAATATTTCAACAATATGACGGCGACGGACACCATGAACATATTCTACACATGAGAGAAATTAAACCCACTCACCGACACGAGGAGCGAATGCTTTGAACACTACTAGGTCACCGACACTCTCTCTTAAAATTCTGTGAATCTCATTTCTGGTGTCCCCCACCGTGATATTACTGGAACATTGCTGAAAGCGGCGTAAAACCGTGCTCACTCTTAAAATGTCAGTGAGTAATATACAGATTACCCTAGTGGAATTGGAGCTGTTACCAATGGTGGACATATATTCCGTAATTAAGCCCTTGCTAATGGATGGTCATATTATCATTCACGAGGAAAAGTCTGTTTGAACGAAACATAAGCATGAAGACCTCCTTGCATCCTGTAGAGAATTCATGAGGTTACAACGTTATATGTGCCTTTTTATTATTCTCTCATTTACAATGAACCAGTTTCTCCCTCTTCCGACTCCCTGTGGTTACCGACATTGGGAACTATCATCACTGTGCTCGCACTCCGGAAAATAATAGGGATTCAAATATTCCCAACCCATCTCGAAACATTGCCAGATCACAGTACTTGGTTCGGAGTGGATATAAGTTCAGGATCGAGTCCAAAGGCAATACTACTCGAGATCCTGCAAGGCATGTTCTGGATTAATTAGCAGCTGCGGATTAGCGGAATAGAAACTAAAGGCATTCTATAGTTACCTAATAAATACCCAGTCAGTACCCTGAATAACAGTGGGCACTGTGAGCTGACCTTCGGGGTGCATGTAGTGGCCGAGTCTCTTCTTGAAGATTTTCCTCCTTCAATCTTTGATAATCATAATTTCTTTTAGTACACTAATCGTTCTACTTCTATGATCCTAATGTGTAAATCACTTGTTCCGTTTGAATAGGTTAAAGAAAGAATGTTTCGTTCTGTTCGCGAACACTGCCGGGTTCAGGTATCGATAAATCGCGCTTCACTGAGCGATAATTATTGGCAGAATGAGACGTTCTAGCAGAGAAGCAATTAGATGCAATTATGCTTCAGGGACGTCCATGGGATTAATTATTGAAGTATTTCAAGTGCAGTGACCAAAGAGGTCACCTCCTTGAGGCTAGGTACTCATTATAATTGTTTTCTGTCTCCTTCAGTTGATGCAGAAAGGTGAGTACTGATGTCACTGACGTAGCTTCCTGACCTCTTAAAACCAAGCCTCTCGTAAATACAGAGGTTTCATTCAGTGGGACACTAAGCCGACGATAAATCCGATTAGGCAAAGCAAAACAAGTGCATGTTTATCAGGTTTAGTGTCAACAAACACGTGTCTGTAGATACCTGTTTGTAATTATTTCAATCATAACCCAAAGGAATTGCCCCTACGTAAGTTCTGGAGTTCTGCGTTGTTCAACGCCGCAGTATCCCAGCAATATGGGAGCGGTTTGTAAACAATGGAGTCTGAAGCAGACAATCCAGTGATTAGCATCTACCTGCTGATTTTGGATACGATGAATCAACCCAAGTCAGCGAGCCTGACCATCCGATCCAGATATTATGAGTTGTAGTGGACTAGAACTGACGTCTCCGTCATCATCTTTGAGAACGCGTGATCCTGCGCCATGGTAAGTTTGGCAGATGCTCTGTCTCCTCTGGAGATGGTTATTTAAAGACCACTTTGAGACATCTGGAATACTGAAGAAACAAGCTGGTACAGCTGATTCTTCAAAGATAGAATAAGTCTAACTTTTAAAATTACCAAAATTAAATATGCACAGATATTCAGTTTGATTGATAGAAGGATGCAACATTGCACGGGTAAAGTCACAGCAGACGTGCAGAAGTGTATATTGCTAGGTTCATGTGTGGCACTGCACCAATTGATATTACTCTGGCTAGATATAATCATATCCTACTTACCGACAGAAAATACATTTATTATAAACACTGTGTTGAAGACGATAGTCATGTTTTAATTAATTGTCCGGTTTACAGAGACGAACGTTTTTTGTCTTTTAAATACCTGCGATGGTTTATGTCAGAATTTTAATAATCTTACTGATATACAAAAAGCTGCGTTTATCATATCCAAAAGCAATATCTGTTTTGTAGCTGCCAAAACCAGCCATGCTATTTTAAAAAGTAGAAAATCCGCATTGTATAACGTTTACGTATTGTTACTCAAAATATATGTACATGCATGTTTTGTTTTTGTTTTTTAAATAGTAATTCTCTCATAATTCTGTATATATGAAATGGCCCTGATGTGTATATGTGCATATTTAGTTCGTATATTTGTATAACAGGGGTGAGAATAAAAATCTGTCTGTCTGTCCGTCTGTCCATAATGACAACACAGACTCTTGACGCGTACGTCCACAAGACGGTGCTGTCTCCTGGGAGTGGCCTTTCCGATCCATACCTTGAGATATCAACAGGTGCTCTTATCACCGAGCTGCAGCTCGTTGGAACAGGCTGAATAAGTCAGAGGATTCTATCCCGATGGATTTCTTCATGGTTTCTGCAGGGGCGGTTAGTTGATGTACAAGACTCGCGATCCGTTTGGTTTCAGTTCACACAAACTATAATACTTACACACATAAAATCAATTTTTGACAGACCAACTCTAATGATATGTCATAATTTTGGACACCTGAATAAAACCGCTTGCTGGTACAGCAGCGCTGTAAACAATGAGTGTGTGTAGTAAAATTTCTGATCGCCCGGTACTGTTTTAAAGCGCCTTGCGTGATTTACTGGGGACAATTCTAACCAAGATCATTTAGGTTATTTTTTAAGAATGGAGAATCCTAAATTCATAATCATGCATTGTTATATCGTACGTGATGTCTGAGAGTGAAGTCTCGCTGCGACCACGCGCAGTGCACGCTTTCGTAATCCCATGTTCAAGAGGAACTTGATATTAATACATTGATTATTGTGACAACTATGGCCAAGGCGTTATCTTTACACTGTTGTCACGAATGTCAGTGCCCTTGCACAAAGATGTCAAGAAATATGATATCTCGTGATAGGTTTGTTATGAAGGAAACGTTGGATTGTTTGCATACAAGATCAATGTTGCAACGGTAAGGATCAGGTCAATTGTGTTCGAATCAGACGCTATACATTGATCTGTGGAAGTCAATAGCCACTGATACTTTACTGGCGTATCCCAACATTGTTGCACAAGGTTGATCGAAGGTAATATGCCTACAAGCACCAATCAGAACCTTTGTAATTAGGACGTTACTAGTTACTTGTTACTTGTCGTTTGGTTCATATTCCTGGAGGAATATTGCCGGATTTTGCCACATAAAAGTCTTGAGTATACAATAGATATAAAATTTCTGATCATTTTCGTGACGTCTTCACAAAACGGTACAGTGATTAATGTTTGTGTTGTGATCATAATAAAGATAAAAGTGGTCATGAATTAATTACTATTATCATTGTGATGGGAACCCTCTTCTAAAGCGGAGCGGAAAAAGTAGCCCAGTGGTTACAGCGTTCTCGTTGAGTTTGATTCCTCAGATGGGGATGTGTGACGCCCATTTCTGGTGTCCTCTGCCTAGATAATATTGCTGCACACTTGCCAAATACGTGTAAAACCATTTTCAGTCACCCTAATTTAAGTCCCTCCAGGACTGATGATGTATTTGCAGGTGAAAATATAGCAATGGGATATTATTTCGATCCTCTGTTGCATCTTATCAAACGTTCATTTTTACCCCAGGTAATCTCAGTAATGCATAAACGACACAGTCAGCAGTGAAATTCTTCAAGGGCATTTAGAAGTTGGTGAGGTAATACAAGACACTATTATGTATGACACTTGTGCTAAAAGAATTAAAGAAGTTGTCATCCATAATAGTGTCTTGTATTACAACAGTGTTCCAGTTGTATAATCGTATATGCACCAGACGGACCAGTGACTAACATCATGATCATCGATCAGTAAACTTGGGATGTGATGTCATGTGTCAGTAACGTCAGCGAGTCTGACCACTTTAGTCGCCCCTGGCGACATGAATGGGTTGCTGAAGAACTATATAGTTTAACCCGAGTCGTTGGATAGGGAACGCGTCTTTGGCAGCTTGACTCCTGAGGGTTTCTAGGACCTTTGTCCTTCCCAACAACGAAGCAAGTGAGTTACGCAAGGGAGTTTGTTAAAAATTGTTTCTGTGAACCCAGCAGTAAGTGGGTACCCGGTGTGATACGTCATGTGGCAATAACCTTCAGGCGTTTAAATCCACTGGCTTTATCAAAAAGAACAAGATAAGATTTGTTGGTAGGAATTCATGGGGAGGTGGACATGAGGGTGCAAACAGTCTGACACAAGTCCACATGAGGCTGTGGTCATCCCTCTTTACTGTTTCGAGATAATACTGCATTTTAACATTCTAAGAAAATTCACACAAAACATCTGTCTAAAGTGGTAATCTCCTTCTTGATATTGGTTACTTTGTGAAACTAAAAGATAACATCACTCAAGGCCGAAGGAATCGATCGACGACGTCACTGGTCAGTGACCAGCCATACATCACCCGATCACAAAAACAACATGTGACCATGATCTGATAAGCTTTTACCAAATGAAATGGCATCTTGCACGCGTGGCAAATGAAAACCGTTAACTACAGCTAATAACCAATATAGATTACACGGGGTTCAAAAGGCTAAATATCGGAAAATTACACTGGAACGAGAAATTCAAAGAAAGACAGTTATACGAAGCCAGAATGGAAGACCTTAAACACGCCCTTCTAACGGTTGCAGGGGCGATTGGTTAGCCCAGTGGTTAAAGCCTTTCGTTCGTCACGCCCTTACTCACTTACAGTAGTAGTCAGCTTGACTGGTAATTTTAAGTCGGTTGCGTTCTGGTGTCCACTGTCGAGAACGAGATGTTCGTTGCGTAAAAAATACAAAACACGTAACTTTCATTAACTCCTGTGATTCCATCAGCATAGTGATGACACAAGGTGTTCACGAAAAGGTGAAACTTCCCTTAAAAGCCCAACTATAGTCCATTTAGTCAACCATTACCAGCAGCAGAGTGTTTGAGAATGTCAGACACATCGATGAAAATACATTATATGAAACCGCACTATATCCTTTTAAGCACAATTTTCTTTTGACCATCCATATGTGATGTTTGCTTCCTGTTATATACCCAGGAATAAAATGCTAAGCGCCAGCGATGCGGTGCTATGGAAATGTTGGGCTAAAATAAAAGGAAGACCAGTCCGTATTTAGAGAAGGTTAATATAATAACGTATTTAGGGATATCATAATCATTTGTATTTACCATTAAAGAAATATTTGGATACCCCACAATGCCTTTTGCAGGGGTATTATTAAATGAGCACTGTTCGTTCGTGCGTGCATGCGTCCGGACACATTGATCTTTTCCGGAGCAGACGTTCTGGTGGTGCACTAGTGCCTTTCGGTAGTTTTGGATTCCTGTATAATATGTTTTTCGTTTCAATGGCTACAAGTCTGACTTTGACTGAAATTGTGGTAGTGTTCTTTTCCGGAGCATAACTGTAAATCCGTTCACTACTTCTTCACCAAACTTGACACGTGCATAAATCTGGTGGTCTGCTGGTGACGTTTCATGGTTTTGGAATTCTGAATAAAACTTTTTTTGTGTGTTTCCACGGCAATAAGTTTGACTTCGACTGAAATTGTGGTCGTGTTCTTTTCCGGAGCAGAACCGTAAAACCATTCACTATTTCTTCCCAGCAATTGGCGCACAGATTGGTCTAGTGTTGTACAGGTACATTTTGGTAGTTTTGGATTTCTGTATAAAATATTTTTTGCGTTTCCATGGCAACAAGTTCGACTTGAAATTGGTGGTTGTGCTCTTTTCCGGAACAGACCTATAAAACCGGCGGTCTGTAAATGATCGAGTCTGCACCAGAGAATCCAGTGATAAACAGCATAAACTTCGATCTAAAAGGATACAATGACATGTGTCAATCTTGTCGGCGAGTCTGACCATACGATCCCGTTGGTCGCATCTTACGATAAGCTTTGTAACTGAAGATCTATTCTAACACGGATCTTCACCTGTCAATGGTATGCAGGTTATTTCTTTGAGTTGACGTTTTACTATTTTAATTGGTTCATTTCCCCAACCTTTTCAAAGTAATTTGACAATAAAGCAGAACTAAAACAGTTGCAGTTGGGACGATACCAATTTGAGTCGATACGAATCCCTGTTGCGTCGATGCTCCTGCTGTTGATCACCGGATTGCCTGGTCCAAACTCGAACATTTAATACCCCAGTCATATAGCTTGGATATTGCTGATTGTGGCGGTAAACAAAACACAAGCAGCTTTGGGAAAACCATTACTTTTTTAAGACATACACGTTAGCATGGACAATTACAGCCTTTTGAAAATGGGTAAATATGTCCTGTCACGTGCCCCGAAATGAAAAGTAGTCAATAAATAAAGCAAATACTTATAAATTGCAAGTCATAGGTGGAAAATATATTGAAAAACGGAATCAGATGCCAATTTAGCATCCAAACCAATTTTCACTTTTCATTTTTCTTTATTTGAGTGGTTCATTATTAGGGTCGGCCAGTAATAGATATCAATACATACTTAATAGCCTCAATCATATTGTCGCCGTTCCACACAACTCGTCGAGAATTCTTGTAGCGTCACTTTGTTGTTGAGTGCAGACGAGCAAGGCGAGATTTGTCGCCGTCAGCATGGCCTGTAATCTTTCGGCGTTGCACGTTGCACACTTGACGAAGCATGAGCAGCTATTTTCAGCTCTCGTCTGTAGTTTTATAACGGCAACAGCTGAATGATTGGCGTTGTTGTTACTGCACTCAAAACCCAATCGATGTCATCTGCAGTGTGCCAATCATGGGCTCAGAATGTATTCCGCTTGTCATTTTCAATCCCCGGCGTCGGCCATTTTCACTTTGCGGAATTTCTACCACGGGCAGGTAACTCTAACCAGCTTCCCCAAGAAAATAAACTGCATTAATAAGCTTGACATGTCAGTACAGAAAACGTTTGTAGATGTTTCTTTTCTTTTTCTTTTTTCTTCTATATTTTTGTTTGGGGAGGGGGGGGGGTCTGTTTTTTGTTATCTCTCCCTCTCTCCCCATCTCTCTCTCTCTCTCTCTCTATCTCTCTCTCTCTCTCTCTCTCTCTCTCTCTCTCAAAGATGTTTATCTTATTTCTTTTCGTTGTCACGAATATTGTTACGTCATTCCTGATTTCTGAGTGACAGCTGTCGTTTTCCCATAGCCAAGGATTTCGCGATATCCATATAGGGGCATCCTACCTGGTCAGAACTTGGTTTACTCCTACTGCGCCCGTTGTTGGAAGTGTGCAGTGTTAAAGCAACAGATGGATTAGGCAATAGTCTGTATCAGGCTAGCGAACAGTTGGCTATAGTACAGCCCACATAACTCTACTCGGGTCGAATAGGCCTTCAGCAAACCATGCTTGCCATAAAAGGCGACTATGCTCGTTGAAAGAGGTGACTAACGGTGTCGGGTGGTCAGGCTTGCTGACTTGGTTGACACATGTCATCGGTTTCCATTTGCGCTGATCGATGCTCATGTTGTTGGTCACTGGATTGTCTGGTCCAGACTCGATTATTTACAGACCGCCGCCATATAGCTGGAATATTGCTTAAAACTCAAGCCACTCACTCACTACTTAACTCTTAAATCAAAACCTATAAACTTTACTCATAAACTAGTATGTAACCAGCATTAACTCAGCATGACATAAGTGTAATGAGTTCTAAATAATAATTTATTTACATATAAGTGATATGCATCTTAAGAAACAGCATGAGTAGCATCAATAACGTCATCAGCTTTTCTGGAATCATTTTTCAGATTTTCACATGTTCCTTTGCTAACACGACCATTAATTGTCAATTCACAATACAGTTAAATGCGAGAGATACAAATAAGGTATTGCAGAACAGATTTTTCCCATGCTGGATATCAATATTACGGTGGGGACACCAGAAATGGCCTGGGCTTGACACACACTGCACCCTTGTGGGTAATCAAACCCGGGTCTTCAGCAGCGGAACTTAAACCTGTAGGCTATCCCACCTCTCAGTTTAAATATGGTATATTGGCGTTTATGATCATTAAGGTTCAACCACAAGGAGTGATTGATTTTATGAAGTGTAATATAATAATTATTGGGCGTCATACAACTGACATGATTGATCTCTTAGAATTTGCTTGAGTCGTTGATTTATCATGGAACAGCGGACCTATTAGGTTTGGAACCAAAGCCGGTTGGATGTTGTATGATACGATCAGATTAATACTGGTGGTTAGTTTTTGAAACGACTAAATACCCGCAAAGGGACTTTTACTGACACTTCCCTTATGGTGCAAGTCAAATCACACAGCACACACAACAGTCTCGTTTCCTACTGACTTGGTTCCGTCCTGTTGCGCAGCTTAGTACAACAACCCGTCCAGTATTATGACACCAACTCATTCAATTGGATGTATATTTGATATTAATCAGTACTATATCTTGTGACACAAGGAGTTGGAATAGATGTTTGTGATGTCTTTATGTCTATTTTCACTTTCACACGAGAAAATTCGGATCGGCTAAAAAGTGGGTCATTGTCTGAACTGGTTAATGAAACTTATGTTTCGGTTTGTTTTTACATTATTTATTATTATAGGATATGTATATCGCGCACGTATCCAAGCAGCTAGCTCAAGGCTCTGGTATTTATTTCCCTCGATCATTGAATGTCCATCTCAGCGTCATATCGTATTATCAATCTCAACTCCTTGAGGAGTATAAACTCTTGCTGCCACTAGGCGCACCTGTTTTGTTTTGTTTTTTGTTTTGTTTTTGGGGTTTTTTTTTGTTGTTTTGGGGGGTTTTTTTGGTTTTTTTGTTTCTTTTTTTGGGGGGGTAGGGGGTGGGGGTGGGTGTATGTTTGTTTCCTTTTTAATTGTGTTTGTTTATTGTGGCTCTATCATTGAAAATAGGTCTCAAGGAAACCGTTGTGTTAATGTTATCTGTTATATGTCGTTTAGTCTTATTTTCTGTTTAAAGCCACGATGAGCAATAATAAGACGTAAATACGAGGTATATATGATAGAAACATAAGGTGATTGGGACATGAAATGATAAGCTTAACCTAGGGTGAACATTACAAATTGCAACATATTAAGGAGGCCACGATACATCCATGTATCGATACTTTTTCGAAGATGATACAATTACCGATACATTCAAAACTGTATCGATATTTAGTATCAGTTTAAATATTTTTAAGTTTATGTTTATGTATCGTTTACATTTTGCAATTGCATGATGTTTTTTTGATGTTTTGAGAGTCACACATAATAAATTATAAATGTTTCATGCACAACGATGGGGAATTTTGACTTTTAAGCTCTGAGAATTGAAAACGTTGATCTATTCATCGGCAGTTATAAAATATTAAATATTAATGTTCAAAATGAAACTACATTTACGCAGTAATGCCGCCTAAATTGGTATCATGATACGTATCGAATCATGAAACTATGTATCGTAACATCCCTAATTTGTATCTGTGTGAATAAGTCGTGCTCAACAAAAATACCCGGCGATAGACAAGCGTACGGTAAAATTTCTCTATGAAGCATATAGTCGCACATATCAAACGTCAGATCATGTTACTACAGAAGAAACAAAAAATCTTCCCCGAGAGGAAGAATGTTGAAATGATTAGGAATGTAGGGAACATATGCAGGGATTAAGGAACTGGATAAGGCCACTTGTCGAGTGTCATGTAATAACTGCAAGGTGATATGTTGCACAGGGAAGCTTATGTGTCCAGTGTCATGTATCCCGATAAATGCCATTGTTCCCATGGAACACTGACACAAAACATTTTATAGTAATGTTAGTTTTAAGTCTCTCCTCTGTAATGTAGGATGATATTGTAACGATATCTCATGTTCCACAGTAGACTGAAGCATAACGTACAATTCTTTTAACGAGGTCCCAAAACGATGTAAATCTCCTGTGATACGTGGCGCACACCCAGTAGTCTTTGTGAATACCAGGTTAGAGCTTGTAGGTATTCCTGGTTGCGCTTACGCTTGGTTTCCTTTCTGTCAGTTGATAACAACATGTTTTAGTTTGTGTAAGTTTGGGACTTAGCAGCCCATAACGTGGAGAATAAAGGGATCGCATATCTGTCAGGACAGATATGTACGCCTCTTCCCAATGGTACAACAAAGAATAACCACATATCTGGTATCAATACTATAGGTTGCCGCTTCTTTGTGGGTGTGAAGCCCATTTCTGGTGTCCCCTGTCGTGACATTGCTATATGGCTAAAAGCAACGTAAACCTATACTCACTCACTCACTCTTATGTATGAGAGAACAGTCTTCACAAGAGGGCCTTAGCTTTAGTTCTTTTAGCACTGCATCCAAAATCGATATTCAGAATCTTCATTGAGCAATGAAAACTGTATACGCGTATGTGGTTCCCAAGCTTGTTCCCATGTAGGCCTTTGTTTGAGAAATCCATGAATCCATGATATACACTTTTCTCCCCCGGGTTCTGTTTGAGAAAATGACTGCAGAAACACAGGTTTAACTCCCTACATATTCTGTTGGATAAAAGTACCACAAGATCCCATGCAACTAGATGGATCAGGTGGTCAGACACGAATATTAACCGACATCGAAGCATATTTCAGCCATGATATCTGCTGCATAACAACCACTGAAACTGAATTATAAATACACTGAAGTTCCAAAGAAAGTACACACACCTTGTATTTTCAGATGACGTTTAATTATGAAACGTGCTGTGGTTGCGAATTTCCTTTGTAAGTCAGTCTCGTTCTCGATCACCAAGCCGATCCAGGGGCCTGAAACAAAACATTCTGGTTTATTTTGTATTATGGAGACGGCATCAAGTCGGATCCATGTGGTATACCACAATACGATCATCGCTCTACGGCCTCCCGTTGTCAAATGACTCCATGGACCCAACAACATGGCAACACAAGTCCAGCGCCATGAACTGGAAAGCTTACCTCAGGCTATAGTCTCCTACTAAATACCCCCCTTCAAGTACATAAACAGAGGGACGAATCGTTGGGTTCATACTCAGTTTGTACTTCATGGATTGTAATACCTCCCCCTGAGTCACAGACATGCATTTCATTCAGCCCTTACGACGTCCCTTGGTACTCTGACACCATTCCCAATCATATTTCAAACAATAATCCAGGTGTGAAGAGGAAATAACTGATTAAACGAGACACCTTGCGGGGTGCGGCTGTGCTTTGGAAGTTGTCCATGTGAGTTAATTGCTTATTCAGATTTCATAATTACTGCGTATAGTGTTTCTAGCGTTATTGGGAATTAATGAACATACGGGGTCAGCGTTTCTTTGTCATAAATGAAGAGACACGTTATCGGTGCGATCTTCTTTCCGTAGAAGCTAATGCAAAGGGTGATTGAATTTTGGATACTGGTGTAATGTTTCCCGAAGGAAACAAACATGTTTGGGAAAAACAACCAAACAACAGCTCAAAGAATTTATGGGTCCTCGTCGCGACGAGCGGACGATCTATCCCTTAGGCTACGCACCCGACGCCCAATTCTGCCATACAATATATCCATATACATATGTATTGAAACATACATGTCTAGATTTGCAAATAAAGAACGTCTCTGGACTCATTTCCGTTATATTTTATGTTCGTCTTTAAAGGTTTACTTTGCAACATATGTTCGTTCGGAGACTAGATCTTGCCCATTCACACTCCTAACCTTGTAGACATCATTAATGAACTTCTTCACCCTTCACTTTTTAATACTAGTAAACCGCTTTCAACCGGCCCTACTTACAGCCAAATTCAATAATTACGTGCATAGCAGTTTATTTCCTCAAGCGTGTCGAGCCAAAATATATTTTGGATATATATCTTAAACTTCAGCGTAGCTGTCGAAAGTTTTTTTTCCACGCGTCTCAAGTTAATGAGCAAACTGATTTATTGAGGAAATATCTAGGTATAGGTGCTGCATTGTATATGGAATGGTGTTTGGTAACCTTTCACGAAGTTGGGGACCACCGGGGATCCGGTCATCTAAGACTCCAGTTTTTGCATCTATCAAGCAAACATGTTTACTTGTTGATTATAACACTCGGTTATATTTCAGCATGTGAATAACAGCTATGTGTAAATAATCGAGTCTGGTCCAGACAATCGAGTGATTTACATTATGCGCCTTGAGATACAACGACGTCAACCAGGTAATCGAGTCTAACCACCGGATGCCGTCAGTGGCTTGGTGAAGAACAATTCTAATTGGATGATTTGATTCACTACCAAAAGTAGTCAATATTTGTCTTGTCGGGTTTCGAAACAAAAAACGGCTTGAGTTTTGTACACTATGTCGTTGAGAGCTACGATTGACAACAATATTTTTATGAGTGTATTTAATATTTATGACACAATTCTTTTATTTACAAAAATGGTGTGACAGTCCCAAATCACAGGAGTTTATCCATCACTTGTGCATGTGTTTGATTTCTAGGATTTGAATGACCTGAGTCAGCTGAGACATTTCGGGCTCCACGGTAGACTAGATCTGAACTGAGGTAATCAGCATTAATCAAGGAATACATATGACAGAACCTTTAATAGGGCACATGGATGCACCATAGGGCCATAACACGGAAGTCATCGATGACTTAATGTGTCGAGCAAAGCCTGTCGCTGTACCTCGTAAATGTAATGCTTGTAAAACGAGACGAACTTAACATAATATCGATTTGCAAATATGAGTTGTGATAAATGTGACCACAATCTTACGAGAACTATTTTTCGATACATCACATTCTCACCTGTCGATTCGATACACGAAATGTGACAGCTCAATATTTTAAGAGGGTTTTTTCGTTAACCAGCTAATCGAGTTGAGTCGATGGCAACAAATTCGTTTTAGCAACGACTACGTGGCGTCTGTGGCATTACAGAGCACATACATCACCGAGATATGTATCTGCAGGTGAGGTAGGGGTATCGTTTGTCTCGAGTCTGTGATCCATCTTAACAAACCCATCCGAGGAAAATTTACAAATGCTTTTACCCTTACATTCAGCATCGTTAAAGATAAATCAGGTACTAATTCAATGGTGAACAGGTTCGCTCTTCAGCCGGAATACACACCTATCGATGTACGTTTATTGCAGGACCCTTCCCAAAGTACACGCTGTTTACCTGACCAGACTGTAACCCAGTACAGAGAATGATAAACCCTCGGGCAGCGATATATATTCGTCTTTAAAAGCAATCCGAGCGATGACCAGCGTGTCTGGCTTTTATGACCAACATTTCCAGACTCCCATGGGCGTAGCACTAATGCACATGCCATCTTGTCTGGTGAAAGGTTTAACTACGCTTATGATGAGCACGTTTATAACGAAGAGAGTGAGTGAGTGAGTGAGTTTAGTTTTACGTCGCACTTAGCAATATTCCAGCTATATGGCGACGGTCTGTAAATAATCGAGTCTGGACCAGACAATCCTGTGATCAACAACATGAGCATCGATCAGCGCAATTGGGAACCGATGACATGTGTCAACCAAGTCAGCGAACCTGACCACCCGATCCCGTTAGTCGCCTCTTACGACAAGCATAGTCACCTTTTATGGCAAGCATGGGTTGCTGAAGGCCTATTCTACCCCGGGACCTTCACGGGTCTATAACGAAGAGACGGATTTGGAGAACTGGTTTGTGGACGCGAATGCTTGATATATAGTTTATATTGCAAATAATTTTCATACTGCGATATATTGCGATGCGAAAGCATGCATTGCGAAGTATATTGCAAGAAGTTTTTTTTCAAAATATTTCTTCCCTTATAAACGACTTAAAGTTTGATTTATTAAGCAAAACCCAAAAAAGAATAAACGAAAAATCGGTATGCTCGATTAAGGTTCAATAGAAAAAATACTCATGACAAAATAACAATGTAAATAATATTTTGCGGAAAAGAACAATTTAACATCAACACAGTGGTAACTAGCTTGAACTAGTTTCACCACACTCAAAAAAGTAACTTTCAGATCTGATTTCAGAAAACAGCTTGGCCTGCTGAAGCCATGTCAGAGATCATTAGTCATCACTAGCGGTCCAACAAAAGCCCGGAAATATCCGAAATATTCCGACAGTTACAAAGTTTTCCGAATGTATGTCAAAGTACCGGGTTTCGATCAGCGTATCGCAATACGCATGGTTTTCGTGTCTGAACCGGAACAACTGCACAACTATTGCGCAGTCCCTCGGAATGACAGGTTTACATGCGGTTCATCACCGAAGCTTGCGGTAATGTAGTGGCTTACGCGTTAGCATTGTTCGATAGGGACCTGCACGTGTATTTGGGGAAAATGAACAAGTTATGTCAGCCATGTTCGCTCGTCATGCGACTTATGAAGTCCCAGAACGTCAACTTAGCTGTGTATAAGTGTAAGAACTTAGTCAAATGCGTCTCCATGGCATTGTTTATTTTAAGTTGCTTGCGTGCAACATATCCTTGGACAAACATAGAACACAACAGTACACCAACCTTGTGTATAACTACCCAGTGTAAAAAGAATGAGTCTCAGAGAATGATTTTACACCTTTTATAGAAATAAGCAAGCAATATCACGACTGGAGCAGAAGAAATGGGTTTCGCACATTACACGCATGTTAGGAATCGAGCCTGTGTCTGAGTGAACGAGCGGGACGAGTCAACGCCTTAACCAGTAGGCTACCTCACCGCCAGTAATAGATAATGTAATTAGATTATAGTAGATTGTGGAGATAAATGTATATGTTCACAAGAATGCTTTTCTACCTGTAAACCGTCGTCGGTGATTGAAAGAATACAACACAATGGACACGCACAGCACCTGCCAGACGGTGAGCTGTGTTGAGGAATGCCACAAACTTGTAGGGGGCATGAACATTTTGTTAGTATACATCTGTGCCTCCAAAATGACAAAATAATGAAAACACTGTAATTATTTCGCGAAATCATATGTGAAAGTACATATCCATACACGCGCTCTCGTATGACCAGGTTGTCTTGTCCAGTTTCACTGGATTACCCGACTAAGACGTAATTGTTTATAGAAGCCCAATATTCAAGTTGAAAACGCCATGTAATCGCTGCCTCGATTATCAAGGATCATGTCAAAGTAGAAGTCATCCTCATTTTCATCTCTCCAAGGGACGGTGGGCCATTCGCTGTCAAGTAAAAGAGCCGACTTCCATTCCCCACAAAGGTACAAAATGTGAAGCCAGTTTCTGGTGTCCACAGCATGATGTTATTAGAAATGTTAATACTAAAAGCGGCTTAAAACCATACTCACTCACTGTAGTTTCCCAACTCGCGTATCGGTGTGTAGCGCGTTGCAGCGATCGTATCCCCGAATCCGTTCATAACTTGTTGGTGCTTGCTATCGCGCGGTTTATTTGGGACTCACATGACTGGATAAGTTAAGATCGTTATAGTATCCGTTTGTGATCAGATTCAGCTGGGGGGTTTTCCGTGCCTTTTTGTTAGGTAACGTTAATTGATTACTTATCAGATCAGGTTACTGTAAAAACATCGTAAATATCCGTGTGCCCTATCTGAACTGTCGTGCACGAAAATACTCACTTGAAATTTTACACTTCACCTTGTTCCATAAGACGCTATTTGTATGACCACGTGTTCGTATGTGTTTGTTTGCTTGTCTATTTAACACCGTATCTGCAATATTCTAGATAGGTGGCGGCGGTTCGTAAATAGCGGTTTGTCTAGACCAGACAATCCAATGAGCAGCATGAGCATCTATCTACATAGCTGACGTTACCAGTGTCGTCACCTCTTGTCAATCTTGATATAATTATGTTATAATGGGTTAGAATTTATCACTCCGTCACCTTCGTTGATTTAGGTCATAACGCTAAAATTATCTCACTCACTCTTGGTTTATGGATGAATAATTTTACATCAACGACCTGATGGAAGACCACAGACATCAACATGAACGTTTTGCCCTAAATTGCGTCAGCCACGACGACCGAATAGGTACACGTATTATTATGGCAAGACCCCTTCACCTTCACAAATAGGGACACTGGACAGACGTTCCCTGAAAGGATTAGGTTTGATATCGCATGGCCTCCATTCCTGACCGTCGGAGGTCACCAGGGTCCTTCACGGCCATCTACTGTGTCAAAATTGTGTACCCGATGGGTTCTTAAGGTGCTTCAGGTGAAATGACGGCTACGCGAGACATCATCTGTGATACCTCATCAATTATGTATAATCACAAACCAAAAGGGTTTCGTTCCAGATCAGAAACAGTTCCTGACCTCTGAATCAATCACTACTAGAGCAAACAAGAATCCCTGACGAAATTTGTGATCAACCTCTCCTCGGACAAGCCACGGCATAACACAAATTGATTATTTACAACTCGGAATGGCAAATACCACGCCAGATGGGAAAGTCTGTCAAAGGGAGGCGTCAGTGTTGTATTCACCTCTACCATAATAACGCTGAAGGTCATGTTATATAGTCATGCTTGCCGCTCGGGAATGCGGATGAGAAATCCAAAGCTGGCTCAAAAATAACAGAAGGACAAACAATTACTTGTTGCTGTTGAAAGCTAGTTGGCCAGAATTTGACCTTTGACAACATTCTAACAACTGACACGAAGAAGAGGTGTAAAGAGTATAAATGGTAATGAGTAAAAACTATGGTTTTACGCCTTTTTCGCAATAATTCAGCAATAACACGCGAGGAGGGAGGGGGGGGGGGATTTCTGAAGGACGGTCTGGTAAAAAATTTAGATAACCCTTTCGTACATGGTTAAATCCATTTACCTTGATGTCTTCCTGGGGTTTGGGCCTATTTCACACACTGATTTCACTCATATGGGGTACAGAACCATGGTCTTCCGAATGACGAGAGAACGCTTTTACCACTAGGCTAACACACGGCCCCTGTTTAATATTAAGCTAACGACAATTTCTTAGTTGTATGTATCCTTGGTTAGTATTTAGTTGTTACCTGTCATATGTTGTAAATGTGTCTAGATGAAACTTTTAACCGTTGTGATTATCTCAAATTAGATGAGGTTCAAACACCCTGACGCCACCACCCACACCCCCACACCCCCACACCCCCATAAATTCACAAAATTCCCGGAACCTATGTATGTTTAGTGCATCATCTATTTGCTCAAATACTTCCGAAATACCATACCTGAGTGTATCTCGACCCTCACTCACGTACCGTGTCGTATCACGTTACAGTATTTTGAAACACACAATCAGCACAGTAGCAAGTTTTCCAAGAATTTTGACAGTTTTAATATTCATATTTCGAGGAAGGTTATCTATGTCCCGTCACTATCTCTACTTCCAGCTGAAACACGCCTGCTCCAATTTAAAGCCAGGCGGCGTGATTCCGATGCAATCTTACACTAATTACATTCAGCTATGGCTTCGGTTCCTGGAGATTTTGGGGCTGATAGGAAGTATACTCTTTATACATGATGTATGAATGTTCTGATGACTATTGGAAAATGGGGTTGGGGTTGGGGTTGCGGGTTTAGCTTAGTGATTAAAGCGTTTGCTCGTAACGTAGACGCTCCGGGTACGATTTCCTGCATAGGTACAAAAGATGGTACCCGTGAAGGTCCCGGGCCCGGGGTAGAATAGGCCTTCAGCAACCTATGCTTGCCATAAAAGGCGACTCTGCTTGTCGTAAGAGGTGACTAACGGGATCGGGTGGTCAGAGTCGCTGACTTGGTTGACACATGTCATCGGTTCCCGATTGTGCAGATCGAAGCTCGTGTTGTTGGTCACTGGATTGTGTGGTCCAGACTCGATTATTTACAGACCACCGTCATATAGCTGGAATATTGCTGAATGCGGCGTAAACCTTTACTCACTCACTCACTCACAAAAGATGGAGCACATTTCTAGTGTCCCATGCTTCTGTATAGTTGGGTTAATGGTAAAACGAAGTCAAACAATGGTCACCCACTCACTTCCTCCCTGAACGTCGATTGGGTGCTACTCTTGATTTTGACACTTTAGTTATCGAATCGAACTGAGCTTTCAATTGTTGATTTTCATTTCCCAAGGTAACACGTGCGTGTATGTTTTGTGCGCCTGCTAACAAAATGTACACGTCGGGCGGTGTGGTAGGTTGACGGTTAAAGCGTCCGCCCGGCACGCCGAAGTCTCGGGTTCGATGCCATACATATCTGGTTTCCCACGCCGTGGTATTGCTAGATGCGGCGTAAAACCAACTCACTCATTCAGTACTCATTCAGAACGTTACGATCACAGGGAAATAGTAGAACATCACGAAAGGATGTCAGTACGCATATGGTGTCTCATTGAGCCATATTCAGATTTTGAACGGGTTTTCGAGGAGACAAAATATTTGTGACCGGCCCGGTATTAATGATTGGCGTCGTGAGTGATATAGAACACCTCGAGACGATGCCAGATGACTGACCCCATTAATGATTGGCGTCTCGAGTCGGATCAATAATGGCTTTAAATATTCGAATCATAACAGCTTATCAAAACACGTTTCGTTTTCAAAAGAGTTCCGTTTCCCGATCTTCATGATCCACGTGTCGTATCACACGTTCTGATCAGATGCAAGAGATATTCCGAAATCGCCGATAATCGTGTAATGTTTTCAGATGAGACCACCATGGTCTGGACTTCCTGAATAAGCGTCCATACAAACCTCAAGTAAACATCAGCGTTAGACGCCATTTCCTTTACTACGTGGTTTTGTAATGACATGGGCAGGGATCATCGAGACTACTAACACGACCACGCATACTGTGCATCTATTTATCTCCAGATATAGCTACTGAGACAACCTACTACTGTCAACAGGGTGTTATGCTTGTCCGTGTTTTGTCTTATTGACGTTAACGTGCTTGTCATGGACGTATCGTAATCGACTATCTCTATGTTTCACGAACTTGGTCAGTCGCTGCAAGAAGAGTGAATTCCCAGATTGATTCGGATCATGTAAATAAACAAATGTTTCACCATTCATGACCCTATATGGACCAATTAATCGCAAAACACTCTCCTGTTGTCTATCTTGTCTTGAACATATAATTTTGATTGTAACAAACAGCAACATTCAAGTTGAAAAGGAGACCAGAGATGTAGAACCTAAGGAAATCTAGACTCTGTTCATTTAGGGTTTTTAGTATCACAGAGAGGGTTAGGCAGTAGGGAAAACAGTGTGGTTCAGGAACTGTGAGGTGAGGCATACTATCTTTCTTCTTGTTTGCACGCTTACAATATATACTAAGCATCAAAAGAAACGTCAGGTTTGTAGTTTCCTTACTACGACCATAAAACTGAAAACTTAGCAAATGTTGTGATTGTGTTTTTGGGTCAGAAAATCAAGCTTTACGTGACAAAAACCATTTGTCTCCAAACACAAATTCGAACCCAGGAAAGGTCCACCAAAACGCAGCATGAACATGAAGAGGGTACGGTGTTCTGCATGCAGTGCATGCATCAAATGCTGCACGTGCTGTTCTCTTGATCCAGCCCTATAAAATGCACCCCCAAACTTGGTTGAAACATTCACGTCAAAACGGCAGCAGGATGCCACGTCTTACGTCAGCTCAGAGGAACCAAGCCATAGGAAATGAAATGCTGGTTAGTTATTCATCAATGTGTGTAGAAACTGTAAACAAAACCGTTTTTCCATACACTTATTGCATCACATTCTGTAATGTATTGAATACAGTGCCTGTCAAATTTGGAATATCTACTGACGTTTCTTTTGATGCTTAGTATACTTTTCATCTCCTGCGTCCATTACATCTTTGATATTTATGCTTGTGTTGTATTGTTTATTGCTGCGACAGCAATATTTAAGGTATATGGCGACTTATTTTTATGCAGTTATCATTTATTTTCATTTCTCCCGTTACTGGGACTGTAATATGTTTGGATACCGCCCACACGTCCTCAAATTCGATATGACACCTACATATATTTTAACAATCAAGGTCAACAAACATTCATATGATCAGATAAAAATCTAAATCTCAGGATATCTTTTGTCCCAAACATCAGAAAAAGAAATCAATGGACTGACATTAACTGATAATGTACATTAAAACTGGCTGTCGCCCTGCATCATCATATCGCCTTTATGTCTTCACCCCCGTCGTGTCAAACCGACTAACTTATGATACCAGAAATAATGTAAAGCATTAAATAAATAATGTCCGTGAAGGAGTATTAATGAGCCAAGTTACATATCCGAGCTTTAAATTAGTAAATATAGGCTGCTGAAGGGTGGAAAATGATGATGATTGAACGGGGGCGTTTGCTTTATCAGTGTATGCCCTGGGCTTTCAACTAGAATCTCCGCGCCGATTAGTTCACTGGTGCCATACAGCGTTATTTATCAAAGTGTAAACACCAATATAATAGCTTTAATCGAACACCTTTCAAGCAACCCCTTGATGTAAGGTCACCAGCACTGCTAGAACATCAATGTTGGTAATGGAGTGGCGGTGGGCGTTGACGGTGGCGTTAGTAGGAGTTTATCATTCATGACATTTCATTCATGTTTTTCAAATTTTTATTAATCGATGTTTAAATGTGTTTAATTTTCGTTTTAAGACATTTTGCTCCAATTTCTAGGGCACCTTCACGAAGCAACGTTTACTAAAATTAAGCTTAACTCTCATTCTAAGTCATTGCACTAAGGTTACCTCAGAGACTTAAGATGACTTGTGAAAGGCCTTGACCAATACTGCTTTTGTGGTTAAAGACGTCAAAGCTTGTTTAAACACCAAAATAATACAACTGCTTTTGTAAGCAATGATCTCAAAGCTTCCAATTCTTTAAATCACCTAAGTAATAATAATAGTGCTTTTGTAGTCAGTGACGTCAAAGCTTCCCATTCTTTGCATCACAGGAAGCAAACTAATTAGAGTTCGGATTAAGACCAGTACTACCATCAAAACGTTACATCAAAACAGTATTTCCTTATTCAAACGTCGTCCTTATCCTCTGATGGATTGTTTGATATGTGATAGGGTTTATGCTAAAGCTCATATTAGATTGCAGAGAAAACGTTTTGTATTCTGTATGATACATCTGAGAAAGTTTGGACAAATTTCGTCTTCGAAAATGTATAGGTAATGTTGCTTGTCATGAATGTGGTTTATTATAAAAGTCGAAGGGCGTTACTTAAGTTAAGAACATCAGACCATTTTCCCAAATGAGGATTATGTAATCTTTGTAATGCAAACGGTATTGGAGATGAATTTCACTTTTTGTGCAATTGCCCTATCTTGGCCCAAGAAATGGAAAATATATCAACAAGTATTTCTGCAGAAACCCGAGCAAAGATGGGCAATACGAACCATCTTTGTCACTCTAACAAAACAGTAACAATCAGGAAATTAGCAATATTTTTCATAATAGTAATGTCTCATTTTAAGCAACGAGTGTAACATCGTTCATTTAACTTAGGCGAAGTTGATATATATATATGACCACTTTTCACGTTTCATGCATGTATTTACGTTGTGTAATGATATAAATTTGTACCTCTAATGCCACAGAACGCGGCCTTCAGACGTAAATTTTGCAGCTCCGTTGTCCAACGCTGACTGCACGACGACAAACACATTTCATCCAAACACTGATTCGTTATAATATTTGTTACCCCAGGCAATATATTGGAAGGGCGATATCGGATTAAGACATTGTTTTTTAAGATAGCAATTATATACAATAATGTCATCATAATAATTACTATCATATCAGATGCAGTGTCCCCGGGCTTATTAGGTAGCATCTAGTTTAATGTCAAATGGTATTTGAATTTAAACTTCAAACCTTTAAGCGTGTAAGGCAAACCTTGCACTTTGTGTTAATACATTCAAGTTGTTTTATACAGCATTTCATTAATGTTAAATTTCAGTTTAGAAGTTCAAGTGTTCTATTACAGTAGCAGAGAAACAGAAAGACACAAATCTCTCATCGTGCCGCTTTCTTCTTTCTGCTTGCAATGATCATGACCTTTGTTAGGAGCTGGGTCTCAAAGATACCAACGGCAATTAATATCCGTTACTGGCAGATATATGGCAGTTGATTCGTATCGACGAATGACAGCGTGGCATAAATTCGGTTCCCTGTGAAAACAGAATACGCCGTATAATGATGTTAAGCCTCATATCCGTCATACCTCAAGGCTGCTGCTGCTTTTATCTTCCTGCTTTTTGTTACAGTCAAGTAATTTAAGTCCACTTCTGAATGTATTTTTATATTTATCTAATAACTCCGAATGGATCCCAGAACAATCCATAATTTCAGAACTGCGCCAAATCAAAGTTTTCCAAATCATTTCTGACTGGAGATGGATTTCCAAGTAACCCATTTTAAGGGGCTGGTCGACTAACCCAACAAATGTGACAGCTCATGCGCACATCTGTGTTGGCCCACACATTAAACTGAACAGAAAAAGCCTTTCTGCTTTTATAAGATAGTTCCTAAAAGAGAGTCGATTTGACAGTTGTGACTATCATGATGTATGAGCATAGCAGCAGTAGTAATGCTCTAGCTTATTGTTGGTAAAATAAGTAGAGTCTGGATCAGACAATCAAGGAAATATGTCACACTGCGATACGATAACAGAGCATGTGTTTAAGAATCACCTTGAAATGGTGACGGTGCGTGACGGTGTTCTCGAAAAGGTAAGCGTACCCTGCCTCACCAGTGGCACCCGTCAGAAACATATACTGAGTATAGTCAAAATAATTAGAGAACGTATAAGGACTTACACTGGACATAATACTCACATTTAGAAATGTTCTTCACATGTCTAAAGAAAAGAACTTTTGATAATAAAGTAACGATCATGTCATGTCTAGAATGTTTAAGGAATAATGCAAAATATGCAAAGTTTCATATCGTTTATTTCGGTTTTCGGTCTGGTCGCTGTTTGCGTTAACTCCAAATATAAACACGATGTTCATGTCTTCACATGTTTACAATCTGACATGCGTTTCAACATATGAGTGAGTGAGATTAGTTTTACACCGCACTCAGCAATATTTCCAGTTTTCCAGCTATCTGTCGGTGGTGGGGACCCGACAATTTGGTGACCAACATGCATCATGAGGATCGATGTAGGCAATTGAGCCCGATATCATGTGACATCCAAGTGAGCGAGACGTCCCGCTGCTGCCTCGTACGACAAGCATGGGTTACTGAAGATCAGTTCAAAACAGGATCGTCACGAGTCGCGATTGAAGAATGATGGCTATATAGCGATCCTTAATTTCATCCAGGAGCTGCTAACGGTTAACGCGTTCGCTCGTCACAGTACTCGTATCAAACTTTTTATTTATTTATTTATTTATTTATTTATTTATTTATTTATTTATTTATTTATTTATTTATTTATTTATTTATTCATTCATTCATTTGATATTTGTATAACACACATATCCATGCAACTTTGGCTTGATCATTGGATGTCCATCACATCGTATTATCAAACTTTTGCTGCCACAAGGCCCACAGAGTTTATTGTGGCTGTCTCATCCGAACGAGGTACCCAATTCCCAGCTGGGTGAACTGGGACACATCGTCACAGTACTCTGTCCAAGTTTACTGCACGTTGCTGTACGCGCAACTAGGTGTATGCACGTATTCATGTGGCCACAATCTGGTCATATACCAACGGATTCATGGGTTCTTTTAAGTGCACAGGGTTGTGTACTGCACACGAGGGGTTGTGACAACACAGAAAGAGTCTGCACACAAAGTTGACTCCAAGGTTTTGCACCCGGTCACAGGTGGGCTCGGTGATTAAAGCTTGCCTCCTGATAACAGGACAAGTCACTCTAACAGATATAGTTAGATATTTAGTTCCTTACTCTTACACAGTGTTACTAGCAAACTGACTTGGTGACTATGAGGATCCCATTAATGTATTATGAACCATAATATAAGAGAAGGTAATAATGTAAACAGTAACGATAAACTTAGGTAGAAGTGGTAATATAACACCGACATAAGGAGAGACTATTCGTGGGCAAGTACTTCATATTTTTCATATGTGAATTACTGCATTAGCGGTTAATGATTTCAAATGTCACCATTAGCCGTAATTGTCATCCTGAGAGGCATCACGGAAGACCATTTGGGAATTCTGTAGCTTGACATGAAGGAGCGATGTACCTTCATTGACTTAATTGGGGATTATTGAAAAACTGAGAAGTCAATTTGGCCATCGATTGGATCTGGATTTCCATATTTCCATGTAGAGATTCTGCTGATGTGATGATGTGTTTTCGTTTGATGTGTGGATCAATATGATCGACAAGGCAGTAATCCAATTGACCCGAGACACGTCGTGGTCAGTGTAATGGTAATGGCTACCAGAGGTTATGACTAACATACGTGGACACACAGTCAGGCTTGACTTAAGATCATCTGGACAAACCCCCAAATGAAGTACCCTAAATAATGATGTTGTCAGTCTATGTCTACATGTACAAACAGTGCTTAAGGTTAGAGATTACTTTAAAGAGGATCGGAAGATCATCTGGGCAAACCCCCGATGAAGTACCCTAAATAATGATGTTGTCAGTCTATGTCTAAATGTACAAACAGTGCTTAAGGTTAGAGATTACTTTAAAGAGGATCGGATGGTGACAATGGCATTGTGTAAACCGAGCTCGAAGACCCAGGTATTTCATTCTTCATGTACGTAATGAACTTGTGTTCAGTGATAAAAGTAGTGCGTCAAGTGCCTCACCCACTCAAGGTACGTGTACACATATAAGTCTTACAGGTATCAGCGTAACGTGGTATGTCTGTCATTGTCCGTGAGCGGTATACACAATATACATGTTCACCCTTGGCAATTCGACCTTAAAACCTTTATAAGTGATGGGAAGCGGTTGCTGAAACACTACGGACTCAGTCAAGGCCTGACCATTCGATCCCATTAGTCGTGTATTGTGATAAGCATGAGTCGCTAGAGGCATATCTAACCCTGATATGAACAAACGTATTTCATGGTTCGCAAGAATAGCTGACACGTAGGAGTGAGCCATTTGCTGATGGAATTCAGCTTAAATGCAGAGTGTATGAGTTAATGAGTTTGTGTACATAGAAAACAACTTTGCTTTGAGACTGATGCAAATACGCTTGATGATTTCAGTGAGTAATTGATGATATGCTCAGGGAAATAAATAAGGGAACACACGAAGGTACAAGTGGTCCTTTGTTTATATCCAGAACGTCACTCACATTGCAATAAAAAAGCATGCGAAAGAGTCTGGAATAGAATGCAGAAACACCTGTACTCTCATGTGTTCTGTTTTTTGTTTCCATGAGTATATATACACCGAACTGAGCTGTACTATACCTACTTAGTGGGCATACTGTAGTCTTGTTGTGTCGTTGACTGTTTTCGATATTGTTTTATTTTTTCATATTTCTTCTCCGTAGTCGCAGCTTACCCAGTATCTTTGATATGTGGATCCGAGCCGGACCTCATCTGGATGTTTGCCGTAGCTGGTGTCGTGCCCATCGTCAGCATACTTCCACATGCTCAAATTCTTTAGAAATGTTGGATGTAATCAAATACTTGTTCCTACGTTATCGATATTGATTTTGTTTAAACTCACTTTTAAAATATATAAGAATATTTTTTTACAATTCCACATGGTCCTGACATTTGAAACCTTCCACGAGAAATAACATCGACCTTTATAACATGCCTTGGTAATGGTCTAGAAGACATTTGCGTATGGTCGTTACTTTTCGAAACAAACGCTTTCGGCTCTGAAAATGTCCTCAGATACATGCACCAATCGTACACAAGGCTATTTGAAGGATTTCTTTGTCTACGGATCCACCGATTTAACATTTACAGAAATGGAGGAACGGAATGTCTGTTGTAGATATGTAGAAGCTGGAAGCACGTGAATTTACAAGTTTTTACACCGCCTCTAGCACTGTCAGTGCCCTGACAGGAGCTTCATGAGTTGATCAGTGTAGGAATCGAACCCCAGGCTTGTGTTTCTATAAGAAGACGTGATCAGGTGACTAGAAAAGTAGTTATGTAAGGGCTGTTTCTAAGAATCTCAAGAAGTCGGTATCCATACATATATAATGATAAATAACTGAGAACTTTTCTGGGCGTAGTGACGAATCCTAGTTAAATAACAAACAGAAACCGAAGTAGTTCTTGTACAAATGAGACAAGAATGTCTCTGTAATATGTCGTCTCAGTTACGCAGAGCATGAGAACTTATTCATTTTGCATTTAACTACACCAACAACATTCAGCACATTTCCGACAAATCAATACAAGAAACTTAAATCAGATATTTATTAAAGTAATTATCAGTCTTATAAGTTTGGTTGAGGTGTACTTGAGGAACACCTCTCGGAGTTTTGTATTTACAAACCCTGACAACAATTTATAATACCATTCTCATTATAACCTCAAGGTAGAGTAGTGGGTCAGGTTAGAGGAGTGTTTTCTCGTCATACCTAAATGAGGCAGTGAGTTAGACGCCGCAATATTCCAGCTGTGTGGGGGTGGTCTTTAAATAATCGAGTCTGCAACAGTGATCAACAGCATGTTGGTCACCTCTTACGACAAGCCTAGTCGCCTTTCATACCATACACGGTTTGCTGAAGGCCTTCACGGGTCTCGTGACGCTTAAAACCCGTATCCCATTCTCCCCATTGTTGCAGTATGTTAGACCTATTTTGTGCATCTCCAGCCACTATGTTGCTGGAATATTGTTAAAAGAGCGTAAAACCATACGCACGCACCTGTCATATATGTTGCACATATATAAAGATTTACAATAATTTCAGGTAGTTTCATTGAGGGAATTTTAGAATCTCGCACATCAATGACCAGATAAGGTGTGGTGCAATTCTTGTTTTCACTGGCAAAATATCAGACGTGCAATTGACTTGTTTTTGCATGTGTTTGTTACCAGTGTAACCGAAGGGACTGGCTACGATCATCGTATTTGATGAACACCTGGAATCATCACTATTTCATATGGATTCCAACTTAGTCTCGTTCCTTTGTGGCTGAATTATTACGACCTGCAAGTAGGTCACGGCACTTCTCAAGACCTTATGTTGTTTAGTGCTACCGGTCACAAACAAAGTTACGTACCTTTCCGAATGGCGTCATGCAGGAATAACACATTTCCGATTTGACTATCCGTAAATTAGACAGCCGTTACGACTGTCAACAACTGTGACAGCCAAGCATGGTTGAGCATGTAATCCAAACTAGTAAAGTCATATGCAGCGGTCGCGCAATTTGGAACCAGACCTTGTTTTTTAATATACGCTTGTCATCAGAAATCTGGTACCGGAAGTAGCGCCTTGCGAGACTTTCAAGCTGTAGTACACTGCTTTGTTTCAGATCCCATTTCTACACACTTCAAAGATCTAAATCTTTTTGAAACGGGCTATTTACGTCAATTTTAGTATTTTCAATATTTTATATAAATGCGTAGTAACAATAATCACTTATGACAGTGAGGACGCTTTCACTTACTTTTTGCAATTTCCTTTTCATTTTTTTTTTCATTTCTTGTGAAGTTGTAAAAGATGACATTACAGAAATATCGTTCAAACACGGTCGGTTTTGCTTTTGAACCGGGCTTCTAATTCAGTCGTAATATGCTACGCATTCAAATGAAAAGATTATTTCAAGTTGATATTTTCATTTGAAGTTTTATAACTAAGACCGGGTATTATAAGGTTGCATAAAAAATGTTTCCCAAGCACATTTTTTCAAAAGTGACGAGGGTGGTAGAACTTTTTTCCATTTTTGATAGAAAAAATGTGACGAGGAAGGGACACATTTTATCTTTTCTCTCTCAGAAATACAGCTTGGGAAGTTTAGCACATGTTAATGAGTTGTAGATTCAGTCACACACGTTCTTACAGACACTTATTCTTGTAGTGGGCAAATGGATTATAGGGACGCGGCCAAGTCCACATTATTTCAAATGGCAATAAAAAATGTTACGTGCAAGAACAAAAATGACGCGCCGATACATTTCACCTTTTTATTAGCCTGAAATGTCATTAGGAATTGATGTAGTTTGATGACCGGATCCCTACTGGTACATCTCGAAGTATAAAACATAAAATCAAAGCCATTATTATTTCTGTGAAGCTATATTTGCATCAGACGTTGATATATATTATATAATAATAGCCATGAATATTTATAATATTCAACGTGCAAAACATTAATATTGTTTTAAACATGTTTATTAAACGTGGATTTTCATAATATTCGTGGATCTATATAGTATTCAAAGAGAGAAACATTGTAAGTGTTTTGAACAAGTTTATCAAACGCATATGTTCATATATCTATGGATCTTTATAACATTCAAATAAAGGCTACCCATACAATAATTGTTATGACTATTATGAACACATGTCTTTTTGTCTTTTTTTCTCCGATTTATTCCACTAAATATGATTGTTTGTGCAAGGTAAATACCATTTTTGTGTTTGAATATGAGCATTGTTACATGCCGCTTTTTACCAATATTCCAGCATAATCACTGTGAGCCATGCCGCATCTTGGAGGGGCAACTATAACAAGATAATGTCAGAGTTTGGCTTCATAGAATCTAAGAATACGAGTGTATAAGTAATATTCCATCAATATCACGGTGGGGTTACCGAAACTGAGTGAGTGAGTTAGTTTAGTTTCACGTCGCACTCAGCAATATTCCAGCTATATGGCGGCGGTCTGTAAATGATCGAGTCTGGACCAGACAATCCAGTGATCAACAGCATGAGCATCGATGTGCGCAATTGGGAACCGATGACATGTGTCAACCAAGTCAGCGAGCCCGACCACCCGATCCCGTTAGTCGCCTCTTGCGACAAGCACAACCGCCTTTTATGGCTAGCATGGGACCGAAACTGAGAAGAACATGGGTACGTAGCGTGACGAGCGGACGCTTTGACCACTGGGTCACCCGTCCGCCTATCATAAAACTGGAAACTCCGATAGGTAATTCGTTAATATGTATATAGCTTGTCGCCTATCGTTTTGCTTTCATGTACTTTGCAAAGGTATACCCTCATATATCTACTATATCGACTGCTAAACAACCATCTCTTTCCGAGCAACGTCACATAGTCTCTAGTTTATGTTCATGAAGAAAATCCATGAAATCCCTTAAAAACGACACTTTACTTCACAAATTGTGACCCTAGTCACAAGCTGACCAAAGACGATCCTATGAAAATACGGTGAGCTTTTCTCCTGAATATTTGCACATAAAAGGGTAAAATACTCTCACTCATAAAATTATCACAGGAACGTGTCACGCTTTTTTATGCATTTATGTTCACTGCGTCTGTGTGGTAGTCATTACCTTGGGTGCTGCGATAGTGTAATATTGTAGGTTGACGTAGCCCTTCTCATAATCAAGTCGTTAATAAACGAAATGCTCCTGCTTCACGCAAAGATGACACACATCTTCAACATGGTTACCAAAGCATCTTGGTTCATTATTACTATGGCTATCACAGTCAGTGCCCGTTAAATATGCTATAGTGTCACGTGTTCCTTTTTTAATACTCAGCAGTATTCTAGCTATATTTGTATATATCTGGGCCAGACAAATCCTGTGACTGATATCACGAGCGTCGATCTGGGATATGATAGCATACATCAATCAGTAGGGCTGTAACGACACATCGAACTATCGATGGATTGCAATTGTTTAGTCTCCGATTGCTATGCGAAAAACTACCGATAGCATGTGTGATTATCAACAGCTAAGTAACTGACTTCCGTTGATAGATGCACAGCGAAAAATACAGAATGAAAAAAATACAGACCTGCAGACTGAGTTTGTTTTAACTCTTTACTTGATCTGGGGTTCCAGTTTCTAACTAACTCTTAAAACAGACCGAAACTACTTCAACTCTACAATTGCATTTAAATGTTACATTCATTCAGGAAATTAAATGACCTCAACTGAGCTAAGTCATTGAGAAAAAAGTTATTGCAATAGCATTGCAATAGTTGGTCGCAATAGGCTATCGCTGTCGGAATAGTAGTTACAACAGACTATCGCTATCGCAATAGTAGTTACAACAGACCATCGCTATCGCAATAGTAGTTACAACAGACCATCGCTATCGCAATAGTAGTTACAACAGACCATCGCTATAGCAATTGTAGTTACAACAGACCATCGCTATCGCAATATTAGCTACAACAGACCATCGCTATCCCAATAGTAGTTACAACAGACCATCGCTATAGCAATTGTAGTTACAACAGACCATCGCTATAGCAATTGTAGTTACAACAGACCATCGCTATAGCAATTGTAGTTACAACAGACCATCGCTATCGCAATAGTAGCTACAACAGACCATCGCTATCGCAATAGTAGTTACAACAGACCATCGCTATCGCAATAGTAGTTACAACAGACCATCGCTATCGCAATAGTAGCTACAACAGACCATCGCTATCCCAATAGTAGTTACAACAGACCATCGCTATCCCAATAGTAGTTACAACAGACCATTGCTATCGCAATAGTAGCTACAACAGACCATCGCTATCGCAATAGTAGTTACAACAGACCATCGCTGTCGCAATAGTAGTTACAACAGACCATCGCTATCGCAATAGTAGTTACAACAGACCATCGCTATCGCAATAGTAGCTACAACAGACCATCGCTATAGCAATTGTAGTTACAACAGACGATTGCTATCCCAATAGTAGTTACAACAGACCATCGCTATCGCAATAGTTGTTTCCTCCTCAATAGTCTCCCCTATCAATCACTCCAGCTTGTCTGGGAAACGATCGACGAGTATGGGAAACGATCGACGAGTATGATTTGGCGAAGACGAAATCTAACTCTGCACACCTAAAGTTAATCTGACTCACAGTCCCTGAATCGCATTATTTTCCCGCCTCCCCAGCCCGAAATAGAGCGTCTAGATTTCACGAGGTTCTGAATCTCCTATCCCACTGTTGGTCCATTGCAATTTAACAGGAATCATTCAAAATTTTGTTTTTCTTAATATACGTAGTCTCTCTCTCTCTCTCTCTCTCTCTCTCTCTCTCTCTCTCTCTCTCTCTCTCTCTCTCATATTTCATTCTCTTTCTCTCTCTCTCAGGTCTCCTCGTTGCTACGAGGTACTGCGACGAACATGGCTCAGTTATTTGCATGATGTGATGCTAGTTCTACCATTTGATTAATTGAAACTTTCAAGTATGGGTAAACATATCGCTGTGATACGTTGTATATTAGTTGTCATGCCAAGCTGAGCGGAATGTTTGGAACCAGATGTAGATAGCTCCTACACAGGAAGAAAAAATAAACTGATACCTATACGTATCCAGGGATCTTTAAAAGGCCAGTAAAAGGATCCCTGTTCTGCATGAACGTAGGAAGAGTTATTGCATTATGAGGAGGAACATGTGGCGATGTTTATATACCATGACAACGGGCTTCATTAAAGAGAATTAAAGCCGGAAGGGCACTCTATGCATGCAAATATTAAGTCTGGTGTTTGAACACTTACTTAATTGCCTCTCCAGGTTGTTTCGGTGATGTAAGTTTATCTGACGGGGCTCATCTATTTCTCCTCAGTCTTTGTTTATTGCATTCTGGTATATCCCCCATCGCGTTCATGGGATTCCACATCTGTCACAGACAACGGGAGACATGGCAGCGGATGCCAAACTGTGCACAGGATGAATCCTGGTTTTTACCTCTCTTGTAAAACTTTGTATCTTTGTTCAACCTTAACCGAATTACTCGAAGATCTGCGGAATTTGGAAGTATGTATTTGGCATATCTACATACTTTTATGTTAATTTCAAGGCAGATAGGTTATTCTAAAGCATGAATGTTTCCCCATTGCTATTATGAATATATTGATAACACATGTTTATAACATAGCAGAGCCAGGTCCAGGATTTAGTAGTGGGAGTGGGGAAAAGGGGCGTGGCATGCATTAAACTGGAGGTGAAGTGGTTATCATAGTTTTCAAGAGGCGGTAGGGGTGGGGGATGGGTACGGATTGAACCTGAAGTGAAAACACACCCGATAATCGTCTTGGATATTTGGACCTGCTAAGATCCGGGTTAGATTTGATCTTCGGCAGCACATGCTTTCCGTAAGAGGCGATTTGACACATGCTCAACGTTGTGGATCGATGTTCGTGATGTTGATCACTGGAGTGTCTGGTCCATTATTTAGACACCGCAGTAATGTTGATGAGTTCGGTGTCAAACATCAAACAACCAATTACTACAACAAAACAGCTAAACTTAACATACTTTTTCCTGACATCTCTTAAATCAAGACGTCAATCCCACGAACAATGTTTTCTCTAACGGTATACTCAATAACCTTCATTAGACTCCTTATGTGAGTGTTTGTGTCAGATATGGAGAACGAATCACGTGTTTCTCATCCAGCTTTTCCTCGGAATGTTTATCTTGTACTAACAGCAGTATTAGTTAACTTGCCTTGTCTTCGTAGTGTCTTGTTAGAAAAGACAAATGTTCACAGCCCCAACACTTAATGAGGACGTTGCGAAACAAAAGCGTCTGGCTAGAGTAACTGTACCATTATCATTTCCCTGTGTGTTGGGAATACGTTTCCGAATAGGGGCGGTCGCTGCGCTTGTAGTTGGCGTGTTCGCCTTCACGAAAAACTTGACATATATACGACTTTAGGAATAATGCTAAATTGTGTTCATTGATTCACTGAGTTAGTCAGTCAGCCGGTCGGTCGGTCAATCATTCCCCCATCAACTCAGCGAAGCTGAAGACTTCTGTCACGGAGAGTATGTTTTAAGTGTTCATTCATTCATTCAACCGTTCATCCAACTGACGACTTTAAGTTTGTATAAGAAGAAACTTCATTCATTCATTCATTCAGCTCATGCTTGCTGGTCGTAAGATGCGACTAACGGGATCGGGTGGTCAGGCTCGCTGACTTGGTTGACACATGTCATCAGTTCCCAAATGCGCAGATCAATGCTAATGCCGTTGATCACTGGATTGTCTGATCCAGACTCGATTATTTACTATATTCCATATAGCTGTAATATTGCTTAGTGCGGCGTAAAACGTAACTTACTCAGTCATCCATCCATTCATTCATTCAGCCATTCATGGAACTACCCAGCAAAGCTGACTTCAACTTTGTATGGGAAGTATGTTTCATTCAGTCATTTATTCATTCACTCATTCACGCAGCAAAGCTGATGACTTCCTTTATGGACAGTTCCTTGCCGAGTGCGTAACACCAGGTGTCGAAGCAGTACATTTTACATGTGAATGCTATCATTGGTCTCCACTCCCTCCAATCACCTCATGCCTACCACTTCAGTCACTCGTACATATATCTAGGCAGGTGTCTACAGCATGAATACATCAGTGCCTCACCACTGTAGCAGTAAATGTATCATTTGGCAAGAAAACAAACAAATCATAGCATATCTTTCCGATCAGAGCTGCATTAAATATGAAAAACGGCAGTTCTTTGATTCATGGTTTAAATGAGTCTCTGAAAATTGAAATTAATGCAGCGTTATCGTTAATCTTAATGTATGTTATTTGACATTTTACGAAAATTATTTCACAGCGAATCTTTGCATATATATCAACCAATAGTATCCTTTTTGTTTGTGTTTTATTCATCGTGTTCCTAGGGGGTTGTTCATTAAACCATGTTTCAGGCCACTAGTTTGTCTGGGCTTAGCTCTGTTTCATACAGACCATCATGAAATATACGTTAGCTTCAAAACTGCACATTGCGGCGTTAAAAAACATTCACTTACATGTTTGCCGTTGTCACGTTCATGGAATCCGTTTGGACATTTAGATAGTGCGACTCCGTGAGTGGGCAATATTCCAGCTATGTGGCGACTGTTGTAAATAATCGAGTCTGAACCAGACAATCCTGTGATCAGTAGCATCGATCTACGCTATTGGAATACGATAACATGTGTCAACCAAGTCAGCAAGCCTCACCGCCCGGTCATGTTAGTCGCCTGTTATGACAAGCATGGGTTACTGAAAATCTATTTTAACTCGGATCTTCACAAGTCGCGATTAAAGAAATCAGGCTATATAGTAATCCTTTCTATAAAGATTTCGTTCTTCACGTCGAAGGCCCGAGGTCGATTCCCCACATAGCTTAAAGTCCATTTCTGGTGTCCACAGCTATGATATTGCTGGAATATTACAGCTGCGTTAAATTAGACTCACTCACACACTTTCATCCTTCAGTTCTTATTGCTATATGGCTGAATTTATCAGCCAACTTTGTTCGAACTTTCTTTTTTAAAAGTGTTAATTTTCTCAACATTTACAATGCTGACATGCAGAAACATATAAATATATAACTCCAACACGAGAAAAATAACCAAATCAATAATCACTAAAATCAGGTTGTATTTGTCGTGAAAAGTGAAATATCGATGAACGTTATAGAAACTGATCTCTGAAAATCAGTGCTGGCATCTGGTGTTAAAATGGGTCGCATGTTCTGCTCTCCCTGTACCACCCCACTGGCACATACAGCAAACCAGTTTACAATTTGCGTATTTTTCTGGAAGTGATATGATCCTTTCTAAGTATTAGTTTATTTCTTGGAACAAGTATCGTGTAATTTGAGAAACGTGGATTGCTTTGTGTTGTTTTATAATTTGAGTTACATTTGGGACTTAGTTTTAAAACCTAAAGAAATATTTGGAAACGTTTGTGCAGTATCCATTTCAGGAGGATAATTAAAAGAACTGGGCCCACTTACACAAAGCGATCTTAGCGCTACAATGATTGTACCTCCCATTCACCGATAGTCGTAGTGCTAAGATTGCTTTGTGCAAGTGGGCCCTGATAAGTACAGGTTTTGTCTCTTTGAGATGACTTAACGGCGAAAGTGAATGTCACGTTTGTAGGATGATTGACAGCAAGTACACACGTGAAGCGCCGTCCTTGAAATCAGATGCTGTGTATGATGCTTTTTTGTAGACTTTTCATCATACCTCTGTACTTTGTGGTTACCAGGCAGACTGATCAGCATTATTTATCATCATGATTTGGTGTGCGTGTCAAATACCGCACTGATGTAATTGACATAGCAGTGAAAAAAGGAACTAGGATTATGGAGTAGATGTAAACACGCGAAATCTATTTATTTTTTAATTAAGACATTTTCTCATATACAGACTTATCTTACCTCATACATGAATGTCGCTTTCTGATTGGCTAAGCTCTATTCAATTATTTTCAATGTACCCTGCTTACAGGCGATGTATTATTTTCACTGTACGCCGCTGGGAATTCCGAACTCTTCTGGTGCTTCATGGTATTACTTTCTCATCTCGAATAACATTGAATCACGCATCAAGCACGGAAAGTACCGATGTTTTGCGATTGAAAATCGATGGAAGGGAGATAACTCTGAATCTGTTTACCTTGTGTCGTCTGCAAAATGGCGATTCACCTTGCATTCAACAGAAGTGCTTCAAACAGTTCAAAATTTATAATTCAGGTGTACGGTAAGATAAATTCGTTGTTCACTGGTCCCTCGGGAAACATAAACAGACCTCGAGGGCACATAAGCCCATGGCCCCCTCGTGACCAGTGAACAACTTATATTGTTTTGGTTGTTACAGTGATAATTAAACTATATGCAGTGCCAACTAAATTTGCAGCATGTGTTTTCTGGTAGTCTTGTCGCATGAACTGAAGTGCGAAAGAGAGCATACATACATGTTTGTTGGCAACTGAAAATTAGACAAATAGGAAATGGGAATTCGACTTGTTTTTGACACGAGTCTCATGGTTGTCGTTTTGTATTTCATGTTTGAAGTGTATCTGGGAATGACAATAACTGTTTGGATGACGTTTGTAAATTATTCGTCAAATCCATTTCAAGAGTATCAGTATTTATTCAACATATCCCTTTAGATCAAATGTCTTTCCTTCAAAGCCATTTACAAAATAAACAGCACATCACTCATACTTGAAAAAAGTGACTTTGACTCGTCGTTTAAAAAGAACATCAAAACAATTTCTTTTCTGTCTGATAATAATGTATTTAAGAGAATGTATAGATTCATAATCTTTTTCCTAGCAAAAAGTGATAATTCGTGAGTATTCTGAAAGGGATTGCTAAGGAAATAAGGAGTAAAAGAAATCATATCCTCTGAACATGTTTTCACCTTCCAGCAAGGGTCATAGCAGATGAAAATTGCAAGAGTTGACTAGAGACAGTTTTGCAGCTATACAGACAGACGCTGGACAGTCTGGACAGCACCACACAACACCACGAGAAACCCGCCATTTTGCGAACCAGATTCTTTACAGCGACGTATTCGTTAACATACACACTTCATTGAGGATGACGCTCTCCGATGAATGGCCCCAGCCGCACAACTGAATGCTGGTGGGAAATTGGCGTGGAACGTCGTTTATAACAGGGTTATTACTACGTGTTTACAGAGAGTGAATTTTTAGTAGCTCTGGAGGCAGAACTGGTCGTTCTGCAAGGGAACCTGGACGTAGTGCAAGAAGAGACCTAGTCTGACCCACAGTTCCTTCACCACATTATTTTCCCTTCTCTAATTGAGGGAAAGTCTAGATTTCCACAGGTTCTGGATTTTCCATCAATCTGTGGTCTTTTTTCAGTTTAAATGGCAATATTTGTTACTATTAAATTTATATACGTGTCCAATTTTACATATTTTACAGTACTTCACAAATACATGCATGGACCAATATTGCAGTACTGGCGATGAGTGCGCTACTTTAATCAGCAATATCACAGCGCAGGACACCTGACGTGACACAATGTTCCCTAGTATGTTTCACAGTCGGTGGGCCACTTTTTACCCTATAGACTTGCCCTCCTTGCAATGCCAAATCCCTAAATTACTCAAGTTTAGATTTCTCCAGGTTCTGAATTTTCCATATGACTGGAGTCTGTATGTTAGAGACAGGGTTTTAGTCTAGAAGATGCAAGAATGGTACAATACTTCAAAAATACATGCGAGGACCCATGTTGCAGGGCTGCCTCTGAATCTCCTTATACAACTTAATCTTAACGTTCTGCCACGATCTGGACATGTCCATTCACCGGATATGATTCCGATAGAACATCTGTGTGACCATCTTGACAGAAAGATAATGAGCAGTCAACAACCCTCCGTCAATGTCAAGATTTGGAGCATTACGTGAGACAAGTGCAAAGTGTTCGAATGAGTACGCCGCTTTAATCAGCAATATCACGGTGGGGGACACCTGAAATGGTCATGACACATTGTTCCCTAGTCTGTCTCACAGTCCCAGAGCCACATTACTTTCCCTACTACCTTGCCCTCCCTGCAAAGCTAAAGCTCTAAATGAAGCAGACCTCCATTTCCTCAGGTTCTGAATCTCCCATCTCAATGTGACGCCTTTCTAATTTCTAGTTTGTGACTCGCGGCTCTTGTCATCAGGATTATTCATTCAGGATGTGGCTGAATTACCACCAGTAGGCACTATAGGGCGGTGGGGGTAGTAGTCACGTGGTTTACCCACATGGGGGTTAACGTGTGAAGCCCATTCTTGATATCACCCAGCCGTGATGATATCGTTAAAAGCGGCGGAATACTGAACTTTCTCGCTGGATTCTATGAACATTGGATACCGGACAGACAGACAGACAGACAGACTTATTACAGAATACTTTAAGCCCTCGGGCCAAAATCACAGTACTGCAATCGATTGATGGTGTTTATCGCATGCATTAATTTTAGTTTAAAAGTTCACACAGACACTGTGTACTGGAACATAGCTGTGGCTTGGATTGTTTACATATTAGTGGACTGCATGAGCTGAGCGAATTTATGCAAAGTTGGAAATATTTCAAAGGAAAATAGTTGATACTAGTAAATGTTTTCCGTAGATGTAGATACCAAGTACTATGGGTTTTTTTTTTCTTTTTAATGTATTGTCAAAACGAATCAGTACTTTCGTGGGACGTTCTGGTGGGAAATGTTCACATCTCTGAATTTCATTTGATACATAAAACTCTATTTCAAGGTTATAAACTAAAACTTCGTCATGATTTGAAATCAGTGAAACGGTGTTCCCTCCAACGTTCATTCTCCCTCCGAAGTGTACAATCATTGCTATGAGGCTTACATTCACATTACGATTTCATCCTACCAGTGTTTGATAGATAGCTGCTATCAAGGTCACATTTCTTTATCTCCCTAGCCCCACACCTGTTGAATATATGTGTTACGTTTGATCAAAACCTATGATAAAATAGAAACAGACGCGTGTAATCAAGAATTACCCACAATAGCAGACAAGAGAAATGGATCGTATGGAGAGAGCTTCCGTAGATTATAATATAGAATATAAGGAAAGCCATCGTTAAAACATTTCTGGGCTGTACCGAACGTTCTCAATAGAAACAGTTCTGGAATGTTGGTTGGTTGCCTTGTTTTTAAATTCTGTTCTAATCAATATTCTAGTGGCGAAATTTAAATAATGGAGTCTGGACCAGACAATCCAGTGATCAACATACTGAGTATAAGTTTACGCAAGTGGGATATGATGGCATATGTCGACAAAGTCAGTGAGCGTGACGACTCGATCTCTATAGTCACCTCTTACGTCATAGAACAACACAGATGACGTCACTAGAAAGAGTGATGACATTCGGCCTGACCTTTCCCCATGCTACCAGCCGCCATTGATTTCAGTGCTCAACAATGTTAGACTTCCAGTCGATGTTTTTCAATGCTGTGTGTTGTAATTTTTTTGTACATTTGTTGTGGTTGGCACCGGCAAGAAAGTGTTTGATGGCACAGGTACATGAGACGAATGTGAGGTAGAAACATCGCCGATGATAAACCCAAGTTCAAACGAGCCAAAGGTGATTGAAAATCAACAGTTCGGCCTTTTATGACGTCACCTAACAACGAGTTTGATAATTAATGGCCCGTCGTCAAGCATTTTGTGGACTTTATCAAGTTACAGTGGCCCGCTCGTTTCTGACAAATTGCGGGCATTTTAATGATAATTCTATCCATTTTTAGCTATAATGTTGAATAATCAGTCATCGAAGGACTGTGTAACAAATATAGTACCACAGATGGTGTCTAAAAGTGGCATGTAAATGTCAAAATAGTTAAATTCCAAAGACAATAAAGTATTAAAACTGGCTCTTGGACGCCAACAACTGAAGGCAGACCACCATACTTGGGAACCAGCTTGTATAATTGTGTGAGCACATGCCTATCTTAGTTCAGATTCCCCTATCTGTTGTCTGTATTAAGATTACTGCTTAGACCTCTGTCCCAGAAACCAGTATAATGTCAGGAGTTGTCGACATTGACCTTTGAGGATAGGGTACACAACAGATCTTGTATATTTCATAAGTTCGAATGGATTACAAAGTCATCATTGTGGTGATTTAATTCGATTTTGTGATACTGTAGAAAACGCATTACCGAGGGCTTTACATCCACCAAATAACAGAAGATTTGATTTCCCACAGGAGTCACGTGTCTCTAATGCATTATGGTCGGAAATTAAATTTGAGCACGGTTTGAACGTGCGAGGCTTATTAAGATGGTGAGACTCCCCATCGGCTAGGTAATATTTGTAACAAGTAGCAAGTATTGTGACAGCTGAAGGGCTCCCCATGCAAACTTTCTTTACGACTGTTATAGACCCTGACAACCTCTTCCACATGACTGGCAGAAGTCATTGATAACATGTGTCCAGTCTTTGCGGCACGATCTTGCTGACTGTGATTGAACGAACGTCCTGAAACAGACGCCCCAGAATTGACGCTGAGATGATGTAGGATGAGTGAAGAAGATTTGTAATCTCTGTTTTCTTCCCCTCCGTGGGACTGATAGTAATTATTCCCGATTTGATATTCAATGGGGCAGGTTGATCAATAGTCTGTATCGCAGACCCAAGAACATAAACTCAAGCCCAACTTAAGTCTAGATTGAGCTGACTGGTCCAGACTGCCTTAGCTTAACACTCAGTGTCTGAGTATATGTAATTTTGAGGGAAACGACCAAATCCTTTTAAACTGAAAAAGAGGCCCAATGGGATAGGAAGTTTTAGAACTTTGCCTGAGAAAATCTAGGGACGTAGGGATTTAGCACTGCGGAAAGGGTTAGGAGCTTCAGGGATATGAGACCAACTAAGAGTACCCTAGCTCTGGGCTCAATTTGAATTTGTTCTTATAAAAAGATTTGAAGTCTTGTAATTGTAAGGGTGACTTTTTCATTTTTTATGACGAAGATATATGTCTATTTGCCCTGATGGAGATTGTTACACTAACTCCCGGTTCGTTAACAAATAATTCCATTAAAATTGAAAAGAACCCCTGTGAACTCACATACTGATATACAATGTAGCTGACATATGTAGTTACCAGAAAGGTGTTGCTTATGCAGATATTTGCAGTTGCCCAAATAGGATTATGCAGTGTTGAATGGGACTGTGAGGTGTTGGTGTTACACTATTTGAGGTAGCCCAAATTGAAATGTAGAGTGTTGGTTTTGCAATAGTTCCAGCTGCACGAATGGGGATGGATAGTGTTGGTGTACAATTCGGAAGTTGTAAAAATGGAATGTGTAGTAGCAGTATGATTATCTGACCGATATCCGACTCATCCTCACCATCGGGATTCCACCACACACACTCACACCGGGCACATCATTGTGGCCAACCAATACCCATCACTCAGCCAAGTAACTCTACATGACTGTATGACACTGGACGCCTGCTTGGAAGCATGGAATCAACTAGGCGGGAAATACAGAGCGCGGTAGTATAACACCCTGTCGCACCCAGGTTGCAGGTAGACCAGCAGTGGATTACAGGTAATCCTGACCATCCGTGATGCACGTGAAACGTTGCTTACGTGGACAGTCTCCGCTTATCATCCCTACACAGTAGATAGGTATGTGCAAGTATGAATATTTTACACTATCACTGGGCGACAAAGGACTTAGTGCTGACTCTTACAGTGTGGCACGGTGATCTGTCTCATTATACAATGAAGTATTGCTCGAAGTACCCAAGACAAGTAATTTGGGCGATGTTTTTTTCGTGTTATGACACGTTGAATTAATGGCATTGTCCTTAACAAAAGCGTATCGGTGCATGGTATCTTTCCTTTAAAAAATACCCAATTAAGCTTCCCAGGACATCATTTATATGTGTCATGGTTGCCATGGGTTTCACGACATCACTGACCCAGTTTGCCGAACAACAGATCCCTTGATCGCCAAAAGAAGTTATATTTTCGCAATCGAATATATTTTCAGCTTTTGAGACAAATGAGACTAAGTTTTTGTTAACACTAATGACATGATATGACTATTATTATTGTGGTGGTCATTTGTATTTGTTATTGCTATTATTCATACTACACTCGGCAGAGGCTTTAATTTCTGTAGCAAACAGAAATATCAATGAAATATCAATGAAATTATCATCAACTGAATGTGACCAATAGTCTACTGTTTGAGTAAACGTGCACGCTCGTGCACGCATCAACTGGAGCCACACTACACACTTGTAAATTTACATTAATACCGTAATTGTTCTTTCACTAACTGTTCTGTTACCATTACACAAGAACATGTTTTCCTAATTTAGGTGCGTTTGTTCGTCAAACATACACTCTCGAACAGCCCACCTTCATGGCAAACTCTCTATTGTATCTATAATCTGTCTGAACCACAATAGTTTCCCTTTCAACCAGCCTTTGTTGCAATGCTAAGGCTTTAAATGAAGTCTAGTCATCCTCCCCTCGTTCCGGGACACTAGAGATCCTTCCAATTTAAATGGAGTTCGAAAATATAGCTTATTTATATACATTCAGAGACTAAGCGTTGGACGCTTCATCAAAACCAAGTCCGGACTCATTTTTGGATCGCCGTTATCCAGCAGCAACATTGCTGAGTTAATCAACAAGTTTATTCTGCACAGGGAACTGAAACATAGTGCAGTAGGTCCACATCACGGGGATGCAGATCCTGGCTTGTAACGTATAGCACAATTAGTGAGTGAGTCAGTTTAGGTTTACGCCGCACTCAGCAATATTCCAGCTATATGGCTGCGATCTGTAAATAATCGAGTCTGGACCAGACAAGCCTGTGATCAACAACATGAGCATCGGTCTGCGCAATTGGGAACCGATGACGTGTGTCAAACAAGTCAGCGAGCCTGGCCAGCCGATCCCATTACTCGCCTCTTACGACAAGCATAGTCGCCTTTCAATGGCAAGCGTTTGTTGTTGAAGGCCTATTCTACCCCAGACCTTCACGGGTCGTCAAGCACAAAGATGATGAATGGGTATTGTTGATGTTTTGATGTTCAGCTGCTGTATCCTTCAACATTCCATCTTTGTTTGTCAAACACACGATCTGAGGCTTGGATGTTGTTGTTGGTGTAGGGATGCAGCTTGGTGTAGAGCTGTGTTGATTGCAGGAAGCATGCCGGCAGAGTTCACCGTTGGATCTGCACAGACGATCCCGATGAGGTCCTTCGTGTTTTTCTGTGAACGTGTTTGCTTGGCGTCACTCCCGGGAAAAGAAATTGTGTGTATTTTGTCTTCAGATATGATTTCAAGGTTGAGTGGTGAAAGTTATGAAGGAAATGTAGCGACTGTAGCGATTTGTGATTGAAAAGGGGTTGACTCTCTGCTGTGTTTTGGGAGTGCAGTTTCCGGGATATCATATAATATATTATCTGAAATGGAACGCGGACAAGAACCTTAGCAATAGCAGATGTGCATGTCTTTCACACGTGTGATTCACGTGTTACCTCAGAGGTTATACTAAACTCATTGTAGTTGTTGTGTTTTCGAAACCTTTGTATGTGCAATTATTAATGTGTTCAGCGTGTGTGACTGATGGCTCAACTCACTCAATATTTTCACGCCAGTTTGAATGACAAGCGTGTGATTTGAAACAGACGTGTGTATATTGTTGGCTATCACAAGTGGGTTTGTTGTTTTAATTGCATTTACAAATTCTTTGTAAATTCCATAACTTTGATCAAATCATCTTACTAAGTGAACACGTTCGTAGGATGGTATTCTGCTCAGCAACTTGAATCTTGACACGAGATCTATATATGACACATAATATGCCCGTGGTAGTCTAAATGGTTCAATGGATATCACACCAAATTATTCTGAATAGTAGTTTTGTTTTTCTGAAGATCGTGAACAAGTCATGAACTGGCACTGTGCCACATGTGCGCCTTTCCCAAAGCTATTGTGTTATTCTCCTTCATGCTTGATCTGCCTCTTGCGGTGTCATGGCCTCTTGGCGCATGGCATTACGTTACACGATTGCTTGAAGTAGTCCAGATACCATGCATACATGACTGGACTCTGTCTACATGCTAATCAGTTCAGTGACAACTAGGCGCGACGTGGGATGTGTATTTCAATCAGCGAGAGGTGTCATGTGATGTTATGGACTTTCTTTACTGCGAACTTAGATATGTAATCGGTGATAGGAAATCATTTCACAGGTGTGAAGTAAACAATATTAGTCATATACGTGTTTATGGCGGTTGGAGCACTTGTAACTGTTGTTTACTGAAGTTGATCGTAAAACGACACCTGGGATATTTCACACAGGTACTTACACGTATGCCCGCCGAGAGATTGCTTTCTGTCATACAGATCTGTGTTATAGATAACAGTGTGCATTTCACGATACATATCAGTAACTGTGTGGATATCTTCAACAGTTGCATGTCGATGACAAAATCTCGTCTTATATTGTGGAGTTCGGGAATCTTCCTCGTTCTGCTGAAAAGGAACTTCCTCGTCCCGCTGAAGACAAAGGCCTAATTCTGTTCACCGATATATTAACTGGAGCTTACCTCTTCTGTGATAGCTTTAACATTCTGACGTTCAGTCGAATTCGTTTGAGGACTGGACCGTTATGTTTTCGCTCTGTTGGTTATGAATCCAAACCACCTCCAACGACAAGTCTGTGACTTTAACATGTTCTATTTAACTATAATATGTTGCGTACCTGAATGATATGTAGATATTGACTGACTTCATCAACTTTAATATGATGATTTCTTCTTGGATATCTCAGTAAATTCTTAATCAGGCATCAAGCAGTCCAGACTCTCAGAAACAGTTGATATACATCAACGTGGGTCAACGTTTATACGTTAACATCGGTCATCATTGTCAGTGAACTTGAAGCAGATTTACTGTACAATCGGAACATGCTACGGTAAATGTTTGATGGTGACCTTTGTTCCTGAAACAGTGAGCTCAAAGCCCACTGACCCATCACACTAACTCACAACCCTTCTGACAACTTGGGACACCGACAAAGAGGTAACTAGGTACCGATGGGATTACATACCAGGACAACATGCACGTCAGCTGTATGAACAGTCGGTCGAAATAGCAGAAGTAACAGGACTTGTGCTTGCTCCAAAGAACCTTGACTTGGATTCATTGCGGAGTTGTACTGTGTGTGTTCTCCGTGACTTCAGGCAATCGGTTTACCATTAACAACATAGTAAAGTGTCTTGAAAACAGATAGCGACTTGTCATACTGAGGCATTCATTCAGTAAGCTGTGCGTGTTACCTGCATGGATTGTATGTGGATTCGTGTTTCACATATTTCCTGCACTCTTGTTGTACCTATATTCTTGTCAAAACCAGACATTTGATGAAATATGTGGATATGTCGTTTTGTGGTGTAAAAGGTGGAAATGAAGAGGATCTCATTCATTTGCGGCTCTTTTCCGAGACAACGTATTTTGTGACACAACGTCTTGTCGGGGAAGTTGTAACGATGAATATTCCACACTTTTTGTTGTCTTAAACGTAGCGTCAGCGGCCCAGCCGTGGGCGTGTTTCCTTTAGTTATACTCCACGTATACTGCCACAATTTGTGTTTATTCGAGTTTTATGTGGAATCAGCATCTCGAGCGGATACACATCACGTATAGGATCCGTACCAGTGCTTCCTCGGATGTAACTTCACATAAAGGGTCTGCATACGTTTGTTGCCTCTATTTGTACTTCTTGTATTGGTTCGGCCACTTAAAGGACCCGTGTTTGAGTGTTTCCTCAAAGAATAGTCTCCTGGGAATCCATACTTGTGTTTCCTTAAGCAGAATTTCGCCAAAAGGATCCATTCGCGTGTTTTGCAGAACGACACGTCGTCTGTAGGATCGATTTGTTTTGCCAAACAGTACGTCATTTGATATAGTATTCATACTTGTGTTTCTTCAAACTGCACTTCGCATATAGGGTCCATACGTACGTTTTACTTAACAATACGTCAACTGTTTGACCCTCAGTTGTGCTTCCGCAAACTACACTTCGCATATAGGGTCCGTACGTACGTTTTACTGAACAATACATCACCTGTTGGAACCTCAGTTGTGCTTCCGCAAACTGCACATCACCTCTTGGTTCCATAAATGTATTTCCCCGAACAATACGTCGCCTACGGAATCCATATATGTGGTACTATTATTGTTGTGTTGTATATTTGTACTGCGAACTCACTATCGTCAGGTACAGGGTGTTAGCTGAGCGTAGCTTCAATATGGTACATGTGAATGAAACCTATCATCCTCGTCTTCCTCACCAGATCACGTTGCTGGAGAGGTTCAAGCAGGAACAGGTGCTTCAGAAGGCCTTTCTACAGTGTCAACAGCGCCATAACTCTACACCCCAGACTCTGACAGGTAGGTCATTGTTTATTTTGTGTGTCTATTTATTTATTCATTGCGGAGAATATAGACGGAAATATGATGTCTGGGATGATTGATAGATGTGGATAAAGAGAAGTAGACATGGTGTGTATTCCTATACAGCGCACCCACCACTGTCTCATTCACACACACTCCACAGCATTATACACATCTACAGTCACATCCTCATCACACACACCTGTCTACATTCCAGTTAGTACCTGTCCTTCAACGCCTTCCTCCATGCCCACACTTCGTCATCCGCACCGGGCATCCACAAACGCCTAATTCACATCCGTATTGACAACTCTTCTCCACCCACACTCACACCATCATGGACAACCACACCTCCACGCCCACAATCACACCCACACGTCCACACCTCATCCACACCCACAGCTCCACCTTGATCCACATAGACTCAACTCTCCACCTTCTTCCACACCCACACCTCACTTCCTCCACATGCACATCAGCACATCACCTCACCTCTACTCCACCAACACATCAACACCTCCACCCTCGTCACATCCCATCCACAGCTCACCTCTCCTCCACCAACACATCAACACCTCCACCCTCGTCACATCCCATCCACAGCTCACCTCTCCTCCACCAACACATCAACACCTTCACCCTCGTCACATCCCAACCATAGCTCACCTCTCCTCCACCAACACATCAACACCTCCACCCTCGTCACATCCCAACCATAGCTCACCTCTACTCCACCAACACATCAACACCTCCACCCTCGTCACATCCCATCCACAGCTCACCTCTCCTCCACCTACACATCAACACCTCCACCCTCGTCACATCCCAACCATAGCTCACCTCTCCTCCACCAACACATCAACACCTCCACCCTCGTCACATCCCAACCATAGCTCACCTCTCCTCCACCTACACATCAACACCTTCACCCTCATCACATCCCGTTCACAGCTCACCTCTCCAGATAACAGTCACTGACGTCCGAGCGATGAATTTGCGGAATCGGAGTGCGTATTGACGCGTACCGTTACGAGGCTTGCAGCCCCATGCATAAGGAGCGGAAGTGCTATGGAGCAGTTGAATTACATTTAATTTCTGGACCCTGCCTTTTTAAATCGACAGCAACGGAGGCACCATTGGTTAATTATTTCCGACAATTGCCCTGCTTCCGCTGCCCTCACTTCGGATATTGCTGAAACCACGAATGACGTGCCCCTGAGTGTTTTGGAATTGGACGTTCCCGATAGACTCTAATTCAAAAGAAATGCCCGTCGATAGACTCTTCCTAAATTTGGGTGTGATTTGCAGAGATTTGACATGGAGTGTGGAATGGGTTTTGTGGCTTTTATTTTATGTTACAATTCGGAGGATGTTTGCTCTTGCTGTTGATAAACCCAAAAGGTCTATCTGTGACTATACGTGATATAGTGGACGTTTGTTTTGGCAACAACATGTTGCCATAATCATACTGAAAGTTAATTCGTTGAAATCCTTGTTTTAATGAGGGTGTGTCATGTGATGTGAGTCTTGGCATGGATGAGGGCGTGGCCGGAGAGCTATTTATGATAGTGTGGATGTGTTAGTTGATAAGGATGTGACTGGATGTGGATAAGGGTGAGGGGTGTAATACATACACCCTAAAGCATATGTGCGTATACCTTTGTAGAACACGAAATCCACTGAAGAGCCCTGTGCCACAAAGCTATAGCTATGGAAGGGCTTTAGTGATCGTAAATGCTTTACTTAAACAAACACTGTCCTTGAGCTACACACTTACACTCTCATCCATCCCCACACTGCCACACCCCCATCCATACCCACACCACCACACCCTCATCCAAACCCACACCACCACACCCTCATCCATACCCACACCACCACACCCTCATCCATACCCACACCACCACTCCTTCATCCAAACCCACACCACCACACCCCCATCCATACCAACACCACCGCACCTTCACCCATACCCACACCACCACACCCTCATCCATACCCACACCACCACACCCTCATCCATACCCACACCACCACACCCTCATCCATACCCACAATACTACACCCCCATCCATACCCACACCACCACACCTTCATCCATACCCACACCACCACACCCTCATCCATACCCACACCACCACACCCTCATCCAAACCCACACCACCACACCCTCATCCATACCCACACCACCACACCCTCATCCATACCCACACCACCACTCCTTCATCCAAACCCACACCACCACACCCCCATCCATACCAACACCACCGCACCATCATCCATACCCACACCACCAGACCCTCATCCATACCCTCACCACCACACCCTCATCCAAACCCACACCACCACACCCCCATCCATACCAACACCACCACACCTTCATCCATACCCACACCACCACACCCTCATCCAAACCCACACCACCACACCCCCATCCATACCAACACCACCACACCTTCATCCATACCCTCACCACCACACCCTCATCCATACCCACACCACCACTCCTTCATCCATACCAACACCACCACACCTTCATCCATACCCACACCACCACTCCTTCATCCATACCAACACCACCAGACCCTCATCCATACCCTCACCACCACACCCTCATCCATACCCACACCACCACACCCTCATCCAAACCCACACCACCACACCCCCATCCATACCAACACCACCACACCTTCATCCATACCCTCACCACCACACCTTCATCCATACCCTCACCACCACACCCTCATCCATACCCACACCATCACACACTTATACATACCCACACCACCACACCCTCACCCATACCCTATTCTACCCCGGGCCTTCAAGGGTTTAAGGAAATATAACTCTGACATTAGCTATAAAAATAAAAATGTATCTATCAAACGCAGGTAGGATGAAATGGCAATGTGAATGTAAGCCTTCTAGCTATGACTGTATGTTTCCCAGGGACTAGAGAATGAGGGTACACTGTTTCACAGATTTCGAATCATGGCGAAGTTTCAGCTTAAACTTTAAAATAAACTTTAATGTATCAACAATGAATTTAAGAGAAATGTTCTTTTGAGGTTTTTTTAAAATACGATTTGAAAATTTGTCCGAATTGCGTAGATAAATGCTCACGCTGTTGATCATTTGATTCGTCTGGTGTAATTTATGTACAGAGTGACAACATATTGCTAGAACAGCGCGGCGATAAGCAGCAAACCAACCAATCTTCAATGGAGATTAGTGCTTAGTTTTTCAACTCTCTGCTTTTTCCGAAAATGACTTTTTCCTCAACTAATGGAATATGCTTTTTTCATCAGAATGTTATTTGCAATTGAAAATAGTGGATGTAAAAATTGCCAAAGCGTCAATTTCACTCTTGAAAAAGGCAACTCTGATATTCAAGCTTGTAATTTTCAAGTGAAGTCGGATTTGACGGATAGCCAGTTGGCATTTGAAATTCTTATCCAGACAACTGGGAATATAAACTGCGGAATTGGAACTCCGGCGCCCACAGTTAGGATCAATGTATTATGAAATTGGTTTGTCAGAGGCCACCATGTAGGTTCCCACTTGGTTAATTAGGCATGTGCGTCTGTGGCTGCATGCGGATTGTAATCAGCACTTACTTCCGGTTTGACGTTGTAAAAACACCAACGACAAGTTTGAGTGAACGTGTTTTTCTTCTCTTTTCAACGGAAACAGGGACGCTTGTTCAGTTTTGTGTTCATGTTAGTTTGTATAACGTACTTGTTGGGTATATTGAGTATGCCTTACTAACGGGCGTGTATAAAACCTCCAGCTGGTCGAAGCAATTGAGCGACAAGCTAGGAGGTCTCAGGATGATTCAATGACTAAGGAGCGGTGGGGTAGACTAATGGTTAAAGCGTTCGTTCGTCTCGCCGAAGGCCCGGTTTCGATTTCCCACATGGGCACACTGTGTGAAGCCCATTTCTGTTCTCCCTGCCGTGATATTACTGGAATATTGCTAAAAGCGGCTTAAAATTAAACTCACTCATTCTAAGGTTTAATAATAGGTACCCGATACACACTCACATGTTAACGTGAGTTTGATAATCACCGGTCCCGTCATATCAAAAACCGTTAAAACATGGTACTTGTTGGTCCCTGCCTGGCGTTCGGCATTAATGGGTACAAAGACTGGTCGGCTTGGAGTATAATCTGTCTCAACTGGGTATTCATGTTTAACAGCCAGCACTATAAACCAGTTTAAGTCTGGCTTACTACAAGCAGTCACACATGCACACGCATGCACGTCGTCGTATCAGCGAAATATTCTGAAGAACAACGTTACACAGCATTTCACCTCACTTCACCTCACCTCACCTCACCTCACCTCACATCACATCACCTCACATCACCTCACATCACATCACATCACATCACCTCCCCTCCATCACGTATTGTATATATGTTACCGTCAGATTGTGAAATAATCAGTTATTTCGTGAAATTACTAAAAATTCCAGACATTTCTTGAAATGACTAAGAGTTTCAGTCATTTCGCGTCTATATACTTCAGCCATTTTTCACGACTATTCATCCTTGTGGGAGGTTCGGTGGTGTAGCCTCAGGTTCGATTTCCCACAGGAGTACAATTTGTAAAGTCCATTCCTGGTGTCCCTTTGAGGACCGTCAGCCTAGTTTCGTTGCCCTTATTTCCCAACCTGACTGCTCGTGTTGCACATCAGTGGCCAATGAGCGCCAAGTTCCTGTGCACTTTTCAGCATGTTGGGGATTCAGAAGACGAAAGTCCATTGTCTGATAGAGACACAACCAACAAGCGGTCGCATTGACGAGAGTTATGTGATAGCATTCGGATGAATGCAGGTATAGCCTTTCTCCATGACTGCAAGGGTTGCTAAGCCCATGAGTATAATACTTCTATCCGTACAGAGGCAAATCTAAATACGCAAGTCTGTTAGTGGGATAATGTGAACAGTTTGTATTTATGCTTTTCAGATCACATCCTTTACCGAGGCAAATCTAAGGACGCTAGTCTGTTAGTAGGATAATGTGTTCATTTTCATGCTTTGTCTGAGGCAAACATTACCACAGATACTTTAATTTCTAAATTTGAAACCTCGCGACAAAGACCTCTCTGTCTATAAATATACCAGATTCCATATCAGCAGTTATCTACAGTTATACACTCTCAAATGTGTAAAATACACTAGGTTTATCGTCTAAACAGAACATAAAACAGCTGATAAAGATTGACAAAGTAAACACTAACGGGACAATAGTCGTTCCCACCGTTTATCTATTACAATGAGTAAGTTCGTCGCCGCACTCATCGTTATGAAAGCTAATATGAATACAATGTAGTTGTAAATCATCGAGTCTAGACCAGACAATACAATGATCAACTACAGCCAACGACACGAATATGAATAATGAATGGAAGCGTTTGTGTATTGAAATATTAATGTTTAATAATCTGATTAACGCATCTGAATGTCACGCCAAGCCATAATAGAAACAAACGCAATAGCCGATATTCTCACTCAGTATAGTTGAGGCAGTATAGTTTCTGAACCGGATATCTGTGTTTGGAGTCAGTATAGTCTCTGAGCTGGAACCGGATATCCGCGTTTTGGAGTCAGTATAGTCTCTGAGCTGGAACCGGATATCCGTGTTTTGGAGTCAGTATAGTCTCTGAGCCGGATATCCGTATTTTGGAACCAGTCTGGTCTCTGAGCCCGGTACCCGTGTTTTGAAGCCAGTATGGTCTCTGAGTGGGATATCCGTGTTTTGAGGTCAGTATAGTCTCTAAGCTGTAGAACCCTGTCTTTACAGTCAGTATAGTCACCGAGCTGGGCCTCCCTGTTTCGGGATCTGTATAGAGTTGACTATCCCAGTGTCAGAGCCCACATCCCAGAGTTGGGTATCCCTGTTTCGTGATCATAGAATCTCGGAGCTTCGATTCCATGTTTTGTGTCTATATAGTCTCCCAGTCATGTATCCCTGTCAAATCGTAGCAGACTCGACGCTTAAGTCCATTTTTTCCTCGCCAAACCATTCTCTCTCAAACTATATTGATGGAAAAAGTATAGGATCACATGAAAGGACACCAGTTCCTTTATTTTTGTCCAAGGTTTCTGCACAAGCTTTTTATCGCATAGTTTTTTCTTCATAAGCCCTGTACCGCATGGTTTGTGAGGAAACCTGGATATACATAAGGGAGCACTTGTGCTCTTATGTGATCCCTAATGTTTTTCCCTCAGTATATATCAACACGCAGTAGCCTCCAGCATGCCTTAAGTTATGGTCACTTGTATACTCAATACTAGCCATTATCAACAAAGCACCACAAACTTAACGCTTCTTTACATTGCAGTCTCCATCCCTGTCTGGCAAGGATCAGACTAATGGCGCATCTATAAATAGATCCATTACTTACGTACACGATAAAAGCTCTGCGACGAAAAAGGTTCACTATGGACAGTTCTCGAGTAGGATGTCCACCATAGTTAACATTCATAATAAAATGCATTGTGTCATGGGAGACTGCCTTGTAGTAAGAAGGGACACGCTCTGTGAGGGAATAAACAGTAGGCTGAGAGTTGTAGGATGTGTCTGGCAAGGTATCTAATCCAACTTCGACATGGTAGGAAGTATCATGCAGGCGTTTCGTTTTGAAATATTGGGAAACGAACGAGTGTCAGGTAGGTAATCCTTAACATGTTGACGGTGTCTGCATACGACACCCGTTTTAAACTGCGAAACAGCATCAAAACTATATTTTGGGGATTGTTTTTGTTCTGAGAAATTATCATTTAAGCTAATAATTATTGACTTAGAAATTTGACCAAGCATAGGCAACGGCATTAGACCGGGCTATAGTGCCCACGTAAGTAAAAACATTTCTGAAAAACGTGGAATGTTGAAGAAATCGGCGCTTAACAAATAGATACAATCCATGATATTGTATATAACTGATTTACTACATGGAAGAACCGTTTATGTAACGGAAAACAGTTGAGGTGTATTTGGAGTGTTCTTGTCGTAATTAGATATATAACGTCATTGCCGGAGAACGGTCTTGATTATCAGAGTGAGTGAGTGAATTTAGTTTTACGCCACTTTTATCACCACTCCAGCCATATCTGGGGACACCAGGAATGTTCTTCACACATTGTGTCCATGTGGGGAACGAACCCGGTCTACAGTGTTAAGAGCGAAAGCTTTAACCACTAGGCTACCCCACCGTCCCATAGGTCGGGACTCAAACCCACACTCTTATAGTTAGACACTTAACCGTCAGGAAACAAATTGGGGAAGCGAACCCGGGTCTTCGGCTTGTCGATTGTTAGAAACAGATAGTGTTGGACGCAGATAGCCAAACAACGGAGCCAACTATATGAAATGGATCGCCAATCATGAATAACAACATCGGGTGTTCACAAAATAATTTAACACGTCACGCTAACAACTGGTCGATTATTATTTTTGTTGTTGTTGTCTTTTGTTTGTTTGTTCACCTTTGAAATAGAAGATGTATTGGCGTTTTACCACGGTATTCAACAAAATTTTGCAGTCATAAGCTTACCGCGTGTCTTTATGATATGGATCACTGTTAAACAGTGATGACACCAGGTGTTCACGAAGTAAGTAACCATCCTCTGGCCTTACAGTAATAGCCCGCCTGTTCGCCCAAGCAAATGGTTGTTTTTCAGTGCGACCTTGACAGGACATATGTTTTGGCGCTTTGACAATGCGTCTAACAAAATTCAGCAGTCACAAGCTTCACACGGGGTTGACGCGTTTACTGACGTTTACACAAGGGGCTATATCGAACGTCATCGCGTGTCTAGTCGACACTTCCTGGGAGTGTTGTAAGCTCATTATCCTAGCTCCAAGGCTGTATCGACATGACTTCAACTGATCTCAAGAGACAGGATATTGTCACCTCTATCAACATGAGACCTGGGTCTTGCAAATATGTTCACATAACGCTCACACAAAACTCATTTGTAAATCGATAGCGACCAAGTGTTCGACAAACGGAAAAAAACGCCATGCTAGTTTGGCCATTGCTGACTTAAGATGAATAAAGGTTTCCTTTAATGTTTTGAGTAGATTCTAAAGACTTTGTAAATATTATAGAAAGTTCAGAAGGAGTACTGACATGTTTGGAGATACATATTAAGTAATAACCAACGTAATTGCAATGAGAATGCAAACTTAAAAGATCTCTATTTTACAGCAATATTTATGAAACTGAAAGCCCCATTTCTTTATTTTCACGAAGATTCAATCTTATTTACCTTCATCTCTCATCTCTTCAGTTCAGAACTCGCTAATAAGCTACACAAATAAAAGGGTAACAGATATTGATAATAACGCGTATCACAGTCTGGTTCAGTCCACACTGTTCTGGAAACGTACGTCATCCATAGTTCTTGGAAATATTGCTCCCGTGCTCGTATTGAAAACCATTGTCGAAACTAGTGAACCCTTTTTGACGATATCTGTGAAACCATCTTGACCAAATCTTGAGAACCTGTGCTGTCCAAGTCTTGGGAACCGGTCTTGACCATGTCTTACGAGTCAGTCTTGTGTGAACCCGTGTTTGTTTGTGTGTTTGTTTGTTTGTTTGCAAGTTTTTCAGAAAAATGTCATCATCTAATACAGCGTCTTAAAAAACGAAAACAGAGTATCCATTGTCTGTCATGTTTAAATTCCCATTACTCACAAACCCAAAGCCCTATGGAAATATGTGAAACAGGGACCACAAAGGTTTTCTGGACACGCTAGGTGATCCGGTAATGAGGCTTGGTGGTCAAGGAAATGACCAGTCGGGCCATAAAAAAATCAAGCCTGCGCTGCCTATAAATAGCGTTGAAACAATTATTTACAAGTAAACCTGAGGCTGAGAACAGCTGATAATTGACTGGCAAGCTGTGTGATAGAATACATCCGTCCCCTGACCCTTGTTATGTAGGGGTCGCCCTGACAATCAATTGTGTCCCGTCCTTCATCACAGTCAGTGGCATCTCTTATAACACAAGTCTTGAGATTAACGACGAAACTGCTGAAGTGTTTAGTTAGGATAAATCTGTTATGAACATATGTCACAGTGTTATCAACTTATCGTACATTTCGCCTCGTTTCGGAGACGTATATCTTTTCCTGGATATTGGGATATAACGGTGGCAATTTTTAACGAGTTAATACGTGTTGTGTGCGTGTTAAACTTTAAAGTCACTTTGTTATGATGTCAGCCATATGGTGAACAGAGTATTGCAAATTTGATAGAAACACCAACGGTTGGTATCATGAGTAACAATCCATGCCGTAAGGTCACTATGACATGCAATAAGTCGAAATGATATCAGCCACCGAAAAACTGCATACCTCAGAGTACACCTGGTACTGGTTATCGTACGGGACCAAGGTCAAAAGGTATGCGAGGCCTGTCTAATTGTTTTGGGTTCATGTAAGCAAACTGCAAACAAAGTTCTTGGTAAGCCAAGCAAATTGCGAGTAAGCGCTTGCACTTTTTATCACTCCAGAGCAGAAACTAGATTGTTCGTGAACAATCTTGGTGAACTCCAACTCTTCACCCCTACCGCTTTCGCTGAACATCCAGGGGCGATGAAGTAGCCTAGTGGTTATAGTGTTCGCTTGTCAATCCGAAGACCCGGGTTCGATTCCCCTTATGGGTACAATGTGTGAAGCCCATTTCCGGCGTCCCCAACTGTGATATTGTCGGAATATTTCTAAAAGAGAAGGAAAATCATATTCAGTAACTCTTCACCGCCGTATACAGAGTTCATGTAAATGAAACAGACATGCCTTTAAATAACCTCACAATTGTTCCAATACAGTAGAACCCGATGATAACGGACGTTGACATGGGAAACGGACATACCGAACTATTCCGACCGATCAACACAAAGTACCACCTCCGTGGTGTAGTGTTTAGAGCGTCCGCGCAGAGCGGAAGGTCGCGGGTTCGATCACCGGCCGCGTTATGAAAAAAGGTTGAAATATGGTACTGGTTGTACCCTGCCGGGCGTTCGGCATTAATGGATACAACAAGGACTGGTCCGCTCGGTGTATATATAATCTGTCTCAGTTGCGGCATGGTATCACAGTGGGCTAGTGCTATAAAACCAGCCTAAGTCTGGGCTAGTACAGGCCGCCACACATACACACGCATGCATATGTCATATGAGCGAAATATTCTTAAGTACGACGTTAGACCTCATCTAACTTCACCTCAACATATATAGTACCACAAGAGCATGAATAACAAATTGTGCATAATGCTCTAAGAGTTGCCAGGAATCCTGTTTGTATAACACGATGCATGATCCTTTGTATCAGAGGAATCGGGATGTAACAGACTTTTAGAAGCTGGTATGTGACAGCTGATCCAAGACTAAAAAGGTTCTCATCCTGAAAAAATGCCTTAACTTCATGTTATCGGATGGGTTAGACTAGATCCCCACAACGTAAGTCATGAAATATTGATATTTGTCCTTGTCTGTTCAGAAGTTATAGTTTAAAAGGAGTCAGATCAAAGTGAACCTACGCTTTTCTATAAGGTTGATTTTTTTTCCAGATATGTGTAAACCTCAAACATGAGCTTGAGGATAATTATCCCGATGTAAGAATTCAAGGGGATCTGACACGTCTGTTAGGATTTATACATAACGTGCTTATAGCTATTTTACTTGATTCAGCTGGGGATTAAAGGAACTACTTTTTATCCCAAGGTGTAAGTGAATCAAGATGAACAGACGGGTTGACTTACGACAGTCGTAGCGCTACGATAGCTTTTGTGAAACGGGGCTCTGTATCCCATTTTAACCGTTTTGGTGAGCGAGTGATTTAGTGTATTTTTATGCTTCCATTAGCGATACTCCAGCAATAGCACGCCAGGGGACATAGACTTGATACATTGTACCCAGCTGAAGAATCGAACCCGGGCCTTTGTTTTGAATAGCGAACACTTTAACCATTGGCCTTTGATTTCACGAGGAAATAGAGATCACGTGCTGAAACAGCACGTTTTAAAACTAAACATTTTTGAAGATATTTTTGTTTATTTCAGTCAGGTATACAAAGACAGGAAGAGCACATTTCCGTATTAAAGCAGTTTCCAAACTTTGAAAAATTTACATAAACGGAGTCTGGGGCACAGCTCTAGCAGCAAACTACATGGGCTACTGGAACATGTAGATCTGGTACAATCACAACAAAGAGTTACTGATGATTTCCAATAATAAGAAATTGATATACAAAGTCAGTAGGTGCAAAATTCCAGCGACTACTCTGCGAGATATCAACGTGTTCGGGACAGTTACACATCGCAGCATAGAGCTATTTACATAAGTTGGAAACATACATACAAGGCAAGGTTAAGGTGTGCACCCGTCTAGCAGCACACTTCATGGGATAAAGGCGAGATTGGAATTTAGATTAACTTTTCTGTCAATAGCTTTATGATTCTTCTCTGAGAACATGAAACGATGAGTAAAATCGTGCATCGATGAAGAACAAATTATTGACCAATCAAAGTACATTATCGATTCACGCCGGTCTTTATACATAAAATCATCGTGATATTATTTCAGCTTCTTGCATAAATATCGTTGTTAACAAGCTTCAAGTGTGATTGACATGATCGCTCTCTGTCAGTAAACAGAACCCTTGGTGTTGTGGCATTCTCAGACGTTTCCAATCGGCAGGAGTTACCATCAATGGGTTAGACACCAGTGTCTCATGCAGAGAGTATTTAGTTATATCTTCCCGTCACAATTTATTAAGATAAATGGGTTTCCTGTCTTCTATAGACCACGAGAGTCATACGAATTCATGTAACAGAGCGGAACGCGACTTGGCGTCTCTATCGATTACCCTCTTGGCATAAACTTATTCCGGTGTTGGCCAAACTATGTTCTTTGAGTCTGAAAGCTAACTTAGGCCAGCGTTATCCTATTATGGCTTACGGTTGTATGGCCCAAATGTTAAGGAAGTCGACATTTTTCATACGTGCTAAAATGCAATAGTTTATATTTTCTCCCGTGAGATGAATTTTTGAATAAATCCTTTGGAAAAATATGTTAGTGCTGAGTAAAAGCGACAACATATTCGATTTTAACAGTTTACGCATTTTGTCTGTTTTATGGGTCGTCTTTTTGGGGTGGGCGTTCTATTCAGTATTGAATATTTTTGAGTCGATGAATTCGTAAACTGTTTTCTTAAGTATAAATAGTCCTCAATTTAGCTATTCCACAACGAACATGACTATAATAAGAACATTGATCAAGTAAAAAGAAAACACGCGTTTAGTGTAGAATAGCAATGAATATTCATCAGTGGGCGGAGATTATGGGACCACGTTACACGCACGTGTTTCCCACGCGCTACTTCTCACTTGAACACGGAAGTGCCTCTACTTCTGTTGAGCCGTGTAAAAGCGAATAGGGTGCAACGAGCGTACATCTTGTTCTACATCCTAGCATAAACAGCCTTTCCTTCTCTACTGCCTTTTGAAAAGCTTTAGGGTCACAATGCACGTGTGTTACTTGTTCTAAAGCGTATATTCGAGTTTACCGACACAGAGAATCACTGAAACAACACAGGACTGGACAGACACTCCAATCCGTTCGAATTAACCGCCTCTTGACAAAGGGGATTCATTCCGTAAAAACGAGAATTTCAGATTACAGCTGATGTAGAAATGTTCACGTAAAACTGAAAGCATAAAGTTTTTAACCCAGCCGTTTCCGAGTTAGAAAGCTTAGGAAAGTTTGCTCTAATCCAGTTAGCACGTACATTCCGAAAAGAGGAATAGTCCGAGGCAACTGCCTTCGTGGTACACGAGGTAATTTGTATTGGTATAGACGCATTGGTAAGATCGAAGAGACATTTCCGTTGGACCAAGAAATACTTGCATTTATGCTGTGAGTGCCGTTCGAGTGCGTGCGAGTCCGTGAGTGCATGCGTGCATGCATGCGTGTGGGTGTCATTGACAAGGATGTGTCTTCTACGTTCTACGTTCTTGTACGAGTTTACTACTTACGTGCGTGCGGGTGCGTACAGGTATAACAGTGCCAGAGTCAGCCTGTGCCGATAACGACTGACAATAAAAACTGATTTAGAGTTATCTCCCATCCAAACGATTTGCATTCTCAAAACATCGATCTTTTCCGTGTCTTGATTATCTGAGATAGAGAATTACTAACACGAAGTTCCAAATGAATCCCCACATTTCGGCATTCCCAGTAGAAAATACACATGGAGAATAATAGAAGATCGCTCAGCCAATCAGAAAACGAATTTTATGTGTGAGGTAAGATAAGTCCGTATTTTGTGTGAGGTGAAATAAATGCATTGTGATGCTCATACTATGACGTTCATGCCGTAAAACAAAATTCACTCACTACCCACACCGAATCATGCCATGACGCAGCATGTACCATCACCATTCTAAATCTCTACTAATATTGTTACAATTATATCTGTTACCTTCAGGTCTCTACTGCAACAGGACGTGGGACAACATAACGTGCTGGGACGACACCCCCGCCGGCGAAATCGTTCAACAACCGTGTCCGGCCTACATCAACGGCTTCGACCAAGGAGGTAACATTGTTAATAGCACGCGGCCAGACGTTAACTGTCGGATATAAAGAAAAACATGCATATGAAAGGTGGATTAGACTAAAACATTACAAACATTGTTAGAGCGGTGGGGTAACCGAGTGGTTAAGGCGTTCGCTCGTCACGCCGAAGACTCTGGTTCGATTCCCCACGTGGGTACAGTGGATGAAGCCTATTTCTGGTGTCCCCTGTCGTGATATTGCAGTTTATTGACAGAACCATTCCGGTTAACGGAAATGGTAAACATGTTAGTGCCGTATCATTTCTGGCTTAGTGCCGCATCATACTACGCTATGCTTTATCCAGGATTTAGGTCAGAGCGGCATCATGCGCTCCCTCAACCACTCAGTATGATTTTTAAACATGTTTCTTAGTGAATGAGTGAATGCTTGACATGTTTGTTTCTACAACTGTATCTATATCATCTTAAAGCATGGGCTAGTTTCTGACACCCTTGCTGTTCCGAGTTAGAATTGGCTTTCACCCACCCGTGTTGTAGCTAAAGGCGGCTAGCGGGATCCGGGAGTCAGGCTCGCTTACTTTATTGACACATGGCATCGTATCCCAGTAGCGAGGCACGGCGCTCATGATGTCAACCACTGGATTGTCTGGTCCAAACTCGATTATTTTCAGATCGAACCTATATAGCTGGAACACTGCTGAGCGCGGCGTTAAAAAACAAACTATGTGCACACACCGAGTACACCGAGTGCACTGTGTTTTTCACAACGGTTAAAGAGCTTACCAACAGTGGGAGTAGGATAGGTTTCTTGGCGATTTCTTTCTTTTCACATAAACAGTCTGGTAATTGCACTAGGGACCCCAAGAGTTTAACAATGTATTGACAGTAGCCTAGACGATGACAGTGATAGAGGAGCACCGGACGAGGCCAGCTCTTCACGGAGAAGAAACTTGTCTGAGGAAGGTTTACAGAACCCGAGGTTCTCCATGTAGTCAGTGAAAGACAATGCACAAAAGAATGCACGTAATGGATTTAGGAAATATTTATGAGCAAGAAACAGAAATCAAGATAGATAAGTAGAGCGGTGGTGAAACTGGGTTTTCATGGTCAAGATTATTGCTTCAATAATGTGTGTGATCACATGCGTGTAACCCGTGAAGGTCCAGGTTAGAACAGATCTTCATAGAACAGAGGCTGCATAAAACAATTAAATGTTTCTCGGGTACATTTTTGTCAAAAGTGACGAGGGCGGTAGGACTTTATTTTTGATTTTTGATAGAATAAAGTTACGAGGGAGGAACACATTTTTTCAGTCAGAAATACAGGAAGTTAATGAATCAATCACACTCTTACAAACACTCACTCTTTAAGTGGACTAAATGGATGGTCGGGACGCGACCAAGTCAAAATTATCTTATTTAAGATATAATTAAAAAATAACGATAAAACATTGTTACGCGCACAAATAATAGTGACGCGTCGATGCCCGAGAAACATTTCACTTGTTTTATTTAACCCAAGTTGTATGCTCCTCTCGAGGTAATTCGGTCTGCTGTATGCCTCTCTTGTGGCAGTATTGCTCGAGCCGGTAGGCTGGGGATAAGACTGCTACACAGAGACGTACATCAGACCGTGGGAGAGATACACCGCGTATTTTTCAGCCATGTTAAATGTACAAAATCTCAAATTTGTGTTATGTTAGGACTATCGCTACCGGCAATCTGACATGTACCCAACGGGGCGTCGGCCTATCGAATGGATTTTCAAAATCAGTGAAACATACTCTCTCAAGCTTAATTAAAACTGGTATAAAAATGGTTCATTATGTATATTGAAGTTGAGCGTGCAGATAATTCAATGCATAAAATAGTTCAAATAATGCAGTGAAAATCGGTGAAATAAATGACTATAGTGAATTGAAAAACAGCTACTCGAACGGTTTTCGAACTCTGGGCACTGCATGCATCATAATATGACGTCATACGATTGTTAGCGATACTGCTTCTTGGCGGAGAGTTTGGCGGTTACCGTGGCAGCGGGGAATATTTCTTTTCCACTTGTCACCCCTCCCATAGGAAACCTGTTAAAGCGTCATTGGCCAATGAAATTAAAGTATTCGCCATGAAGGTGAGATAAACGATCATACTGTTAGATTTACCAAGTGATATTGTTTTCAGAGTTTGCCACGAAGGAGTGTCTCCCAGACGGAACATGGTTTGGTTTCAACGGCAGCAACAGACCATGGACGAACTTCAGCACCTGCAGCAAGGGGACGCTGCAACCACTGCATCATCTCATCACGGTATAGTACAGTATGGAATCCTAGAAGGGACATTGCCACGTTGTCGCATCCTCGCGCTTCTGTGACTTTTGTTTGTTTTGCCTCTTTTTGCTTGTTTTTTGAGAAGACGACAACCCGACAACGCGACAATGTCCCTCTAGGATTCCACAGCACAGGCACATTGGTTTGGACCTCCAGCCTAGCCCTACACATTGTGCGAAATAACCACTAGCCCGGTAGCGCGTGGCTTGTAAAAATCCAGTCAGGCCGGAAAATCTGCACAGTCACAGTTGCTTGTAATTTAGTAAAATTTAATACATCACTCTCTCCGACTTATTAAACTGTAATGCTCTTTTAGATCATGCAAGATTATGGACTGATATAATATTTATCATATTAGCAGTTTAATGGCGAGACCCGTGTCTACTGTTGAATTTTGGGCAAGTGAATTATTTTGTGGACTATTAACATTCAAGCATAGCAAGCCCGATTGGCTACCAAAATTTAGAAACTATTTCGCACACTGAACCTACGTACTCAAAACCGCTTGCAGGCGTCTTTACAATTTTAAGTATTCAACATAGTTAAATATGTTTGTAGACTGAAACTGAAAACGTGAGTGCTGTGAGTATTCTTTCTAGTCACAAAACCCTCACGAGGAAGGAGCTTAATTCCAAAAAATCTTTGCATTTCTGTAGTCTTGCTTTAATATTTTCAACATTACATGGTGTATCTTTTAGGGATTGGTCATATATTGTTGGGGTGGATGAATGGGCAAGTAACATTTTTGCACGCAATGTGAATTGGGTTTTGGAGAGGGGGTGGGGTTGGAGGATGTATCAAATATGACACACTGTATTACCCCAACATTGAACATAAAATAAGGGCGAGTGAGTATAGTTTCACGCCACTTTTAACAGTACTCCAGCAATATCACGGCAGAGGACACCAGAAATGAGCTTCACACATTGTACCTATGTGGGGAATCGAACCCGGAGTGACGAGTCAACGCTTTAAACACGAGTCTTCCCCGCCGCCCTGGAATAAGACAGATGAGGTCATATGGGGTCAGAGGAACTCTTTTTTTTAAAAAAAAAAAAAAGAATGATGCCTGAAAATGGTCAGAGCTGTATGGTCAGACCGTAACTGACGCAAAGAATGGCAGCTCTGGTACGCCAACGCAAATGCCCACACACGCTCACACTGACTTGTTCAGCTCCGTGGACTGGCAGCAGTCCTCGTCGTTAAGTCTGTTATTTAAGTACCATGGAAATTGGAAAAGAAATTCTCCACCGAAAACTGAAATACTGATCCCGCAGAAAGTGAAAAAAATGAATACTTCTATTGACCGGTATGTATCATTTGCTGACGTACAAGAAGGTCAGTTCGTGAACTAGAATTAACTATATGGAGTCATCGTTCATGTGTGACAGCTCCATGCATCAAGGCGGTCAGTACCTTCTTCAGCTTTGACTCCTGATCTTATATGTACCTCTCTATTGGGTTGCGGGTGTTTTGGGTTTTTTGGGTGTTTTTGTTTTGTTTTGTTTTTCAATTTCTGTTTTTGTTTGTTTGTTTGTTTTATGGGTTTGTTTTTTTGTCTAGCTTGTTTTGTTTTTTTGGGGGTTTTTTTGTTGTTGTTTTTTGAGTGGGGGGAGGGGGAGGGTGTGTTTGCTTTGGTTTTTTGCTTTAGTTTTTGTAGGTTATTTTTTGGTTTGGTTTGTCTTGTTTTGTTTTGTTTTTTGGGGGGTGGTGTGGGGAGGTGGGATGTTGGGGTTTGTTTTGTTTTGTTTTTCCTTTGTTTTCTTTTGGTATGTTTTTGTTGGTTTCATTTGTTCATTTGTTCACTACTAAGGTTGCTCAAGTTGTAAGGTCTAGTTCATACTGCGCTACTAAAGTTCCTCAAGTTGTATTAACTGATCCGGCCGCTACTAAAGTTACTCAAGTTACAGAGTCAAGTTACCCTAGCGCTTCTAAAGATGACTAGTTTGCACGGTCTACTTGAAGTAGTGCCACTAAAGTTATTCACGTTTGCACAGTCTAGTTAATCTGGTGCGCCTAAAGTTCCTCAAGTTGTTCGGTCTAGTTCAACCGGCACTGCTAAACTTGTGAGGCCTGTGATGGTAGTGGTATAGTGGTGGTCTTGTGCAAAGAACCCAGGTCACAAGATATGTTGAGTGAGTGAGTAAGTGATCATGAATTTAGTTTTACGCCGTTGTCCATTGATGGGTGAAGTGAAGGAACAAACCAGTCTCCGAGGTTTTGCTTGTGTTTAGCATCTTGACTCCTAAGAGTTTCCAGGACTCTATATCCCCACAACGAAGTACACGTGACACATGTGGTCTCACCATATACTGTAGTGTTTGTAGAACATTGCCTCTATTCTCCCAGCAGAATAGTGGATAAGTGATTATGACTATGAACCTTCTAGCGCCTCACAGGCAGCTTTGGTATCCGGGATAAGAATGTTCATGAAATTGTATGCTCTTATTGCATGCTCGAGCAGCGTGGAGTTCAGCGCTATATAAGCGGTTTTATTGATATAGTGAAACATACCTGCAGTATTGCAGGAGTGAGTTAGTGAGTGAGTGGGTTTAGTTTTAGGCAGCACTCAGCAGTATTCCAACTATATGGTGGCGGTCTGTAAATAATCGAGAATCCAGTGATAAACAACATGAGCATCAATCTGCGCAATTGGGAACCGATGACATGTGCCAACCAAGTCAGCGAGACTGACCACACGATCCCGTTAGTCACCACTTACGAGAAGCAGTGTCATCCTTTATGGCAACAGTATATCAGGAAATAACTGGTCTTAATTTTCTACCGAGGAAAAACTGGGAAATCATTGCTCAAAAGGATTAAGACTGGTGACTGGCGAGACTGGTCAGACTCGTCGTCTTGATACATGTCATCGCATCTTGATTACGTAGTTTGATGCTCATGATATCAATCACTGTCAGACTGGAATATTAACAGACTACCGTCACATTGCTGAAATTATACTGAGTGCAGTTTTAAAAGAATGAAGGCTCACACGTGTCAGTGTCGGTTAATATTCTTGAGCATCGCCTGAAATAGGAATTTAGACCAACTTCTTCACCGTTTCTTTCGATTGATGCTGATAGTGGATTATGATAGGACATGGAGGAGAGTTCATTCTTTCAGTGCGATGTTACATCAGGTATGTTTGTCGTTTAACCTACTTGTATTTACAATAACACGCTTCATCATGGGAGATACCAATCACGTACTCTTTCACACATGTCATCAGCAATGCTTCAGAATGATATGGTAATTTGTGAGTGTTTGCTCGACATTATCACACGTTGTATCTCACTATTCCAGGAACATATGCCGCGCGTCAAACTCATGTACACGATTGGCTACTCCGTGTCCTTGACCTTCTTGATTCTTGCCGTCGCCATAATGGTGTATTTCAAGTAAGTATTTTCGTAACGTATATTAAGTCAACATTGAAAAAAAACGAACATAAAGAATGAACTTATATTTATGAATAAAAAGTAGCTGGTTATCTTAAAGGTAATTTTTAATTTTACAAATACAAATTGATCCCCACAAATACGCTGGTATGTAAACATGACTTCCTGTTTCCATCATGATTACATTTAAAAATGGTCATCTGGTATATATACTATTTTCTACTACGATACAAAATCGAGACCAAATCATTATTAAAGCCATCATGTATGTACCTTGTTGTCATTTTTCGTTTCGAAGAGCATCTTCATTAATGGAACACGATTCTCTCAGCACACTGACTGGACATTTTATATTTACGTACCCAACAGGCATGTTATATCTAGCAAGGAATTGTGTAGGTGGCGGATGCCAGAATGGTTATTGTAGAATGAGTAGGTTAGTTTAGTTGATGGGTCATCTTGCTGAACTATTCTTTTTCAGGCGTCTTCATTGCCCGAGGAACATGATCCATCTCAACCTTTTTCTGGCCGTACTGGTGCGAGCTGGTATATCTCTCATGAGAAGCGTGCTGCTCGTGAATGACGTCGGTTTCCCTGGCGACGTCGCCGTCATGCCGTCGGGACAGATCATCTTCCTGGAGGGACCGGTAGGGGTTTCAGTAGTGCATTCATTCAGGGTGGGGTAACCAAGTGGTTAAAGTGTTCACTCGTCGCGTCGAAGACCTGGGTTCGATTCCGATCATGGGTACAATGTGTAAAGCGAATTCTGATGTCCCCCGCGTTGATATTGCTGGAATATTGCTTAAAGCGGCGTAAAAGTAAACTCACTCACCTATTCCTTCGTTCAACTCGTGGCAGATACAAAGTAGTGGATTTTTTATTAATTGAAATCTGATGTGTGTGTCCAGTGCTGCCATTTTGGAAGCGTAACTGGATTTATGGAAACGGTATGACACAAAACAAATATCGTGTCACTAATGTGTTGGTGTGGATGTTCTGGTTGTTGTTTGCCATACTCAACAGTATTCGACCTGTGTGGGACCTGTTAAGATCCGGTTTGATCTTCAGCAACCTAGGCTTGTCGTAAAAGGCGTAGTTTTACGCCGCACTCAGCAATATTCCAGCTATATGTCGGCGGTTTTGTAATCATTCGAGTCTGGACCGTACGATCCAGTGATCAGCAGCATGAGGGAACCGAAGACATGTGTCAACCAAGTCAGCGATCCTGATCACCCGATCACGCACGGGTTACTCAAGATCCATTCTAACTCGGATCTTCACCGGCGTCTCCATGTTATGGCAATTTGTTATTTTTTACGTGTGATTGGTTGAGTGAGTGACAATGGATTTTACGCCGCTTCTATCAATATTCCAGCAATCACGACAGAAAACACCAGAAATGGGCCTCATGCATTGTAACTATGTGGGGAATCAAACCCGGGTCTTCGACGTGATGGGCGGACACTATAACCACTTGACGAACACACGGCCCCATGTGTATCTTGCACCACCCATCTGGTGTTTTGAATATTGTGGCGTAAACAGAGGATCTCACGCGAGTGTCAAATCAAATATATCAACACGAGTTATCATATCATATCATATACTTGACAAGGACATTTTCACCTTTATCAACGAGTGGTATAATTGCTATCAGTAGACACGAGGTTGAGATTCTATTCATCATCCAAAACCATTCCTCATTTGCTTTCAATGACAAAATGTACGTCTCTGAACACAGTACTGCCATTAGATTTGCATTGCAGCGATGTCTTATCATTGTGACGTCCTCACCGTCATGATGTCATAGCATTGTCAGGGCACTTATGAGATAAACATCATGTGTTGGCCAATTTACGGGTGTTATTGAGTATTGGAAGCACGGGAATGCATTTGGAATCGACGGCGTCAGCCGGAGGTTTCAAATGAAATATTCCCGTGCTTCAAATACTCAATAACACCCGGAAATTGGCCAACACATGGTGTTTATCGACATTGTAAACACAAAAGTAAACCAAAGGGGTTTTAGTGTCTGCACTCGTTTACATCGAATGCGGACACAGCAGTGAAGTGTCATCAGCTGGCCGTTTCAGCTGGTTCTCATGGTAGCATCTGGAGTTGCTCATTTGTGACGTCATTCTAACTTTATGTCACAATATGATTTGAATGACGTCACCACTGTTGATGACACAACAAAACAATTGTTTACGTGTCAATACGCGGTGAATAGTCTTTCAGTTTCCGGGAATCTAATACCATTTAATCATGTTTTTCAACCAATAAGATTACAGAACACAGTAACTTTTAGTTTACAATGTACAATATCTACTGTCAAAACGATATCTCCTAGGAGATGTCGTCCGATCTCGCACAAGCGATATCTCATGTGGAACACAGTTTTGGGTGTAAAACAATCCACCCATCCCCATATTGCAAGTGTCCAGGCCGTCTAAAGCACAACTCGACATGCGTTGAACTCAGGTCACTTTCTCAGAATCAAGCACTTCATATAACGATATCATTTACTATTTTGTTAAAAGATATCACCGACTATAATGGGTTATATTTCATAAGGCGCCAGTATATTTCTGCTAGTTGTTCACATTCTCCGTGAAGTTATGGTATTGCGACAGCCTTTTGACTAAAGATAGCCCGTCATGTTATACAATTTGGGGTATAAAAAAGAACGAACGATATATCAAGCATTTTAGTGTCGCTTCAAGATGTCATAAAAGTTAAAAAAAATCACCTTAACCGACGTCAAAGATCTGGACTGGTGGCCATGCAGGTGTTGGTTCTTATGAAACATATAAACTACATAAACTGGTCACTTGTTTATCTTTGACATTTCCAGCACTGGGAGTGCCGCTTGTTCTTCACCCTGTTTAACTACGCCATCATGACGAACCTGTTCTGGATTTTCAACGAAGGTCTTTATCTCCAGCTGATTCTTTCAATATCCGTATTCGCGGAGAAAACCAAGCTCCGATGGTTCGTGTTGCTTGGCTGGGGTGAGTATGCGTTTTCATTGGAACATTATAAGTTAATGCTGAACTTGAGGGCCCAGTTTTCTCAGACCAAGCGATTAGCTGTGCGGAGTTATGTCCCTTGAGGCACAACTATCTTTCATGGTTTGTCAAGGTCTAGGACAGTAACAACAGGGAATACAAAGAACTGCAGTCCAAAATTATTTGACATGTTAAGAATACCTTAACCTTGTGGTTAAAGTGCTCGGTCATCACGCCCAAGTCACGGGTTCGATTAAGTATAGTATTCCCAGAAATTATTGAGAATCATGTTGCGTCATGTAACTCATTACGTTTATTAACTTCTGGCGTTTTACTTACATAAACATGTTAAAACATCATCCTTTTACAGTCTCAGTCTTGTTTTAGTACTTTGTTAGACCTCCTCGCTCAGCAATGCATGCCTGAATACGCCTAGGCACACTACCCATCAAAGTTTGTAGGTAATCGTGTGACAGGGTATCCCAATATTGGACCACCTCGGCCTTCATATCTTCAATATTTCTCAGTCCCTTTTGGTTTATTCTGTCCTTCATGACTCCCCACACATTCTCAATTGGGTTTAGGTCTGGGCTGTAACTGGGCCAGTCTAAAACTTGAACATTTTCGCCCAACAACCACTGTTTTGTGTAGCGCGCAGTGTGTTTTGGGTCATTATCATGCTGGAAAATCCAATCATCTTCATACAATGTTTGTGCTGTCGGAAGAAGGTGACCATTTAGAATGTCAACGTATCTGTCTTTTGTCAAGTTTCCCGTGAAAACACACAATGGCGTCACTCCGCGAGCCGATATGCCACCCCACATGTGAAACTTCGGGCTATGTTTTGGTCGCTGGTAGATAGGTTTGACAGTATCTTTGGTCCAAATTTTCACATAATTAGGGAAAAGCCAAACAGACCTTTCATCCGAAAAGAAAACATTATCCCAATCTTGATTTTCATGAGCCCGACACCAGTTTAAACGTTTTTCCTTTTGTGCATCTTTCATCAACGGCGAGGGAATTCCACGTTTTTTCACCCAATTAAGTCTCTGTAATTCCTGCCTAACTGTTTCATTGCACACCTGAGGACTTCCTCTGCTAATCATTTCATTTCTGATGTTCTCAACACTTTTCAATTTGCCCCTACTCACAATCTGCCCAAGTCTTCGGCGATCCACAACACTGAATTTCCTAGGCCTACCTGCCCCTGCTTTGTGCTCTATCCCGGTTCCTGTCTGAATATTCTTCAAAGTTCTGTATACTGTAGACAGAGGAATACCATGTCTACAAGCTAACACTTTAGCATCAGCCTCACCCCTTTCAAAATCATCTAGAATGAGCTTTCTTTTCTCTCTTGCTGTAAATTCTGCCATGTCAACACAGGAAGCCGTCTGCTCAGACAAGGGAGATAACTCTTGACGTAATGAGCTGCCTTCTAAGCCTTCAAGAGTTGTCTCCCTTATTTAGTATGCTTAGTGCATAGTGAAAACCCTTTTTCCAATCTTAGCATCATTAGAAAAAAAACAAAGATTTTCTCAATAATTTCTGGGAACACTGTAAATGGTGTCCCGCCGTGATGTTGCTAATTGCGGCATACAGAGTTGAACATTACTATAATGCTGAATTACCTCGGAGTTTAAGACGTAAAAAGGACAAGTTAGTTAGTTAGTTAGTTAGTTAGTTAGTTAGTTAGTTAGTTAGTTAGTTAGTCTTTTTAATGTCCGAAGTCCTTAAAGATGTATTCTCTACTGAGAAACATACGTAATTCGTTTCCTAACATTATGAAATAATAAATTTATGTTTTCGCTATATTTCAGGCATGCCGGTATTATTTGTCATTCCTTGGGCGATGGTTCGATTATATCTCGACAATACGATGTAAGTTTTTTATTTTTCGTATTACAGTGTTTCGTTATACAGAATATCGCAGAATATACTGATCTTCAGTAACGGATGCTGTGAGAGCGGACTAACGGGATCGGGTGGTCAGACTCGGTGACTCGGTTGACACATGTCATCGTGTCCCAGTCGCGTATGCTGTTGATCACTGGTTTGTGTGGTTCATACCCGATTATTGACGGGTTACCGCAGATAGCTACAGTACTGCTGAGTGCGCCGTTAAACTAAACTCGCTCACTGTGAGATAGTACTTATAACACAGCAAGTGGCGTCTCCTCCGAACTCTTCTACAGAATGGTAGCAAGGTGTCTATCAAAACCGTATATAATCAAATACATATGATTGTTATTTTTGCGGTCTGTCCAATATATATATATATATATATATTCTGTTGTCAGGTGCTGGAATGTACACCACGGCAATCCTAAGCTGTACTGGATCATAAAAGGCCCAATGGCAGTGTCAGTTGTAGTAAGTCATTTCTTGGGTCTTTTTGTTTCATCACATGAGTCAGGTTCCTGAATGAAAACGAATACGGGTAGCCTTTTAAAGCGTTTGCTCGTTACGCTCTCATGGGTATAATATTCTAAGATTATGTCTGTGCCTGCATTGATATTTAAAACGGCGTGAAACACCAACCACTCGCTTAAAACGCTCAGTGCTGAATGTGCTGGATTGATAATTATGCAAATCGTACGTTCATTTCAGAGACAGTGTGTTCTTGCCTTCAGCTTCAGCATCCCATTCTCACCCTCTTTAACGATAGGAAACAATGAGATCCATTTATATATTGACCACAAGAAGTATTGGATCATGACAAAATTGGGCATATTTTTTTCCGAGCACACGCCTTAATCTAAATACTCATGATCCCAAATGTTTCTGTATTCTGTATGTAACTACTTTATTATTATATATATAAAATAAACATTTTGAAATACCTACTTTGGGGGAAAAGTCAGTTACTCGCCAATGAACTTGTGCATGCATCGTCATGTGATGTAACTCCTAACGTTGTTGTATAATAAATTATTATATATTTTTTTTCAGATCAACTTTATATTTTTTATCAACATCGTTCGGTTATTGTTCACGAAACTCTCCGCGTCGAACTGCCACGAGTCTCGAACCTTTCGATACAGGTAAAAATGCCATTTTGCACACAAATATACAGGTCATGGAAAACTACGAATGTTGACAGGAAAACTTTAACGTGAGGTCACGCTAATGTATTTTCATTTTCAGCATTCGACTTAACCCCAACCAGTTGTATAATATCATAGATTTTAAAGTGACGGTGAGGTAGCCTAGTGGTTAAAGCGTTCACATGTCACACCGAAGACCGGGTTCCATTCACCACATGGGCACAATGCGTGAAGTCCATTTCTCGGATCGCCCGCCGTGATATTGCTTGGTATTGCTAAATGCGGCGTAAAAGTATACTCACTCACCCCATGTTGATCCTGTTTTAGGTGAATATGTTTCTTCATGAAGTATATAGGCAATATATATTGTGTGTGTAGGCGCCTGGCCAAGTCTATAGTGATCCTGATCCCTCTTTTTGCCGTGTACTACATGGGCTTCATCTGGCTCCCTGAGGACCTCGGCACTACCGGCATCATCATCAAGCTGTACATTGAGCTCGGCTTCAACTCCTTCCAGGTGAGTGTCAGGATGCGTCTTAAAGACTCCTCCACAAGGGTACTCGGCGTATGGTAAGCCGACGGCTCTTGAAAATTTTTTAGATGGATATGCTCAGAGATCAATGTCTGGTAAGCCAACGGTGCTTGAACGGTTCTATAGGGATACGCTCTATCATAGTCTGGTAAGACGACAGTTCTTTACGAGTCTCTACATGGATACGCTCTACCAATGTATGGTATACTTTCTAGATACTTTCTGTCTATCACGACATCTGGTAAGTCGGCTGGTTCTGAACACTTCCAAGGTGGATGCATGTATCTAGCTCGACGTTTTGTAAGTCGAACAGAACCTAAGTGCTGTCCATGTGATTGAAATTACCTACAGACGGATTCCATTAGCATTCAATTTCCAATATATATATCGACAGTCAGAGTGATTTTCTTCACGGAATAATTAGCATCAGTTATGTCTATGTCTATTCGTGACACTTATGAGTAAGGACAAGTGTGACTCGTAAGTGGGATAGCTTAGTGGTTAAAGCGTTCGCTCTTCACCCTGAAGGCCCGGGTTCGATTCCCCACGTGGGTACAATGTATGAGGCCCATTACAGGTGTCTCCGCTATGATATTGCTGGAATATTGCTAAAAGCGGCGTAAAATCCAACTCACTCATTCAATCTGAAGTCATACAATTTTGATTCTCAAGTCTATTGTGATACATTTAGATCTGTTTTCGAAGTGTTGGCGGCGTTGTTATGGCGTCTGTACATTTTCGTTAAAATCCATTTTACAAGTATGCTTGTTTTGTCTGGCACTTAAATCCAAGACAAACAATAATGTGAAAGCCGGAAGCGGAATCGATGTAGCGTATCTCGTTCTCAAAATATTTAATGAAATTTGAATTTTACCATAAATGATTGTATTTTTCTCATTTCAACATTCCGCAACGTTTACAGAGGCAACCTGATAACAATATTATTTCAGCTGTTGGCTTAAGCATCGTTTATCTCTAAATTGCAGGGTTTCTTCGTCGCCATGTTATTTTGTTTCCTGAACGCCGAGGTGAGTATAATACAAATTGGTCGATACATTTGATATATTTGGGACCTGTATTTTGTTAAAGAGATCATATCATTGAGTATCTGCTTTTGAACTGCTTTTAGTCTTGAAACGGAAAGTAGAACACAAAACCGATGACAATTTTTTTCAGATTTTTAAACAAATCACACTTACAGTACGGGAACGTTTTTGCACAGAATATAGAATGGCCAGTCACTGTGTGTTGCAAAAGTCGAAACATTAGCAGTACGACTTCAAGTCAGTGTTGACGAGTGTGTAAATGATTCTATCACCATTGCATAGCTCACGAAAACCTTAAAACGGAGTTGATGAGCAGTTATCAAATATCATGTTTTTGTCTACTTTAGGTGCAAAATGAAATCAAGAAGAAATGGCAGCGACAAGTACTCCGTCGAGCGAGCAGCATCGCCGGCCGATCGGTGGCGTCCGTCAACCACAAGAGTGCCAGGTTACTCTCCGACATAAGGACGACACACGATTCCACCATGATGCACGAACAAAATGGACACCTCACCCAGATATCCGAGGAAAAAGTGCCTTTACGGAAATCGGCCGATTGTAACGACAATAAAACCGGAAGTACACTGCAAAATGGCGATAGTCATGCGCAGTGTGAACCCATGATGCGCGAAGACAGTTTTCTTTGAAAAGCCCTGGGGACAACAAGATGCTTCTATTTTGTGACTCCAGTTAACCATTTTGAGATGAGAACGGATGAACATGTAGTATAGTCAACTGAAAAATATGTTTCCTGAAGCAAACTTGCTTTAGGATCAACAGGTTTTGTTTGAGAATGTGTGTCTTATCGTCAGTGGTACCAAAATCGATATTCGTGTATGTAACTGTGAAAACTTGCCTTACGTCAGATATATGGCCAGTGGAATTTCTCAGTTATGATAACGAACATTTTGTGAACCGGTCTTGGATCAGGCACCATTAAAAGCATGGTGCTTGAAATGCGTCTTAGGTTGACGAACGTGAGTGTCGTGAAGCATGGAATGGATGGTTGGTTTGCTTTAAGTTGCGTAAGATATTTTCCATTGAGTATGTGGACATAAGAAGCTAAATGCTTACAAAAGGAGTAGTTCGAGTGAAAGAGAATTGTTCCCTGAAAGAGAACTGTTCGAAGGTTACACAAATGGGTGGTACGCGTCCCTTGTCAAACAAGACACTCCCATAGTCAAACAGAAGGTTGACACGCTTCCTTGGACAAACAAGGAGCTGGGACACTCCCTTCCTAAAACATGGTTGCTACGCATCCCTTGTCAAACAAAACGTTGAGACACTTCTACGGTCAAAGAGAAAACTGGAAAAACAGGACGTTGGGGAGCTTTTTCTGTCAAACAGAATGGCGAGACACTTCCAAAGTCAAACAGAAAGCTGAGACACTTACACAGTCAAACAGAAAGTTGACAGAGATATTTGCGTGGTCAAACACAAAGTTGACACGCTTCCCTGGACAAAAAGGAGATTGGGACACTACCTTCGTCAAAAAAATGACATATTCATTCTTGATCAAACAGAAGGTTGAGACACTTCCATCGTCAAACAATTACGTCAAACGTATAGCACGCGTCCCTAGCCAGTCAAAATGGTGGTACATGTCTCTTGTCTAATAGAAGGTTGGGACACATCCTTCATCAAACTGAAGAGTGGTACACTACCTTCGGAAAACAGAATGTTAGGGACGCTTCCTTCGTCAAACAAATGGTTTGCACGCGTCGATCGTCAAACAGAAGTTTCAGACACTTCTGATAATAGGTTGGAGCGCGTCAAACAGGAAGGGACACTCCTTCGTCAAATGAATATTTTTTGACAGTTATACGAACTAGACACTATCTTGGAAAGCCAGTTCATTCAAATGAGGTTTGACATCCGTGTGCTTAGAAGTATAAAATTAATAAAAACCGGTTCTAGCTACGGGTCACCATCCTTGGTTATCCAGTGTGTTCTACCTTTAGCATGTTGTAGTAAAATCCCTGGACCCGTCCCCAGTCAGACGCGCGTAATATGGATCGGGTAGACAGGTTCTGTGTATTAGGTGATCATCTTCAAGACGTTGTTATACGCCTGCATCAAATACTCATTCACCACTGTTTCGTTGACGCAGTGACGTCACTTCCTATTCATTCATTTAGTAACATCCTTAGTATTCCTATATTACTTGAGAATGATATAATTCGTCAGCTATTATCTCATGAGGCTGTGGTAGCGGATTTGTTCAAAATATGCATCCTTAAAGGTGAGGTGGGATTTATCATCCGGCTCAAGACATTTACAAAAGGCACCGACGTGCGTGTGTTTGCATGCGTTAGGAGAATCGTACTAATTCTGACTGAACTGCATTAACCTAGTGGAATTCAGCAATCACCGTTTAACATCCTACTCAGACACAATTAACTTTCTTCGAGACGACCAATCATCGTTTTCTCACGTAATGCCGAGTGCCAGAGAAAAGAGAACAAGCAATTTTTTTCTTGTTGCCTTTCTGTGGGCGGTTGCTCTATACACCCGCCTACAGATTCAGTCAGGGATGAGTAAAACCAGACGATACTTAAAATAGCCGATGATAATGTATACTTAGCAGCAGAAAAACCCGCATTTCTCGAAAAAATGAAATTTCATAAAAGAAAGCGTTCACAATCCGTTATGAACTTGTTGCTGGACATACTGGTGTTCTGAAACACACGCACGTCTACATGTATACTGAACAGCAAAAGAAATGCAGGTTTCGAAAAAAATGAAATCTTATGAAACTAAGCGTTCATGTTTATGTCTTCTAATTAAAAAATGACAAAAATAACAGCTGCGTTTCATTTGTTCAGTATATTTTAGTTGTGGTCGTTAATGAGATCCTCGGTGTTGAATCTGTGTACTGGCATATTGAACACACTGAAGTTCGCTGATCTGACTGTCATAATACAAAGCACAATATATCTTTACCTTATCGAGCGAGAACATAAGATATGTTTGACCTTGAAACAAGTACCGTCGAGTGTTCGCGTGCACTTACATTGAAATAAAAGTCAGCTTTATTTTATAACACAGAATTAGTTTTGTCATTTGTTTCTCCAACCGAAGAACCGGTCAAGATGAAACACATAACACAGAAGTTCCAATCGCAAAACTTTACATGCACGGATTCGTCAAATTCATTGTCCATCTCTCGATACAGAAGGATTACCATTTGAAAAGCAAGAAATCTTTTCTTACATTATTTTCGGCCCCATGCTGGACATTTCAGAATTTCCATTTGTTCAACTGTTTCAAATTTTCAATCAATATTTTTCACAACATAAATGAAAGGTACAATTTCATGGACATAGTCGGGAACGGAAGTTGCTAATTTGAAACTGGTGCCGTAAAAATCGAGAAAACAGCTCTCTGAAGACCCGATGTCGACTGACAGGGGGCATTTCATTGGTCAAGGTGCGATGAAGGTCATCCTGACGAGACCTGTTGTATAATGGAAAAAGATGCAGTTCCTCTAAATATGAATGCATTTGGGAATTGTTTCGTGATTTGCTTAAAGCTGTGTTGTTAAGGTTTCTTGTAAGTTAATACCTTCTAGCATATCTTTAATAGTTTTTAAATAATTTGTAAAGAAAGGAGAGTAACGTTAGTATATATCAGGATGCTGCCCCATGATGCACTGGTGTAATGCTGTTTTGAACCATATACGTAGCCAACAACGTTACACACTTGTAACAACTGGTGACAATACACATACGGCCGACTCCTTGCCATGCGCCGGATTAAACAGCACTGATCGTTGTATAAACACATATTCAGGCTGCTCAGTTCATGCCGAGAAGTGACAGCTGTCGGATTACAGAACTTTTAAATTATGATAAAAGTACATATCCACGGACCGGACTGACATTTCATCCCAGTGTTGACAACCTGCCGGATTGGACACCTGCCGGTTTCCTCCAGTTTCCACTGAATATATCATATCTGGTTCTACGTGAAGAAACCGTCTTTGTTCTTTGACATCTTTTGAGCATGGCTTTAAAAATTGAATTGAATTAAAAAATGAATTAAATATATCGGACAGTCCTTTGGAGCATACGACTGCTCAGCTGCGCTTCGCGCGATTGTGAAGATATGTTTACAAAAGTAGCACCCTCTACATTCTCACAGATTTTACAACTCTTCACAGAGACACTTTCCTCAAATCTTTCAACACAAGATGGTAACAAACACCTGTCGTCTGTCCACAATCCCTGAACCATCGTCTGTCCCCCAGTTCCTGAACCATCCTCTGTCACCCAGTCTCTGAACCATCGTCTGTCACCCAGTCTCTGAACCATCGTCTGTCACCCAGTTCCTGAACCATCGTCTGTCACCCAGTCTCTGAACCATCGTCTGTAACCCAGTCTCTGAACCATCGTCTGTCACCCAGTCCCTGATTCATATTATTTATCTATTATGCCATTAATGCAGTCTATGTACATGAAGGGAGTCTAGATATATTCATGTTCTCTAAACTCATCTAAGTGATCATGATTTACCTTATTGCATTGTATTCTCCACATCTGCCGTATTTGATAGACAAAATGGTGAAAACACGTCATGTTGAATGTCCTTTTTAGGTAGTTTTGGAGATATTTAAGGTTGTTGTTCGTATACCGCCCTGTGGAATCGATCCAGATTACATCTTCGTAGGCCCATGCGTGTGGCTTGTGACTAACGAGATCGGGTGGTCAGCAGTATTTGAAATACTTTAATTTACCAGCTGGCCATTAGGGCCTGCTGCTATCGTCAGCCTTTAAAGGGATCTGAATGAAATCTACAGGCCCATTTCGTTACAGTCAAACCAATACAAACATATATGACACACAGAGAAGTTATTTGTTAGACTGGTGTTGACATTCCTACGCCAAAGCGTAAGATATTGTAAGATGATGGATCGTGGGTGATTCCCAAACGTTAATAAAGTAAAAAAGGGGAAACATTCCAGTTGAAAAATAATTGACCGATACTTTACTGAAGGCCCTAAGGGCCTGCACATATCTGAAACCTCAAGCCCGATGCAATAACAACCGCGCTGGGGCTGAGTTATTTCGAACGCTGGTGGTCAGGCAGGCTGACTACGAAGCATAATTGTCGCATAATATAGATGTCAATCACTGGACTCTCTGGTCCAAACTTGATTATTACGTGACTCGTCTTACAGCTAGAATATTTCGGCGTTAGCAAGACCAAAAATAGCAGCAAACAAACTACATTTTGTACCGTGTTGGGCTGTTCCAGATGAAGCTACCTTTTCGCGATGTGCCTGTTCAATAATTTCCGAAGAGGCCTTAAAATCCTAATCTTGTTTCCTTGAATTTCGCACGGCTCTCGCTTTTCACAACGTTTATTCTAACTAACACCAGAGATAATCTACAATATTACATAGTCTCCCTGCTAAAACATCCACACGTCAGGATGCCAGCAATCTTTGGTGACCGTTAGAAGCAACTGATGAAGAATTCGGAGTCAGACTCGCTGACCAGGCCCCGTCCTACAAAGTTGTCTTTAATAGCGGAACGACCATCTTAAACCAATGACAAATGGCATACACAGCGGTATTTAAACACGGTAAAAAGTGTTACACTCTCACATTAGAACCCTTGCTGCATTACAAGATCCAAAATGCCCAAATGTGCTGCTGTTGGTAGTCGGGTAGAATGTGCTGTAAAATTCGTTATGAACATGCGGCATGAATTTTGCAAATTGCAGTATCTTCTTAAGGTGAATGTCGGTTGTAAAATTTGTTCTCTGGCCGCCTCATCCATTGTAACACACAATGCCGGACAGACGAATGTCAGAAGCAGTCAAGTGGCAGGTTATTGGCCTTCACAGAGCAGGTCTGTCCTTCAAGGAGATTGCCAGAAGAACCGGACGACACAACACAGTAATAAACCGTTTGGCCCGAAAAGATGCACAAATTAACGACGTAAAGATTCGGAAACCCTCAGGCAGACCACGTGAGAGGACAGATCATTGCTAGGGCTGGTGAGGCATCATCCATTTGCTTCAAGCTCAACCCTGAAACGTTTGTGGTTTCATCATCGTCGCCTCAGCTAACAGACAATAAGGGCAGAGATCCCGCAGGGTTATCAAGTGTCCTAAACTCACAGACAACCACAAACGGCTACATCTAGCCTGGTGTAGACTTAAACAGGGATGGAACTTGATGTCTTGGAGAAGAGTCCACTGGTAAGACGAAAGCAGGTTACTTTTGCATGTTGTGGATGGAAGAATTAGAGTTTGGAGGCGTTCTGGAAAAGCTTATGAAGCGAAAAACATCGTGTCAACTGTACCATACGGAGGCGGATCTGTTATGGTGTGGGAAAGCTTCTTATTTGATTGTAAGCTGGATTTGGCGATAATACAAGGCAGTCTGACACGGGCTCGCTACATCCCGTTGTGATACCCGATTTTGACAATCACCCAATATTCATGGATGACAATGCTCAGCCACATCGTTCACGACTAGTGACCCAGTTTATCGAGAACAATGCTCTGACACACATTCCACGATCAGCAATGAGTCCGGATCTTAATCCTCTGGAACATGTATGGGACATTTTGGAACGAATGATTGAACGTCGGGATCCTCCACAGAACTTTGGACCGGAAGCAGCATTGCACGAGGAGTGACAACTGCTGCCCATGGAACAATTTCGACGTCTAGTGACGGGTATGAAACGAAGCCTTGAGGAGTTCCCAATATTGGCTGCTTGTGTTTTTCGAATTGCTTTACGACACTTTTGACCTATTGGATGATTTTGATATTTTGAGATTTCACCATACTTGTTGTGTACTCGGATGTTTTAATGCAAAATTTCTTGTATGCCATAAGATTATGAGATACCCCTTTCTGGCCAGAAGACTGTTTTTGTTTTGGGTTTTTGGGGGTGATTGTTGGAATACGCACACACCTGGTTCTGGCATTCATTCTGTTTTATCTAAACCCTTTCCAAAACAACGCACCCAACAAACATTAAGGGGGTGCAACACTTTTTAACTGGGTATATTTTAAGAGTTAGTAGTCTATGGCAGTCCTTACCCGCGACGATCCGGCTTAGAATGGATCTTCAGTAACCCATACTTGTCGTAAAAGGTGACTAACGGGATCAGGTGGTCCCCCTCTCTGACATGGCTCATATGCCATCGTATTCCAATTGCGTAGATCGATGCTCGCGCTCTTGTTCTTTAGATTGTCTGGTCCATACTCGTTATGCAAACAGATAATATAGGTGGGATATTGCTTAAACAACAAGCAAATAAAATAAACAACAAAGAATCTCAAAGTTAAAAAGGTAGGGGTGAAAATTGTTTGAAGCTTTCGTAAAATGCAGCCATTCATGTCCCTGTCATCCAGGATTACTGAAACTCCTCCCGTAAAACGGTTTCTTAGAACTATCACGCACTGCTCCATATTCACGTGCCAATTATGAAATCCTTGAACTCGACGTACGGTGATTGACAGTGAAATTGACTTCACCTGTATGTTTCTTGTTTAGCAATCATACGGCATAGACGACCTCTGTTTCCGACAGGTCAGTTATTCTGGGAGGTGATTTATCGTCGACTTCTAGATTTCTTCGCCCATTTTAGATATGAAAGTGATTCAACGTATATATGTGCGTGTTGCTTTTATTGCTAATCTGTACTAATGCCACTTTTTTCATAGTGATAGCTCACTAAATTACGCAGTTGAAACATCAGACTTAGTACATTGACTGCGAACCGATTAGCCTCTTCTTTAACCCCTTACTGCAGAGCGCCAAGCAGGGAGAATCTTGTACCATCTTATAATTACGTAAAGCCTTTTCGTGTGACGCAGCCGTAGGTCAAACCACCAGCCTTTCGCTCTCTGGCAAACACTCACCACACTCAGCCACCGGCAGGGTCTTTTAATTGATGTCAAAGATACTATGCTAGAAAATATTACAACAGATAATTGTACGAAATCCATAAGCCAAACCAAGCGGCAGGGGTCGAACCCTTAATTCTCTATTCTGCTAGCAGATACCTTGTCCATCAAACCACTGAAGCGGTCCCTTTGTTGCAATGGTGTTAACGCAAAGATGAAGCGATGATGTTTGTTGTTAATCATCACAATCAGCAATAGTCTATGGCGGCGGAAGGATAGCTAAGTAGTTACGCGTTCTCTCGTCACACCGAAAACTGGCGTTCGGTTTCCCACAGGGATACAATGTGTGAAGCCCATGTCTGGTGATATTACTGGAAAGTTGATAACACCGGCGTGAAACCCAACGCAATCACTCACTCACTCTGTGAGAGCGGTGTGTAAAAATTATGGACTGAAGACCAGAAAATCCGGCGACATCATGAACATCGATCTATACGCATTTGAGACACGATGACATGATTGTGTCAACCAAGTCAGAAAGCCTGGCCACCCAATCCCGTTAGATGTCTGTTACGAAAAGCATAAGTTACTGAAAACTAATTCTACCCCTGATCTTCACGTGTAGGCTGTTTGTACCCGTCCCTACATGTCGGCCGTTTGACGCTAGCCCACTGCCGCCGTATGACCCAGCTTTGACCCCCTCATTAAACTCACTTCCATCTGACCGCTCCCTGTTTCATCAAAAGGAGGGGTAGCCTCGCCATGAAAGTATTCGCTCGTCACGCCGAAGGCCGATGGTTCGATTCCCCGCAAAAGTACTGTACGTGAAGACCATTTATGGATCTTGCTAAAAGCGCCGTATAACTAAACTCACACGACCCGTGAAGGTCCGGGGTAGAATAGACCTTCAGCAACCCATGCTTGATATAAAAGGCGACTCTGCTTGTCGTAAGAGGCGACTAACGCGATTGTGTGGTCAGGCTCGCTGACTTGATTGACACATGTCATCGATTCACAATTGCACAGATCAATGCCCATGCTGTTAATCATTGGGTTGTCTGGTCGAGACTCGATTATTTACAGACCGCTGCCATATAGCTGCAATATTGCTGAGTGCGGCATAAAACTAAACTCACTAACGCACTCACTTATTTTATCCCCTTTTAACAACAAACACTTTCTTTCAAAACCGTGTACTACACATCCTCGATCCGTTCTGATAAGTCTCTGCTATACCCTGGATGCATCGGACCCGGTAATTCTATTTCCTCCCTTTGCTGGTTCCGTATTCTCACAGTAGCCAATCAGCTGGGCCGCCGTTTTAACCGAGCTTGCCAGTGTCAAAAAAGGTAGCGGTCGCTACTGCGAGGGTTTGCTGGCAGTGCGACTCAGATTTGGGGGAAATCATACAGACAAATTCATGGGTCCGAGACTTTTAAGAAATATATGTAAGAACACCTTCTACCTCTTGCAGAGAACCTCTGCATGGTTTGTGTTGCCAAGTTTAATCGGTTAGATAAGTTAAAAAGCGAAAAGTGAGTTGTGATTGGTTCGTCCAACCTCCCAGCGTAGACATCTGATTGGATAAAAAGCAAGCCAAAGGAGATATTAAATTTGTCGGGCTGAGCCGTAGATACGTCCAGGATATAGTGGAGATTTATCGGAGCGTATACCCCGGAGATATCGAGGATGTGTACTACATGGCCGGGATCGAACCACAAACCTCCCTCTCTCCTGGCAAACGACCCCTCCTCTTGTAAGTGTGTGAGTATGCTTTTACGCCGCTTTTAGCATTATTCCAGCAACATCACGGCGTGGGACACCTGAAATGGGCGTCAAACAGTATGCCCATGTACAGAATCGAACCCTTGTCTTCGACATGACGAGCGGACGCTTTAAACGCTAGGCTACCACACTGTCAGTCCACTCGGCTACAGCGGCTCATTATGAATGATGATGAGTTGCGCCAGTGTAAAATATGACAGTTCACTTAAAAAAACTCAACCCAAACTCAACCTAGCATCTTCCGTATCCATCAAACACTACTGATCGATCTGTAATTGAATTTGTAAATGGCCCCCGTACCCTGCCTTTGCTTGTTGATCAATTTAGGCAGACAGGTTAGTTTAAGAGATTCGTTTAACTACAAAAGGGTCGGTCTTCAGAAACCAGCATCAAGGGCTGCAGCGACATCGCACAGATAACGTGTCGCTGTTTGCAAACACTTTTCAAAGCGTCGCTCTTCTCTTTTCTCCTTCCGTGTCTGCAGAATGGTGATCTGGTCAATTAAACGACAGATTACAAACGCCATATTAATCGTTTAATGCTCATCACAGACGCGATCGCTTCTTGAGTCTCTGGTGAAAGAATTTCTGTCTCGAAATGCATTTCATTTTGAGATATTAGTTTGTTTCGCAGGTTGTCAGATGTAAATTCATACCATCACCAAAGCATCATGGTGAGATAAATACGTGAGATTAAACGAATTTTTAATCTCAGGTTCACGGGCGATACTGATCTGTTGAGCTGATGTTTAAGCGGCTTTTCCTTTGTTCCATGACGAACATCCTGATGATTGGTGTGCGACGGGTTCTGAGCACTTGGAATATGATCCCGTGCACTTTGAGGCGTTTTAGCCTTCACATGTTTAATTTAATATGTTTACAAAACTATCATCAGCGGTGAAGTTTTGCCAAACAGTATATACTCTTAAATACAGGGTGTTTGTGTTTCATTGAAATTACAATGCAGACATATCTAATAAATTCATATACACTGCTGGAGTGCATTCAGGTAGTTTACAATAAAATATGTGAGTGTGGTTTTACGCCGTCTTTAGCAACACTACGATAAGGGCATCACACATTGTACCCATGTTTGGAATCGAACCCAGGTCTTTGGTGTGATACTTTAACCACTAGGCAACTGCATCGACCCGTTTCATCCACGCTAAAATCCGTGTTAGAAATGGTTTTCAGCAACTCATGCCTGTCGTAGTCGACAACTAACGGGATCGGGTGGCCATGCTCGCTGACTTAGTTGACACATGTCATCATATCCAAGTTGCGTAGATTGATGTTCCTGCTGTTGATCCCTAAGTTGTCTGGTACATGATGATGATGATGACGATGATGGTGATGATGATGATGATGATGATGATGATGATGACGATGACGGTGGCGACGACGATGATGATGACGGTGATGTGATGGTGATGGTGATGATGACGATGATGACAGGCATCAAAAACATCCATTGGCAATCAACTAATCAGTATGTAAACAAGATGCATTATCAGCTTCAGTAGATGCACAATATTCTCATTACGATATATTAAAGGGAAAAACAAGATCAGTTACCTGGTGGGAAACATCAAACTGTCTGCTTTTAGCGTAATTATTTCAGCAAAAACCTTAACTTGATTATCATTTTGTTTTTAATGATTTAACGGACCGTGTTTGTCTGTGAATCTGTAAAATTACCTGATACGAAGCAAAATCTAAAATCTGTGTTTGAAAATGGGTCCCACACAGCAGGCTTGAAATGAATGATCCCGGCTGATCGGAACGAGGCAACCTTCAAACGTACTTCGACTGGGGTTCAGACGTTCATATTCCCCTTTGGCGAGGGAACGATGGGATGTGTCAAAGAGAGGGGACACGGGTATACCAGTAGTTGATATCATGAACGACGATTTACGACGGTGGGCCACGATACCATAGCACAAACAAGATATAGCTCATATGTTCTAGATTTTTTAGCGACCCGCTGTTCTTATACGTTGCTACGCTGTCTTAATACACTGCAAAGATAGATAGAATTTCTTTGCATCGCTGTCATAGACCTCTCTCTGTAGTGTCTCTCCCGTTGCATTGCTGGAATATTGCCGTGAAAATAAACTGAATCACTATCTCCGTGGCCGGACATGAGAAGCAGAGATATATAACTCTTGGATAAATAATTGTCATGAACCTCTGTCTGTAGCAGAGGTGTGTACATTTGAAGCAGATATGTATAGATCTTATATTCATTACAGTGATGAATCTCTCTGTGTATAGCCACCATGCATGCGTTCGTTCAATATGAAGCAGAGGTATATACAGTTCATATACTGATTTATATATACATAGCTGTTGAATCTCTCTCTCTCTCTCTCTCTCTCTCTCTCTCTCTCTCTCTCTCTCTCTCTCTCTCTCTCTCTCTCTCTCTCTCTCTCTCTCTCTCTCTCTCTCTCTCTCTCTCTCTCTCTCTCTCTCTCTCTCTCTCTCTCTCCAAACTTGACAACGTCATCCATTGTCTCCCATAACGACCAGCATCCTGAGTCCAAAGTCCCCATGCGATGATGATGTGCGTTCATTTCGCCCAAACAAATAATTAAAACGTAATAGTGTTCGGTCATCAGAGTAATTCTAATCGACTCTCGGACGGGCGAGCACCCAACAGGAAAATTAATGCCTTAACCTTGCAAATCATTTGTTAAGAATATAAACAATGACAAACGTAAAATGAAAGCACAGTCCTTCTGATATTTTCTTCCCTGTAAAATATTTGTTATTAATGGTTTGTTTAGTCATTGAAAAGGGCTCTTTGGCTTATGTACCCGTATAACCTCGGGTGGGTGTTAAATGATTTCATCATTGAATAATTCTCGACATTTGCATTCGTGACAATTTGACAATGATACGCTCGAATTGTTTAAGTCTGTCGGTATTTCTTCTGGAGTGACTCCGGGTGTCCACCCCCTTGATGCGAGAATAATGCTAAATACGGCGTAAAACACTGCCATTCATTGTTGCTTCGTGGAATACAAATTGTTAAGCATTTATGGGTTACTCTCTTTACCTGAGTGTGCAAACTACTGGAAGATATTCGTACAGTTGCACATCGCAGCTTAGATGAACTACAAACTGACATTGAATGTAACCATAAGGACGCAAGGGGCGGTGGGATAGCCTAGCGGTTTAAGCAATCGCCTCTCACCGAAGATCAAGTTCTGGTGCCCTAGTGAATACCGCTAAAAGCCGCGTAAACCTTAAATCTCCCACTAAACGACCACACTCACTCATTCACACATTTGACTACTCACTCACTCGATCCCACTCACTCACTCGACCAACCGCACTCGCTCACTGGTGTATGTGATTCACGTCGTGCAGCAAATCGAATCAAAGTTTGAGTAGCCAGTTCATTGATAAGCCCCAAATAAATAGTTTGTTGGCAGCGGTGATAAACGGTGATATTAAGAAATCGGATAGAAATATGAAAAACACTATGCTAAAAGAAAATGAAATTTCGTGCCTGTAACTGAAAATGTCGTTTGGATAGTGCTGAGTAAATGTACATAGTTTGCTGGCTTTAACTAAGGGATAAGGGAATGTTTACAAAACAAATGGCGCCCCACCCAATACCCGATCGATCAAATGTACCCGTTAAGATCCGGATTTGAATTGTATTCAGTCACCCATGCTTGGAATAAGAAGTGACTAACGGGATCAGCGGTGTCAGGTTCACTAACTTCGTTGACACAGCCTTGTGATTGTATCCCAAGTGCCTAGATCGAAGCTCATGGCGTTGATCACTGCACAGTCTGGCCCAGACTTGATGACGAACAGACCGCTGTCATACAGTTGGATTTGTATGAGCGCTGCCTTAAACAACAAACACACAAAAACCTTTTTTTCTGATTCAAGTATACTAAGAGAACGCTGATATGTACATCCGCCTTCGTCCACCATCCCATTTTCCAATCCTCCAACGATGTGGCAGTGCGGTACTTGCTTCGCGAAACTTGGTCCTTGTTCACAAAGCGTCCATAACTTTACGACCTATCGTAACGTAATACTATACGACTGTCTTACGAGAATATTCCAGCAATATCACAGTAAGGGGCACAAGAAATGAGCTTCACACATTGTATACCCATACGCTGAATCGAGCCCGGATATTAAGCATGATGAACCGACGCTTTAACGGACGCTACCCCACCGCTCGACTGACTTACGAATGACATACTGCTTCGAACGCTTTGCGGACAGAGTTCCTCGCTCTTACACTCCTAAAATGTCCCTGTCTGGACATGTTCGAATCCCGTACGCAATATTGCTGAGTGCGGCATTAAACAACAAACAGACAAATATATCAAATAAATGCTCCCTGGCAGGAATAACAGGATTCGAACTCAGCGGTCAAACGAGTCATGTATTCAACAGATGACGCACCAAACATCAGAGACGGGAAGTGGGTCCGCGCGCTTTCAGTTCACCAATCCCAACCGCGTCCGGTTAATCAAATCCGGTTCATGTTACATATTTACAACAACTATCACCTTGTGATTTCAATTATCAAACGTTTAAACAAGTTTAATCTAATTATCTTCGCTGTGACTTAGAAGGGGTTAAAAACCGGTTCTATGAAGATCTGTGAAGATCTTTGAGACGCGGTAGGCTTTGATCTCTCTGCGACGAAACACAGGGATAGCCAGGGGCTCAGCCACACTCAGACTCGTAGCCTCTTTTTGCGACTTTCTGTAAAGACCTGAGCTTAAAGCGATCAAAGACAGGGGTTCTACCATTATCGGAATGTGTATTTAATGGTAAAAGATTGCTTTGGGCAATATAACTTTCAACACTTTTCAAAACAGCATAGCGTAATTCTTGTACCGTTGACAAGGAAGTAGTCCTGCGAAATTGTGTAACAAGTTTGCAGGTCTGTATGGCTGGGTATGGTCTTGTCTTGAATCAGTGCTTCCAGCTCAGAGCATTTGGTGCCAGACAGATGTATTGCTAATATTTTTTCCATCATATAAACTTCATTTGAAGTTTTTACTTCCTGGAACTATTTTTGCGTAATGTCTATTACGATGAAGCAAACCGGTCTGATATGGTGTAGTACTCCGCGTAAAATAAGCGCTGTTCACATACATGTACTAAAGTGTAGAGTTTTTTCGTCATATGTTAACAAAAGTAAATGCATGACATGAGATTATCCATTGGTCTTGTTACACATCATGCTCTGTGCGACATTAATTTATTGCCCTTTTGGAAGTTGGTTTCTATCCGCAATGTGATTCAAATTTTAATTCTTTTACTACCTGATTCACGGGAGTTTTGAAACAGAAAATTCACAGGTTTAAATTAAGAAATATACAACCGTTTAAAAAATATACGCGTCAAGAAAATTCGACAACTGAACCAATTCACGCACAACTCATTCAGAATGGAATGGTTCATATGTGGCGTTGGTATTTAAATACTGGGTCGGACGAAAGGAATTTCGTTCACATCTTGACCCAGGCAGAACAGCCTCAAGCGAGCCATACGAACCCGCAGTGGGAAATGAAAAGGCGAAATCCTTTCTATAAAATACCCCACGAAGTAATTACTACCCTGTCGATGATCCCGGCCTAACAATGACTAGGTGTCTCTTCAGTCCGCGTTGCGATGATATCCCGTCAAATATGATATGTAGTTAGGGAAATATGATTGTAGCCTCTGATCCCATGCATTCTCTGTAATTCGCTACTACTTTCATGTCAACATCTTATGATCATTATGAATAACCTGATTCCCAAGATGTAAAATATGGATTAACCCTAGCAGAAAATATTTGAAGGTCATTGAACACTAACGGAAAGCTGAATGCCAGAGACGGTAAAACCATGGCAGTCTCTTGTGAAGATTCTGAAATGCTAAAATACTCTCACACACACGTAAAAAGACATTATTATACTATTCCAAAGAGGACACGACTGATTAAATGTGTTGGTATGAAAGAATCAATCATCAATGATTCATCACAAGAAAAATAAAACTATAAAACCACAACTTATGTTTATTTATTTTTACTTTCGTATATTCTTTTTATATATTAATTATTTTATATATTAATATATTTTTGAATTATAGTAATCAAAAATAATAAATTTGTCATATCATACAATAAAAGATTAATAAGTAACATATTTTGTTTCACGCCGGTTTTAACAACATTCCAGCAGTATCACAATGGTGGACACCTGAAATGGGCTTCACACATTGTACTCACAGTGGAAATCAAACCCGGGTCTTCGACTTGACCAGCGAACGCTTTAACTACTAAGCTACCCCGCCGTCCCTTCAAAGCAAGGACTCGAACCCCCAGTGTCACAGTAAAACACCTAACCATAGGCAAAATCAACGATCTATCCCGGCTTCCACAAGAATGGAAGTGTGACACCCGGTAGTTATCGCAGATATAAACACACTATTGGAAGTGATCAAATGTAACATATGTTAGCATTGCGCTTTCATGCGTGCTTGCTTGCTTGTTTGTTTAACACCTCATTCAGCAATATTCCATCTACATGACAGCGGTCTGAATAATTATAATCGAGTCTGGACCAGATAATATTGTGATCAATTACATGAGCATCGATCAAAGCCATTGGGATTCTATGACATGTGTCAGGGAGTCTGACCACCCGATCCCGTTAGTCGCCTGTTACGACAAGTATGGGTTACTCAAGATCAAATCTAAGCAGGATCCTTACGTTTATTGTTGCAAGTAATATTGTCAAAGACACAGACTGTATCAACATCGGCATTGAAAATTCGGTTCCCTCTTGTCACAGCGTCAGCGGTTACCAAGCACTGGGGTATAATATTCCTCACACATATAATTTCTGAACAATACGTCACCAGCGACTTTCATATCTTGCGTATAAAATTCAAAATTCAAAATCTTGTTACATTTTTCTTTATTTTTAAATATCTTCATCAGATTCACAGAAAGGAGCAGCTGATACTGGTACTTAGCTGATAAAAGTCTGTATTTACATGATGTAAGGTAAATGTGTGTCTCTCCCCTAACAAATAACCGTTTTTACCGGACATCTTTGGAGTTTCTCTCAAAAAGAAAGATCGTTTCATCTCGGAATTATACCTAGCTCAGGAACTGCGTCTCGAATTCTCCATGACGACATTGACACCATGGGCTTGCGACTGAAGTTACTGTTCTTTACCGGAGTTCTCACTCCTCACTAAACACGGCTTCAACGTGACAATTAAAGCTTAATTTGCCACCAGTAAGCCCGCTACACAACACTCCCGTCTCCACGGACAAAGGCCATTACACGACGTGTCTCTCTGACTGAGTTAGGGAGGTGAAGCTGGTGTAACAAACCCAATTAAAGGGAGGCAATCCGGCCCTAATGATGCCGGAAGACGGTTTGGTCAAACTGACCACTTATCAAACTGACCGCTTATCGACGTCCTGTTTTGGCAGTGGTTCTCCAAACCAGTTAACGTCCTTCCGTCTTAGAATAACTGTCACATCAAAAGACTTTCTCTTTCAATTGACATCAATTTGAATGCGTCAAATCCACCGAGACACCCGTGCCAGTCGGTTAGCGAAGCGCTAAATGACTGCATTAGCCGGGCGTGGGGCCATAGACTGGTTTTTCGCGATAATCTGCGACAAATAAAGACGCTTGACATGTTCTGATTACACGGTGAGGGATGTGGGAGGTGGAGGGCATGGGAGTAGGGTTGAAGGAGGGACCCGAGGGAAAAGATCGTTGGATGGAGTCGGTGTTGAATAGACTCTTCGTGATGATGATGATGATGATGATGATGATGATGAATCGTATTTCAAAACTAAAGTTCTAAAGAGGAATTTGAAAGTTAGATAGTATGTCTTTCGCAATGATTTGAAACAGTCGTTAGGGTTGAGCTCGGAACCATTTATCGTTTATTACAGTAAGTCTGTTAAGGTAAATGAGTATAGTTTTACGCCGTTTTCGGCAATATTCGAGTAACGTCATGGCGAGGGACACCAGTAATGGGTTTCATACATTGTACCCATGTGGAAAGCGAACATCAGTTCCATATCGCATTGATTTGGCTCGGGCGAGTGAGTGAGTTTTGTTTTACGTCCCCACACAGCAATATCGCAGCTGTATGGCGAATGTCGGGTGGTCAGGCTCGCTGACTTGGTTGAGACATGTCATCGGTTCCCAATTGCGCAGATCGATGTTCATGTTGTTGATCACTGGATTGTCTGGTCCAGACTCGATTATTTACAGACCGCCGCTATATAGCTGGAATATTGCTGAGCATATCTGAAATAACCTAGTCTAGACCAGACAATCCAGTGATTAAAAGCATGAGCATCGATCTGCACAATTGGAAACAGGTGATATGCCAGTGAGCCTGACCGCCCGATCCCGTTAGTCGCCTATTGCGACATACATGCATATGGCTGCCTGAAGATTAATATTTTAACCCGGACCTTCACGGGTACTAGTAGCAGCAGCAGTAGTAGCGGTGGTGGTGGCAGCAGTAGTGAGAGTGTTAGTAAGGTGAAGTGAGGTGAAATGGGGGTTTAGCGTCGTACTTAAGAATGTTTCGCGCATGAATAACCCACTAGGACACATTATACTGGCTCCGTGCCGACTAGTCCTTGTTTAACCCATAATTCCGAGCGCCAGCTGGCAGTGAACAAAACGTATCATTTTTTTTCGTCTTTTGGAATGTGGCCGAGGATCGAACCCGCAACCCCCTGCTCTCGAGGCAGACGCTCTAACCACTACACCACGGAAGCGATGCCATCAATTTGTAATGCTATGTTCAACTATCATGATTCGTGCCATGATTAAAATTGTGGTCTTTCAATAATCGTGGACTAACCGTGGTGATCCTTTCAGACCTTATCAGATCTTCAGGTCGGTCGTGGAAATCGTGTTGATCGTATGGAAAATTTGGACGGCTCAAAAATTTCTATGATCATCACAATTAATTGTAATTTGATTGTGATAGTCCAGTTGTAGTTCAGATTTTGATCACCTCGCTCGTAATCGTGAAAGACATTGCAACCACAATCGTATCCTATAGCAACAGAGCGCATCGGGTTGTGATGGACGTATCGGAACATACCTACACGTATCACATCGTTCCACAACGGGGAAACCGATCGCGATGATCGTGTCAGATCGCGACCAAATAGTGGAGTCAATATTGACAATCCCATCACAACGTATGTAATCGTACAGGAGATCAGATCGTCACAATATCGCGGCGGTGGTGGTGGTGACAGTAGTTGTTGTAGTTGTGGCTGCTGTAGCGGCAGTAGCAGCATCTACACGTGTGTCAGGTGACTCTGACATGAAGTAGCTTGCCACCTCCAAACTCTCGTCCGTGACAAAGACAGACGACACATGAATGACGGGTAATCATGGCGGCGCATTGCTGCCACCTGCCGGTAATGAACTCAAGTGCACAAACTCTACAACCGTAAAATTAAGAAAGCGGCTGTCACAAACGAGCTCCTTCTACAAACAAAGTTATTGATAAATGTTTGTCCTTTGGACAGAAAATTGTTATTTAATCACCTTCTGGGAAATGGAAAGCTGGGGAACGTTGAGAGATTGGCAGATAGACTCTTTTGTAAGTTAGACCCTTCTGTGCAGTTACCGTTTGAAAGCGACGGGGCAAAATGAATACAAGATGACGGGATGATATTTTCGTTTTCGAAACTAGTGGAGTACGCACTGACCAGTTCGAGACCTTGTTGACATGATCAGCCGACTGACATATATTCATTTGCATTTTTCATATAAAGTATATCTGATTTTTCGGCTTTTTTTAGGAGGGCGTGGGGTAGAGCTGGGGGATCCGTTTTGAACATGGACTTTTCCTTTGGTGGTTGGAGAACGTTTAATGTAAGTACTAAGACTGATCATATATTTCACACTTTCAGTTTTCTTTTCGTGTATCATAATTTTCTTGGAGCAAAATTATCAATGTTATCTTATTTATTCGTTCACGGTAAAAATATAACGTTGGTGACAAGTTAGTTCCCTTGCCGACAAACAGATCTGTAAACCTAAATCCAGTTATGTGTCCAATATCGTGATACATTCCGGCTGCCAGTAGTATGAACAAGTCATGATTTTCACCAGTGTCGGAGATGAACTACCTTGATAGTGCTGGAATATTGCTGAGTGCGACATTGAACACCAACTGCACCAAAACAGGCTTTGGCTTTGGCATTTGACAAACAATATACTGCCAATCAAAAGTTTAGACTCACTAGTGCAAATGTAGCCTCTCTTTTCAGTCAGCGGTTCTAAACGGGATTTTGCAAAATATTCCATTGTGTTTATAGCTACTGTTTACACATGAACTGGTGTATTGTAAAACACATTCGTAACGTTGAAAAGATTATTGTCCTGAGTTCAATATATGATAAAACTCAATTAAAAATTGGCGAATTCTTCAGAAAACCATGCACCACAACGCATCTATTCACATGCGCGATATTTGTCCATGCTTTCCAGCAGATTTGCTGCATGGTCCTGGTACATTTCATCTGCATAAGGTTTATTGGTGAGTGAGTGAGTGAGTTTGGTTTTACGCCGCTTTTAGCAATATTCCAGCGATATCACGGCGGGGGACACCAGAAAATGGGCCTCACTCTTTGTACCCATGTGGGGAATCGAACCCGGGTCTTCGGCGTGAAGAGCGAACGCTTTAATCACTAGGCTACCCCACCGCCCCGTTTATTGGTTCTCCCAAGTTCGTGGAATAACTCATCTTCGATGCAACGACCTATATCATCATAGCATTCACAAGCAGTGAATGTTTAACTGAATCTCTGAGTAGTTTAGACATTCTTATATCACGACGCGTGGTCTAATTCTTGTCACAGTATCCAAGGTCCTCAAATACCCATGCTTGTTGTGAGAGGTCACCAGCGGGATCATGTCGTCAGGTTCGCTGACTTCGTTGATATCATATCCCCATTGCGTAGATTGATGCTCATGTCGTTGATCACTTGTCTCATCTAGACTCGATTATTTTCAGACCGCTCTCATACAGCTGGAATATTGCTTAGCGTGGCTTAAACTATAATCAGAAAAAAGCAGATACAATAAATATAATAATAAAAGACCACGATAAAGACAAACAAAAACAACGTTGTCGTCACACACTCTGCGGCAGCAAAATTTCGCCTTTCTTTAAACACCTGTGCCTGTTACACTGGGCGATTCTACAGCGATTGCCGTGATGACTTCATCAAAATGGAGTCCGTTTCGTTTACTATATATCCTTGGCTGTAATCATCCCGCAGCGGCAAGCGGAAGTCACCACTGCGCAACAAGTCAATCTAACCCGTCTTACACATGTGCACATCTTCATCCGGAAAACACATTACCGATTCCAATAACACCAACTTGTAATAAATATCCCTAAATAAATTACTATCACATAATTTAAACACCCCTGACAGCTTCACAAGCATTATGTCGTTTCCTAGAGCGGCTTCCGTCTGCGGTATTATGATAGCCGCTGCTACATTCGAAAAGTGTGCCGCGAAACGGAACGAAAGAGGCAAAGGTTTATTTGTTTGGCTGGGAATTACCAACACATTCAACCCAGCAGAGCGATAGTCATGTGAAGTCTTGCTGATTCTCTAATTTGACAGTTTTACGTAAACAAACCACAAAGATATTGGTGATATACGGAACCGGTTCTGTAAACCAACTCGCAGACCACCAGGGCGGGAACAATTAAAACGGCATAAATGATAATTTGAAATCACGCGAGATCGGATCAGGCGAGATTTTTCGTCACTTGCGTCACAACAAAAACGAACAATGTACAATACGATCGTAATTCGTGGACTGTTTTCGTCTCATGTTTTCAACCGATTTGTCTCTAATGGCTCTGACATTTCTTGACTGGTCAGTCTACACACACGAGCCGGCTTTTACCAGGTCAGGTATGATCTACAACATCTTTGTATAGTCTCCCTGACCAGGAGGACGATAAATTAGTCGGACTTGTGTGAGTGAGTGAGTTGGGTTTAACGTCCATTTGAACCGTATTCCAGTTTATCATGGCGTGTCGGTTTAATGGGGGAGCGAAGCCCGTAGTGATGAACGAAGTCCACGTTTACCACTTGGGGGAAACTCTCGAGTCCGGGTGACAAACCGAGAAACGTCACCAGGACGAACTGAGATTCGAACCCAGAATTAGGGGTTCTAGGCATGCAGCTCTGTAAAAGATGTAAAGCGAGACAGTGCCAACTGATCCCTGTTGATTTTCTTCACAGTTTTCTTTAACGGTGGTCTGATCAGTATTTCAGTCATTACACTTCAGATTTGGTGGTTAGTTTCGTTGTGATTTTTACAGTCAATCTAAGCCTCAATCCTAACATTAACGTTAATGTGAACTTCAACTGAATCCAAAAGCCAATCCTAACGTCAATCCGAACGCCAGTCCAATCGTTAATCCTAACGTCAATTCAAAGGTTAATCCTTACGTCAATCCGAACGCATATCCGAATATCAACCCAAACCTCACCTTCGGTTAAGTAGGTACCGTACGTTCTCATAGACAACAGACCTAAACACTGCTTCACCTAATAAAAGCACCTTCTCTGTTAAAACTGTTTAGTTGAAGGTAAAGCTTCTTAAAAGCATCCGATGATTTATTATAAATTGCCAAATGCACCCGTAACATAAAATGCTTGAGATAAAATAGATATACGAAATGTGTTATTTCTGCTGTTGTCGTTGTTCCACTGAAGTTATGGTAGATATTTTGTTCTTTTATTTTTGGTTCTGTTCGGTTTGGTTTGTGAGAGTGTCTGTTCGCTTTTCACATCAGTGGTTATTTTCAGGGTTATTGTCATTCTGTTATTCCTTCATACAAATGTATACCAGACAGGGTCCCAGTCCGTGTCTTACCACGTCCACGCCACAGTATACAACGGGGGTCATATCTCAAAATTTAAATGCTGAAAATAGCGTATTCAAAACAGAATCCGTGAAAGGCCCTTTAAACTATTCCACCTCTAAAATATGACATAATGCGCTGAGTCTGTTTAACATTTAACCAAAATTCTCAGCGGGCGAGGTGTAACCTAAATGTCAACTATTTTTAAAGACTATTTCATAACTGCTTTCTTCGATCACGTTGTTGACTACCGTATGTTTTGCTATATGCTCAACCCCGTAGCTGTTCGGTAACCTTTGATGTGCCGCCATGATACCAGCTGTCTTCAAGTATATATTAATCATACTTACAATCAACTCGCTTTGGAAGTCATATTCAAGTACCTTCAGAAAAAATGGATGGAGAAAATAAAGGACCTACAGCGTTACCTCTTTACTCTCATTCTTAGTGCGAAAACCTCCCTCTCGATTATTACAACTGGAAGGAAATAATTCATATTCTGATGTACCGTAGGCTGGTGGAATGATTGTGAATGTGCTGCAAGTAGTTGAGCATGGATTCCGTTTTAATTTAAAGTCCTACTTTTAGTAATGCTTACGGTTTAACCAGACGATTCGTTTGGATGTCTGGGTTAACGAGATACTGAGCCATTTTAACTGCATTTTCGTAATTATTTACCCTGATAGCATAATTAATATGCAGGGATGAGAGTAGAACGTTTTGTTTGTTTGTTGTTGAACGCCGCACTCAGCAATATTCCAGCGATATGCATGACAATGGTCCCATAGGCGATCCAGAGGGGTGCAGGGGGGCGCACTCCCCTATTGTCCTGAAGTATTGTTAAATAACTCGGGTGAAAATGAATCAGTATCATTCCTGTTCAATTTGGGTAAATACCTCAATATTGATATTAATACATGCATTATGTTCTGTCAATCAATGTCCCCTCATTCATTTAAACACTATATTAAACATTTTCTCTCTCTTCATATGGAGAAACATCGAAATCATTTTTGCATTTTTGAAACTTTCTTTTTCTCAATCTCCTCAATTACATATAAATTATACATCTTGTTTTTAAGGCATATAAACTGTACATTTAGGAAATCACTTCAATGAGGCGATTCAAGGAGTAAATATGTAAATACTACTGCAATAGTATATTGCAATAGCTGGTCGCAATTAATAAATTTATCGCAATGCAGTGTTTTTCCCCTCAATCCTCACCCCTACTATTTTCCGATAAATCCGACCCGTTAAGGTCCGGGGCAATGTGTGAGGCCCATTTTCTGGTGTCCCCCGCCGTGATATCGCTGGAATATTGCTAAAAGCGGCGTAAAACCAAACTCACTCACTCACTCAATCACTCACTAAGGTCCGGGGTAGAATAGGCCTTCAGCATGCTTGCCATAAAAGGCGACTATGCTTGTCTATGCACACAGTACGACGTGTTTGCAAGGATTAGAGGGAGCGTAGTGTTGCAATATACAAGTGCTTAGATGTATCAAATCATACTGATTAATATATATGTATTCAGTTAAATTAACTAATCTAAGAATTCTGGACTGGTTATTGCACTAAGCTGCGGAATAGAACGGAACCCAGTCAACAGGACTGTTGTGTAATAAATGTTTTGACTTGTCTTCAGTAAACCATGCTTGTCGTGCCCCGTGAAGGTCCCTGGATATAACAGACCTTCAGCAACCCATGCTTGCCATAAAAGGCGTCTATGCTTGTCGTAAGAGGCGACTAACGGGATCGGGTGGTCAGACTAGCTTACTTGGCTGACACATGTCATCCCCATTGCACTGATCGATGCTCATGCTGTTGATCACTGGATTCTCTGGTCCAGACCTGATTATATACAGACCGCCGCCATTTAGTTGGAATACTACTGTGTGCGGCTTAAAACTAAACTCACTCACTCACTCACTCACTCCGATAAATACCGAGCCCAAAGCAAGGTAACAACAAATCCCACCTCGTTAAGTCGTTTGTTATCGATCCACCAACCTTCGGCTCTTTGGAGATACATATGACTTTCATTAACATTTCCAAAGAATAGTTACGCCAAAAATACACAAGTATGTTTTGAGGCCGACATGACTGCATGTTTACTGTGCGACCCGCAGTGCAGTTTACAACGATTTCACGGCGGCTCTCAAAATACACCCTGAAGACGTAAGAAAGAATGTTGATTGTCGATGAAGGAGGCAGTGTGTACTCGAGGCGTGTAGTTGAGAGATCATTTCGTTAACACCTGCCCAATTTGCTGTACATTAATTGCAAGATAGGAACCACATCTAACAGAAATCAGGTTATCGTATGTCAAGGAGGTTAGCCGTGAGTAGTGAAATGAAATAAGTCTTTTAAATCACGATATATCCAGCCTAAGTCCTTTATTAGCCCCTTAGTCGAAATTCCCTTGTAAAGAACTATGGCGAAACACCAAAGCAAAAGCGGGGAGCGAGTGCGGCTCTTTTGATCTTGGATTTATGAACAGGTGTACTAAAGGTAAAATCTGATTTCCTCAAAGGCAACGAACGGAGTAATTGCATGGGTTTTTTGTAAAGCTGGATATTCTACAAACATTGGATGATTGTTTCTTGCAAATTATAGGCTGAGCAGGTGTGCGAGTTTTAGGGTCATATTGAAAACACATCTCGTCCTTTGTAGTAGCAGATATTGTTAAGATGTGTAGATTAATAAGGCTTATTTGATACATTTTGATGTTCTATCATAATTATCTATGTTTCCCGTGAACGTGTTTTATATTTGCAGGTCATTATGAATACATCGGCCCCGTCCTTGACGGATGATGATGTTATGCACACATATCACCCTAACCCTCCGATAAATACACTCATTCGACCTTGGGGATATAATTATGAACAAACGCACCCCAGCAAATGATGAAGCTTGGTACACTGCCATCCTCTATTCCTCCACGGATGAACTTACATACACCCATCTCGTCCTTGACAGATGTGATAACATATGTACTCACCTAAACCCGGCGGATTAGGACTGATACTCTCCCCTTCTTTTGTTTTAGTTGCCTTTGAAAAAGTGCTGTTTACACCTCTGTTGTGACACTGGGACATGTCTACCTCTCCAGTGACACTGTGCTATTTACACCTCTGTTGTGACATTGGGCTATTTCCACCTATGTTATGGCACTGGGCTATTTCTACGTCTGTTGTGACATTGGGCTATTTCCACCTATGTTATGGCACTGGGCTATTTCCACCTCTGTTGTGACACTGTGCCATGTCTACCTCTCCAGTGACACTGTGCAATTTACACGTCTGTTGTGACATTGGGCTATTTCCACCTATGTTATGGCACTGGGCTATTTCCACGTCTGTTGTGACACTGTGCCATGTCTACCTCTTCAGTGACACTGTGCTATTTACACGTCTGTTGTGACATTGGGCTATTTCCACCTATGTTATGGCACTGGGCTATTTCTACGTCTGTTGTGACATTGGGCTATTTCCACCTATGTTATGGCACTGGGCTATTTCTACGTCTGTTGTGACATTGGGCTATTTCCACCTATGTTATGGCACTGGGCTATTTCCACCTCTGTTGTGACACTGGGACATGTCTACCTCTCCAGTGACACTGTGCTATTTACACGTCTGTTGTGACATTGGGCTATTTCCACCTATGTTATGGCACTGGGCTATTTCTACGTCTGTTGTGACATTGGGCTATTTCTACGTCTGTTGTGACATTGGGCTATTTCCACCTCTGTTGTGACACTGGGACATGTCTACCTCTCCAGTGACACTGTGCTATTTACACCTCTGTTGTGACATTGGGTTATTTCCACCTATGTTATGGCACTGGGCTATTTCCACCTCTGTTGTGACACTGGGCTATTTCCACCTATGTTATGGCACTGGGCTATTTCCATCTATGTTATGGCACTGGGCTATTTCTACGTCTGTTGTGACATTGGGCTATTTCCACCTATGTTATGGCACTGGGCTATTTCTACGTCTGTTGTGACATTGGGCTATTTCCACCTATGTTATGGCACTGGGCTATTTCCACCTCTGTTGTGACACTGTGCCATGTCTACCTCTCCAGTGACACTGTGCTATTTACACGTCTGTTGTGACATTGGGCTATTTCCACCTATGTTATGGCACTGGGCTATTTCTACGTCTGTTGTGACATTGTGCTATTTCCACCTATGTTATGGCACTGGGCTATTTACACGTCTGTTGTGACATTGGGCTATTTCCACCTATGTTATGGCACTGGGCTATTTCCACCTCTGTTGTGACACTGGGACATGTCTACCTCTCCAGTGACACTGTGCTATTTACACGTCTGTTGTGACATTGGGCTATTTCCACCTATGTTATGGCACTGGGCTATTTCTACGTCTGTTGTGACATTGGGCTATTTCCACCTATGTTATGACACTGGGCTATTTCCACCTCTGTTGTGACACTGGGACATGTCTACCTCTCCAGTGACACTGTGCTATTTACACGTCTGTTGTGACATTGGGCTATTTCCACCTATGTTATGGCACTGGGCTATTTCCACCTCTGTTGTGACACTGTGCCATGTCTACCTCTCCAGTGACACTGTGCTATTTACACGTCTGTTGTGACATTGGGCTATTTCCACCTATGTTATGGCACTGGGCTATTTCTACGTCTGTTGTGACATTGGGCTATTTCTACGTCTGTTGTGACATTGGGCTATTTCCACCTCTGTTGTGACACTGTGCCATGTCTACCTCTCCAGTGACACTGTGCTATTTACACGTCTGTTGTGACATTGGGCTATTTCCACCTATGTTATGGCACTGGGCTATTTCTACGTCTGTTGTGACATTGGGCTATTTCCACCTATGTTATGGCACTGGGCTATTTCTACGTCTGTTGTGACATTGGGCTATTTCCACCTATGTTATGGCACTGGGCTATTTCCACCTCTGTTGTGACACTGGGACATGTCTACCTCTCCAGTGACACTGTGCTATTTACACGTCTGTTGTGACATTGGGCTATTTCCACCTATGTTATGGCACTGGGCTATTTCCACCTATGTTGTGACACTGGGCTATTTCCACCTATGTTATGGCACTGGGCTATTTCCACCTATGTTATGGCACTGGGCTATTTCTACGTCTGTTGTGACATTGGGCTATTTCCACCTATGTTATGGCACTGGGCTATTTCTACGTCTGTTGTGACATTGGGCTATTTCCACCTATGTTATGGCACTGGGCTATTTCCACCTCTGTTGTGACACTGTGCCATGTCTACCTCTCCAGTGACACTGTGCTATTTACACGTCTGTTGTGACATTGGGCTATTTCCACCTATGTTATGGCACTGGGCTATTTCTACGTCTGTTGTGACATTGGGCTATTTCTACGTCTGTTGTGACATTGGGCTATTTCCACCTCTGTTGTGACACTGGGACATGTCTACCTCTCCAGTGACACTGTGCTATTTACACGTCTGTTGTGACATTGGGTTATTTCCACCTATGTTATGGCACTGGGCTATTTCCACCTCTGTTGTGACACTGGGCTATTTCCACCTATGTTATGGCACTGGGCTATTTCCACCTATGTTATGGCACTGGGCTATTTCTACGTCTGTTGTGACATTGGACTATTTCCACCTATGTTATGGCACTGGGCTATTTCTACGTCTGTTGTGACATTGGGCTATTTCCACCTATGTTATGGCACTGGGCTATTTCCACCTCTGTTGTGACACTGGGACATGTCTACCTCTCCAGTGACACTGTGCTATTTACACGTCTGTTGTGACATTGGGCTATTTCCACCTATGTTATGGCACTGGGCTATTTCTACGTCTGTTGTGACATTGTGCTATTTCCACCTATGTCATGGCACTGGGCTATTTACACGTCTGTTGTGACATTGGGCTATTTCCACCTATGTTATGGCACTGGGCTATTTCCACCTCTGTTGTGACACTGGGACATGTCTACCTCTCCAGTGACACTGTGCTATTTACACGTCTGTTGTGACATTGAGCTATTTCCACCTATGTTATGGCACTGGGCTATTTCTACGTCTGTTGTGACATTGGGCTATTTCCACCTATGTTATGGCACTGGGCTATTTCCACCTCTGTTGTGACACTGGGACATGTCTACCTCTCCAGTGACACTGTGCTATTTACACGTCTGTTGTGACATTGGGCTATTTCCACCTATGTTATGGCACTGGGCTATTTCCACCTCTGTTGTGACACTGTGCCATGTCTACCTCTCCAGTGACACTGTGCTATTTACACGTCTGTTGTGACATTGGGCTATTTCCACCTATGTTATGGCACTGGGCTATTTCTACGTCTGTTGTGACATTGGGCTATTTCTACGTCTGTTGTGACATTGGGCTATTTCCACCTCTGTTGTGACACTGTGCCATGTCTACCTCTCCAGTGACACTGTGCTATTTACACGTCTGTTGTGACATTGGGCTATTTCCACCTATGTTATGGCACTGGGCTATTTCTACGTCTGTTGTGACATTGGGCTATTTCCACCTATGTTATGGCACTGGGCTATTTCTACGTCTGTTGTGACATTGGGCTATTTCCACCTATGTTATGGCACTGGGCTATTTCCACCTCTGTTGTGACACTGGGACATGTCTACCTCTCCAGTGACACTGTGCTATTTACACGTCTGTTGTGACATTGGGCTATTTCCACCTATGTTATGGCACTGGGCTATTTCCACCTATGTTGTGACACTGGGCTATTTCCACCTATGTTATGGCACTGGGCTATTTCCACCTATGTTATGGCACTGGGCTATTTCTACGTCTGTTGTGACATTGGGCTATTTCCACCTATGTTATGGCACTGGGCTATTTCTACGTCTGTTGTGACATTGGGCTATTTCCACCTATGTTATGGCACTGGGCTATTTCCACCTCTGTTGTGACACTGTGCCATGTCTACCTCTCCAGTGACACTGTGCTATTTACACGTCTGTTGTGACATTGGGCTATTTCCACCTATGTTATGGCACTGGGCTATTTCTACGTCTGTTGTGACATTGGGCTATTTCTACGTCTGTTGTGACATTGGGCTATTTCCACCTCTGTTGTGACACTGGGACATGTCTACCTCTCCAGTGACACTGTGCTATTTACACGTCTGTTGTGACATTGGGTTATTTCCACCTATGTTATGGCACTGGGCTATTTCCACCTCTGTTGTGACACTGGGCTATTTCCACCTATGTTATGGCACTGGGCTATTTCCACCTATGTTATGGCACTGGGCTATTTCTACGTCTGTTGTGACATTGGACTATTTCCACCTATGTTATGGCACTGGGCTATTTCTACGTCTGTTGTGACATTGGGCTATTTCCACCTATGTTATGGCACTGGGCTATTTCCACCTCTGTTGTGACACTGGGACATGTCTACCTCTCCAGTGACACTGTGCTATTTACACGTCTGTTGTGACATTGGGCTATTTCCACCTATGTTATGGCACTGGGCTATTTCTACGTCTGTTGTGACATTGTGCTATTTCCACCTATGTCATGGCACTGGGCTATTTACACGTCTGTTGTGACATTGGGCTATTTCCACCTATGTTATGGCACTGGGCTATTTCCACCTCTGTTGTGACACTGGGACATGTCTACCTCTCCAGTGACACTGTGCTATTTACACGTCTGTTGTGACATTGAGCTATTTCCACCTATGTTATGGCACTGGGCTATTTCTACGTCTGTTGTGACATTGGGCTATGTCCACCTATGTTATGGCACTGGGCTATTTCCACCTCTGTTGTGACACTGGGACATGTCTACCTCTCCAGTGACACTGTGCTATTTACACGTCTGTTGTGACATTGGGCTATTTCCACCTATGTTATGGCACTGGGCTATTTCCACCTCTGTTGTGACACTGTGCCATGTCTACCTCTCCAGTGACACTGTGCTATTTACACGTCTGTTGTGACATTGGGCTATTTCCACCTATGTTATGGCACTGGGCTATTTCTACGTCTGTTGTGACATTGGGCTATTTCTACGTCTGTTGTGACACTGGGCTATTTCCACCTCTGTTGTGACACTGGGACATGTCTACTTCTCCAGTGACACTGTGCTATTTCCACCTATGTTATGGCACTGGGCTATTTCCACCTATGTTATGGCACTGGGCTATTTCTACGTCTGTTGTGACATTGGGCTATTTCCACCTATGTTATGGCACTGGGCTATTTACACGTCTGTTGTGACATTGGGCTATTTCCACCTATGTTATGGCACTGGGCTATTTCCACCTCTGTTGTGACACTGGGACATGTCTACCTCTCCAGTGACACTGTGCTATTTACACGTCTGTTGTGACATTGGGCTATTTCCAACTATGTTATGGCACTGGGCTATTTCTACGTCTGTTGTGACATTGTGCTATTTCCACCTATGTTATGGCACTGGGCTATTTCCACGTCTGTTGTGACATTGGGCTATTTCCACCTATGTTATGGCACTGGGCTATTTCCACCTCTGTTGTGACACTGGGACATGTCTACCTCTCCAGTGACACTGTGCTATTTACACGTCTGTTGTGACATTGGGCTATTTCCACCTATGTTATGGCACTGGGCTATTTCTACGTCTGCTGTGACACTGGGACATGTCTACCTCTCCAGTGACACTGTGCTATTTCCACGTCTGTTGTGACATTGGGCTATTTCCACCTATGTTATGGCACTGGGCTATTTCCACCTCTGTTGTGACACTGGGACATGTCTACCTCTCCAGTGACACTGTGCTATTTACACGTCTGTTGTGACATTGGGCTATTTCCACCTATGTTATGGCACTGGGCTATTTCTACGTCTGTTGTGACATTGGGCTATTTCCACCTATGTTATGGCACTGGGCTACTTCTACGTCTGTTGTGACATTGGGCTATTTCCACCTATGTTATGGCACTGGGCTATTTCCACCTCTGTTGTGACACTGGGACATGTCTACCTCTCCAGTGACACTGTGCTATTTACACGTCTGTTGTGACATTGTGCTATTTCCACCTATGTTATGGCACTGGGCTATTTCTACGTCTGTTGTGACATTGTGCTATTTCCACCTATGTTATGGCACTGGGCTATTTCCACGTCTGTTGTGACATTGGGCTATTTCCACCTATGTTATGGCACTGGGCTATTTCCACCTCTGTTGTGACACTGGGACATGTCTACCTCTCCAGTGACACTGTGCTATTTACACGTCTGTTGTGACATTGGGCTATTTCCACCTATGTTATGGCACTGGGCTATTTCTACGTCTGCTGTGACACTGGGACATGTCTACCTCTCCAGTGACACTGTGCTATTTCCACCTCTGTTGTGACATTGGGCTATTTCCACCTATGTTATGGCACTGGGCTATTTCCACCTCTGTTGTGACACTGGGACATGTCTACCTCTCCAGTGACACTGTGCTATTTACACGTCTGTTGTGACATTGGGCTATTTCCACCTATGTTATGGCACTGGGCTATTTCTACGTCTGTTGTGACATTGGGCTATTTCCACCTATGTTATGGCACTGGGCTACTTCTACGTCTGTTGTGACATTGGGCTATTTCCACCTATGTTATGGCACTGGGCTATTTCCACCTCTGTTGTGACACTGGGACATGTCTACCTCTCCAGAGACACTAGGCTATTTCTACGTCTGTTGTGACTCTTGGCCATTTCCCCCTCTTAATGCAGTTGGAGCAACTAATCTCTTAATTATTAATTTATAATTAAGATTCAGTATCTCCGAGGGATCAATGTATGCACCAAGAGGTGTTCTCAGATTTTCCAGTGCTCGTTCCAAGTCGCTGGGGATGTTTTTGGACAAACTGAGATATGCCGCTTGGTTTCTAAATTTTCCCACTTTTCACAGATATATCCTACAAACAAGAAGTATAGAAACACTCTAAAATTTGATAGTCATATAAAAACATAAACGTGTTGAGGTCAGTTTTATCTCTAACGTAAATTCAACTTTTATGTACTTAATGGGCACTTAAAACAACATGTTGCAACTTGCACGGAAGCAACTGGTTCTATATATTCGTTGGCTTTCAGTTAAATGAAACTTGTTAAAGCATCGGGATAAAGGTGCTGAAACACACAAGCACCATATTTGATTCAAACACCCAAACACAACAGTCTAGTGTATGTGGAAGACAGACTTTCTATGCAGCTCTTGGCAAGTGGGCACTGGCAGGTGTGAATCGGTTCCGAGGGACTTTGAGCACAATGTATCGGTCATCAGATCTGCCCTTGATGTTTTTTCTGGGTCTTCCAGGGCAAGGTCTTCCATGTACTCTGCCAGTGGCCTGGAAACGGTCCCTCTGTCTGTGAAAGACAGCGAGCAACACTTATGGATTCACCATCTTGTAACTGTGCATTGTCCCTTCGTCGTGGTCGTGGGCGCTTAACGGTGTTTGCTGTGGCGTGTAGAAGGCTTCAATACTGTCTGCTGCTTTTTTAAAGGACACGTTGCCACTGGTTGCTTTGGATGTCTGTCTTCAACATGCACCAGGCTGAACTTGTGTCTTGGCTTTGGAATCAAACATGGTGCTTGTGTGTTTCAGCACCCTTGGACACCCTTGTGTGTCGCTGGGGTTTTTTGGTTTGTTGTTTGTTTGTTTGTTTGTTTGTTTTGGTTTGGTTTGGTTTTTGTTTTTTCTTTTGTTTGTTTTGTTTTGTTCTGTTCTGTTTATTGTTTGTTTTCCAAGAAATCAAGTATATACTTTAATGTAAATACATTTGGTATACATTTACTGCCAACCATTGAAGAGAGAGTATATTTGTCCCCCCAAAATGAAGCAATTTGTCAAACACATGCTGCATGTCAGGTTGTTCTATTTGTTATAAATATAGAGATATAATAGAATATGTGTTTCTCGGTTCTCTGTGTAAACTGTTTGTATACGGTCTTTGCGTGTTCCGTAGCAATGGTTCGTCAAAAAATTTACAGAATTCCTCCAATTCACTTAACAATACCTTGTTAATCAGTCTGTTATTGTCTCTCACTGTTAACACAAAACATGAATGAAATGTTTCGTGTGCTATTTCACGACGGGGGACGAACACATAACAATAGAACGTGAGTGCCCATTCACTTCGGGTGACTTCTTTAATTAAATTACAACGAAGTTTAGTCAGAAACCACACACAAAGAATTCACAAGTGCCTTTATTTATAAATACGGAGAACTGGGCTTCGCTTCGGTTTTGATCAACACTGTTCGTTGTATGCAGAGTCGGCGATAGCAACGAGAATCAGCTTGTCTTGGATCGCGGCACTCTCTAACCCCGTGATCTGCTCACGAACTCAAACAGACGTGAAGGTCGAAGCAGCGTTTGTCAAATATGGGGGTATGTATGGGAGGGGGAATGGTTTGCGGGGGTGTGGAAAGTGGGGATGAAGTAAAGGGACTTCCTGTCATTAACGTGTTGCAGGCATAGGGTCATGTTTTGTTTTTCAATGAATCACCTTGACTCAGTTTGTTTCGAGAGTATGGCTTTGCGTAGTTTCGTATTTCTGGTTTACCTTACTTGTAATTTGCTACGAAGCTGCGGCTTGAATTGGGTTTTTTTCTGAAAACACTTTTGTGTTTATCTTGTCAGCATAACTTTTTGTCCCACTGTTCATGTCCATTTTTTTAAATTATTATTATTTTTTTTACCGCGGTTATCGAATTAAAAGGAGGACAGTTCATTATCTGAAACAACAACGAAAGGGAAGACCTGTTCTCGGTTTATTTAAAATAAAACACATTTCATTTAGGGAAAAGTGGGAAATAGTGATACAGTGGTCTCTGAATTGATCAATGAAAATCAATGACACCAGGTGTTCGAAGAAATGTAACCATGTCCTACCTTAACGCTGATGACACTAAAACTCTTTGAACGGTTTTGTTACTTGCCCGACGACACGCAACAGTTCCGCTCCCATAAACAGAATTTCTTAACTTGTTTAACTATTCGTTAAATTCAGTCATGGACCGATTCTTCCACGTTTGGTTTCATTCAGCTCTCGAAGATGTGGGTTAGAAATGATCTTCACTGACCCATGCTTGTGTAAGAGGCGACTAACGGGATTAGGTGGTCAGACTCGCTAACTTGATTGAAACATGTCATTGTATCCCAGCTGAGCAGATCATGGTCATCCTGTTGATCACTTGGATTGTCCAGAGTCGATTTCTTACAGACCACCGTCATATAGCTGCGTAAATTTAAACTCACTCACTTTTGGGAAAGAACGCATGTTCACATGCATGATATTTGCACGTGCTTTTCAGCAATTTGATGTATGTTCTTCGTGCAATACATCTGCATAATGTTTACAGTCGGGTCCCTCCTAGTTACCGGAGACACTCACTGTAACAATGTACACTCTTAAAAAAATTAAACGCAAATTGAAATTCAAAAATGATATAGTTTTGTACACATATGTAAACTCTAACATTTTTTTAGGATTGCACATTGCTCCAGAGGATGCTTGACCAAACGCAACCCAAAATGATTTTATCAATCAGGATTGTCATGATGTGCGTGGATGTCATGCAGCACGAATATCAGGCACAATGATTGTTTCTCACGTGCAAAACATGAGTAGAGCACGAATTTTGCAAGTAATGTACACAAATATGGTACGTCTCAACGCTGCCAATCGAGTGAGTGAGTGAGTTAAGTTTTACGCCGCTCTCAGCAATATTACAACTATATGGCGGCGGTCTGTAAATAATCGAGTCTGGACCAGACAATCCAGTGATCAACAACATGAGCATCGATCTGCGCAATTGAGAACCGATGACATGTGTCAACCAAGTCAGCGAGCCTGACCGCCCGATCCCGTTAGTCGCCTCGTACGACAAGCTGAGTCGCCTTTTATGGCAAACATGGGTTGTTGAAGGCCTATTCTACCCCGTGACCTTCACGGGTCACTGCTGCCAATCGAAACCAGGCAATTAGACGACTGCAAGCTGGAAAATCAAAGAGTGAGGTGGCACGTTCTTCAACGTTCACACCAGCACAATAACTCGATTGTGGGATCGATTTCGTCAAACAAATTCGACAAATGACCGTCCACGATCAGGAAGACCTAGAGTCACCACACCTGCCCAAGATCGGTACATACGAATAACCCATGTAAGTGACCGCCATCGTACCGCCCGGGACACATCACAAGAACAGTTTGGAGCCCGAAGAGTGGCCGGTCAGACAATCAGGAGCCGTCTCCGAGAAGTAGGAATGCGTGCCAAACGTTCAAGTGTTGCCCCCTCCTTGACACGACTGTATCGACGTCGACGAGAGATGGAGTAACACGGTGATGCCATGGAATCTGGCAAACTGGAGGCGCATATGGTTTAGCGATGAATCCCATTATCTCCGCAGTGATGGTAGAGACCGTTTCTACAGGTGACGTCAAGAATGGTTTGCTCCTAACTACATCAGACAGGTGGACACATTCGTAGGTGAGAGTGTTATGGTGGGGGGGATCTCATACACCCACAGACTGGAACTTGTGTTTGTCCAAGGCAATATGACGGCCAGTTCCAGATTCTCCGTCTCGCACATCCTTCACCTTGTTGACCGTTAACGGCAGCTCTTCCAACAGGACAACGCCAGGTCCCACACAGCACCTGCCACTGTGGACTACCGGGCCAATAACAATATCAGTAAATTCCCTTGGCCCACCAGATCCCCGGATCTAAACCCAAAAGATAGATAGACGGGTAAGTCGACGTCATAATCCACCAAAGAATCTTCAACAGTTGTTCCAGGGTTCCCGCTGCAGGAGGAATGGAGAAGGATTCTACAACAAAACATCCAACGACTGGTAGCAACTCGAAGTGGTCGTACGAGGTACTGACTTCATCACCACCCGGTGGACAGCAGTAATCATTAAGACTGTGATGACTGTTATTCTCATGATGAAACATGGACAACATAGCAATGCATTGCTCCACAAAATTTCATTCATGTCTTTTTGATTTCCGCTGATCCACACGTCCTTGAAAAACACCGGACTTTCACTGATATTTGGGTTTTGCGTTTCCTTTTTTGAAGAGTGTATATACAAAACATATAGTGAGTGATTTAAGTGGGCGTAAATGGGTGGTTTAGCAAGACTGGCGAAACCCATAGTAAGGGAAGTCGAGTAATATTCGCCTTAGTCATAATTGCATGTGTTATCCTTCCCGTTACCACCTAGTGTCATCACATATTTCCAGCAACCGTTTTGCTCATCACGCCAGTGGTTCACAGTGGTTCCATTCCTATAATGGGTACAGTGTGTGAAGCCCAGTTCTGCTGTCCTCCGCCGTGATATTGCTGAAATATTGCTGAAGGGGGCGTAAAAGGATATCAAACACGTAAGTATCACTAACAAAGATTTCAAGCTCGTAATTATCACTAGCAATGGTATAAAACAGATAAATATCACTAACAGGGGCATCAAGCACGTAATTATCACTAACAAGGGTAATTATTACCCACAAGGATATCAAACATGTACTTATCACTAACAAAGATTTCAAACATGTAATTATCACCAACAAGGGCATCAAGCATGTCATTATCACTAACATGGGTATCATGCACGTCATTATCACTAGCAATGGTATAAAGTAGGTAATTATCACTAACAAGGGCATCAAGCACGTCATTATCACTAACAGAAGGAAAGTGGACAATATGTTGGTATCTCGTATGTACAAAGGGGTGCAACAACCGTACCAAGGCCAAAGAGTCCTCACTGGTGTGAGAGCTAATGTTCATATTTTTGACCCAGCTATGTTTTCGAGATGTTTAACCAGTAGTTTGGATTCGTCGGGCAGTTAATGAAAGATCTCGGTCTTGTGCACAATGGGTTTACCGTCGTAATTAAGAATATTTCGCTCATATGACACGAATGTGTATGTGTGGCTGCTTGTACTAGACAAGCTGGTTTTATAGTGCGAGTTAACTACGATACCATGACGCAGATTAGAATGAATACGTCACTCAGACACATTATACTGACTCTGAGGGTCAGGGCCCTGTTCCTCAAATCGCAGGGTTCAGATGGTCGTAAGTCCCATACTTTATCATAGACTTACGACTGTCGTAGCGATGCTATCGGTTTGAGGAACGGTGTTCAGTCCTTGTTGTGCCCATTAATACTGAGCGCTAGGCCTGGACCAACAAGTACCATATTTTATCATCTTTTGGTATGGTGCGTCAGACGACGTTCCACTCCTCGACGCCCACAGAGGTGGTTCCCAAACAATGGTACGAATCCTACAATGTTCCTCAACAATGATTCCAGGCATTTAATGTCACCGACGCCAAGATGTGATGTTGATTAGTTCAAACCGAACTGTGGACAGATATATAAACCGGTATATTACCCGAATAACGTCCGCTTATCCGTGAACCAAATGTAAGTACGTGCGTTATGAAATGTGCCCTATGCTGGGGATTACAGAGGAATGCCAGGATGTCGTTTTTGATGTAGCAACGAGTGGTTCTGAAGCCTTCTGAAGAATAGCCCTCTCTGTGTTGACATTTGTTAAAAATGTTCAAGCAGATTCATTGCCATTGTACAATAAACAATGAACAGAGATGCATTGTTAGGACAATTTGTTGCAGCTGGTCAGACGGGGACAGGAGGAATTAGTGAGTGAGTGTTGTTTGACGTCGCACTGAGCAATATTCCAGTTATATCCGGACGCTTACAGAACACCGGAATAAACCCACTTTACAATGATCCCTGGAAGCTCTTTATATGTGTAAAATGAACAAGTATGGTTTTACACCGCTTCTAGAAACATTCAAGCAATATCTGGGGACACCAGAAAAGGGCTTCACACCACCGCTAGCTCGTGGCAGTTGGGGCAACAAATGTCCAGAGTCACTGGTCCGACTGGTTAGTGAATTTTCATTGCGGCATTTTGTAAATATATCACTCTCTCCGACTTCCTAATTTATATTACACTTTTTAGTAAAGATTTGTCCTGATAAAAATATCCAACATAGCAGCAGCTTAATGATGAAACCGTGTCATGATGACAATATCTTATCCTTATCTATCATTGTAATCTTTTGCTTGTTTTTTTACATTCAAATTTCGTGGTAGTGAATTATTCTGTTGGCTAGTTACATTCAGTCATTTGATATCACTGGCTAGCAAAATTTGCAATGAGTTTAGTTTTGCGCCGCACTCAACAATATTCCAGCTATATGGCGGCGGTCTGTAAATAATCGAGTCTGGACCAGACAACCCAGTGATCAACAACATGAAAATCAATCTGCGCAATTGAGAACCGATGACCTGTGTCAACCAAGTCAGCGAATCTGACCATCCGATCCCGTTAGTCGCCTTTTATGGCAAGCATGGGTTGCTGAAGGCCTATTCTACCCCGGACATTCACGGGTAGCAAACTTTGGAAACTATTGCCCTCCTTCTTTGTCTACATTATCCAGAATATTCAATACCGTGCTGGACTCAGCTACGCTGTTTTAAAATAATTACTCCTGACTTCAAGTCTAAATATATGTTCCCTCTAGACTCGTCTCATCCTTAACTAGACTGACATCTGAGGAAAAAAGTTCCTAAATTATGTTTATATGATACAATAAAGAGGGACGCAGATACTCTCTTCATTTTCAGAACTGTGGAAATCATTATCAACACTTGCATAGGCTTTCTTGGATAATATTTGTTTCGGAGCCTGTGTGCAGACTAAACTACAGTGAAAGCTGTCAAAACCGGCATCTGTCCAATCCAGCAAGGTGTCAACACCAGCATAAAATGTCAAGGTTCGATGCCAACATTGGTACAGTGTGTGAAGCCTATTTCTGTGATACCGCCTGAATATTGCTAAAGGCGGTTTAAATATACACTCACTCACTCACTACATATTACTTTCGTATAACAGTATCTTCTACCCTTAATAATCGTTCATTTCCAAGCAAAGGACCATATTATCGTATTGTGTGTCGTTGTATAGAAAAACTTTTTGATGGAAATTGGAAGCAACAGGTGCTTCCAGGAAACTGCGCGTGCTTAAACTGATATCGAACACCTGGTGTCTTCACTGGGTTTGAGAAACCTACAAGACCCGGGTTAAAACTGGACCCTGTTCCTCAAAGCGATCTCAGCGCTACGACAGTCGTACGTCTATGTTAAAGTATGGGACTTACGATCATCTTAAACCTACGATTTTCCCGGAACCTAGATTTACGAAGCTCTCTTATCACTAAGATAGTCGTAAGGGCCACACTTAAGAATTAACTTACGACTATCTTAGAGCTAGGAGAGCTTCGAAAATTTAGGGTCCCGGGCCTCGATATTCGAAGCTCTCTTAGCGCTAAGATAATCGTCACTTATGTTAGTGTATGGCACTTACGACTATCTTATCGCTAAGAGGGTTTCTAAGGTCCAGGACCATGATTTTCGAAGCTCTCTTAGCATTAAGATAGTCGTAAGAACCATACATTATCATTAACCTACGACTATCTTAGTGCTAAGAGAACGTCGAAAATCCCGGGCCAGGCCTTAGGCCTAGATTTTCGAAACTCTCTTATTGCGCTAAGATAGTCGCAAGATAACATAAATATGTGGCACTCAATACTACTTTTGCGCTAAGGGTTCTGTGCCTTGGTTTTCTTAGCTTCTTATGTTAATACATATACATTAACTTAAGACTATCTTAGCGCTAAGGGAGCTTCTAAAATCTGTGCCCTGGAGCCTAAGGAATAATCGTGACTTGTTATTCTCAGGCCTTGACGTTGTATATCTAAATATTTCACACATTTAATATATAATTAGAATCACTTTGGGGCAAGAAAATGTGAAATATATCACCTCATAAAATGGGGTAGTTTAGAACACTGTCATCTATGTGTGACGCGATATTACCACACAAGGGCGTGACAGGTGACAAAATCTCGTTGATGTGATTAAAATTACTGGGAGAAACTAGCACCGTGCACGTCCATCCCCAGCACCGTCAGACTGTCCCACTTCCCTGTATAGTGCAGTGATTGTGTTTCACCCAGGGACATATGCACATCCAAGCATGTAATGGTGATGTTTTCACCTGTTGATATTTTAGGTTAAGTCATGATGAAACCCACATCCATGTCACCACTCACACCTTATATGGATACGGTTTATACAAGGCGTTATGATAGATATTAATATTACAGTCATATTTTATTTTGGATAAAAATTTAAAACGCAACGTTCATTCTGGTGTAATATGAAACGTTTGTGGGAAGGATAGTTTATGATTAGTTTAGGATTAGTTTATGATTAGTTTATTATTAGTTTCATTATCATTAATTTCAGAAAACGGTCAGAAAAAATTCATTTCAGTCTACAAGTAATGATATTGTTAAAAACATTACAAGTAATAATGATGATGATGACGACGACGACGACGACGACGATGATGATGGCGGTGATGATCACGATGATCACGATGATGATCATCGTCGTCATCATCATCATCATCATCATCATCTAAAGCCAAACTACACTGTATAAATAGCAAGCTAGACTTCTGTGATGTACTTCCTTGCAGATTTATGCATATATTGTGATCAAAGGTATTGAAGACTGTATATCTACCTTTATATTTTAATATCTGCCCGTCCATTCTTTAGCAACCCATGCTTGCAATAAAAGGCGACAATGCTTATAGGACTAACAGGATCGGGTTGTCAGGCTCGCTGAGGGTCTGCTGTGAAGTACTGGCACTGTGTACCGCTGTCCGAATTGTACCTATACACCTGGAGAGCCTCACATAACTTAATGCTATTTTAAAACTTGTGATCAAATAAGTATCTTAAGATTTGTGAGATTATTAAACTTATTATGCATTAAACATCATATTTCTTGTAAGTCATTTGTTTTCGATTTCTCCTAGTTTAATTACACTTTCACAAATTGTACACCCGCGAATTTCCGCATTAGAATAAATTGATCTTCAGGAACACGTGCTTGTTATAAGAGGCGACTAACGGGATCGGGTGGTCAAACTCGCATATTTGGTTGACACGGGTCCCACTGCGCAAATCGATGCTGAAGATGTTGATCACTGCATTGTCTGGTCCAGACACGAGTATAGCTGGTCTATTGATGAATGCGGCTTTAAACAACAAACAATCAATCAGTTAATATAAATTATACGGTAACGCAAATATGATGAAATTAAGTATACTTCAACACTGTCCTTGACCCGATCCAGACAGAAGCTAATTGCACGCACGCTGTCAATGACGTGTCAATTTCATGTCAATAGCTGTCAATCAGCCGCGGCAACGCTGCGAACACAGCCATTTGGAAAATATCAGTAGTTAATGGACGTGTATGTCTCTTAAGTCTGTATATCTCGGTTTATCTTTAAATGGGTGTAGGGGCTGTTTTGATTAACGCTGTATAAAAGGCGAATCACAAACTCTTAGAGCCTATTGTATTAAACTTCAAAGCCGATTTCAAAAAGCGAGTAGAACATAGAAGAATTCTTGGTTCATAATCCGTTTTAAATCAAATTGTTATGAAAATGTAGGAATTAGTAGGAGAAAAGTAATCCGTTTAGCACAGACAATAGCATTCCTAAGAGAACAAAAGCATTCCAGACGAATACAATAGCATTCCAGACGCATACAATAGACATTCCACAGGATTACTCCTTAAAATCCTTAAACTATTCAGGATTGATCCTCCCACAATGCATTCCAGAGCTCAATAACATTCCTGAGCACGCCTCCCTATGAGCACAAAGCATTCCAGAGCACAATAACATTCCTGAGCACAAGACGTCACGGGTGAACAAACATTCCAGAGGAATGAGTCAAAGCATTCAATAGAATACAAAAACATTCCAGAAGACACGAATAAGCATTCTAGTGACGTGTTTCTTAAAGCTTCTGAAAGCATTTAATCTATTGATGTCACGGTGAACAAACATGAATAAAATATTCCACTGATGTAGAGGGTCAACCAACCAAACTGCATGCGCACTACTCTACATCCAATCAGCGTCTACACGCACCTTTAGTATAAGACATTTCAAATCAGTTTCATCGTCATTATCAAGCGAACAAGTTTCAGAAAAACACCTCCGCTCGCAATCCATATGGCACAGAAGATGTTTCACCTTCAACATGTGGACTTTTCAACAGAGCAGTTGCTCTCGAGTATGTTTCAAGAAATGAAGGATATTCTTAACACTCAGCTCCATTTGCACGAAACGATGATGCGAACAAGTGAGTTGTATAAAACCACATACACAGAGATGTTCCAGAGAATGAAGACTCTAGAACAGAAATTCCCCTCGCTATCGCCAGCTCTCATGAGCTTGATGCTGGATTATTCAAAAATTGCTGCCACCTCTGAGGATAGAAATTCAAGTAACAGAAAACGTCAATCACCCAACAAACGTCTTGCTAAGGCTAAGAAGCCAAGGAAAGTGAAGGAACAGAAAAGAGGTCAGAAGCAGAAATCCACTCCTATGCAACCAAAGTAAGCGAATAGTTTATCACTGTGAATATCATTTGGAATAGCTTTTCATTTATGTATATACGTGTTACTGTGTTTGCAGTTCTACATTCTCCAATCTTATTTGTCATGTTCAGGAACAGGGGAGAAGATCATGAAGCAGTGTCAACTCCATCCCTCACGAATCAGTCCATAACACCTACCACAGAACCTACCACAGAACCTACTACAGATGACTGGTGGTTGGATTACACTCAACTCATGGAGGACATAGAACGAAAAGAGAAACAAACCACAGACATAACAGCTGTTGATTCATCCAGTGGAATCACGGACGATCTCTATCAGGAAGACAAACTTACTCCTCTTCAGAAACGTTGCAGTGTATGCCGTTACAACAATAGGTTGCGTTACATGAGCTGTAATAGTGGACAAATTCAGTGTCATGTGTGTTGTATGGATCTCATGAACTGTATGTGCTACTACGATGAAGAGGGAATGATGGAAGACATGGTATCACAGGACTTTGAAGGTCATATTCTATCAGTGTAAAATACAGTAGTGCTTTCATCATGACAGTTATCATTATGTATCGTAACAAACTTTAGTGAATGTTCAAATAAAATGAATAAACCAATGCTGTTTCATGTTATATATTTCTTAGCCAGCCACAGTTTCCACAGTGCAACATGAGTTCGCAGAAGAAGAACAGCATGTTAAAGCAAGAAAAAGCCATAGAAAAGTATTATTTCAATGCTGAAAATCCTGGAGCCTATTTTGGTCCATCAAAACTACGTGATGAATTGAAGAAAAACAGAAAACAACAACATATCAGGTTGAGGAATGTGAAACGATTTGCGAAGAATCAAGACGCCTATAGTTTACATAGACCAGTCAAGCATAGATTTAAAAGGTTAAAAGTAAGGGTGAATTATATGAATGAAATGTTTGATGTGGATCTGGCCGACCTCTCTCGTTATAGCAAAGAGAATGATGGTGTCAGATATTTGCTGGTGGCTATTGATATCTTGAGCAGATATGCTTTTGTGCTACCTTTAGAAAACAAGAAACCTGAATCAGTGTTGAAAGCCTTCAAAGAAATACTGAAAACTAGACAACCAAAGAAGGTTCGCACAGATGCTGGATCAGAATTTCGAGCAGGCTTTGAGTCATATTTGAAAAAGAAAAACATCACTCACACCATTACGCGGAATGAAAACATCAAAAGTAATTATGTAGAACGTTTCAACAGAACACTAAAATCATTGATTACACGCTACATCACTCACAACAATACCAAACATTACATCAATGTTTTACCTAAACTTGTGCACAACTACAATCATACGTTGCATTCCTCTCTACCTAATTTATCACCTGCACAAGTGAATAAGGACAATGAATTGAAAGTTTGGCAACATGTGTATGTCAAACCTTTGTTGAAACACCTCAAAAGCCTGCACCCTAGGAAGAAGTTCAAATATAAAGTAGGAGATCTTGTTCGCATTCCATATCTGAAGAGACCTTTCAACAAAGAACTTGACTTGAAGTGGACACAAGAACTGTTCAAAATAGCTCATCGTTTTAAAAGACAGGAAATTCCACTGTACAAAGTCAAAGATTTTCATGATGAAATGATCCAAGGTACTTTTTATACCAGTGAATTGCAGAAGGTCAGTAAAGCAGAAGATATTGAGTGGCAGGTGGAAAAGATCTTAAAGAAGAAACGTATGAATGGAAAGACTTATGCTTTGGTTCGATGGTTAGGATGGCCCAGTTCCTTTGATTCTTATGTGGAGGAAAGTCAATTGAAAAATCTGTAATGGAGACCTATGTGTTTCTGAAGTCTTCAGACTCGAGGAAAGATTACTTCAAAGGCAACACCCCGTATCATTTTCGTGTGAAACTGAATCAAAGGTTGGTGTTTGATGGCTTCTGGGTAGTCAGCTTGACAGAATTAAACTTTGGAAAGGTGGATCTCACTCATATGAATGATCCTTACATAGATGTGTTGTGTAACCTATGCGACAGTTCATTGGTAGGACAGACTCAATTACCATTGTTGAGACGCATAGACCTGAGGGAGGGACCTAACTTTACATTTGCTAATGAATACAATATCCATGTGATGGTGAAAGAATCTCCTGACATAGAAATTAGTATAAAAGCAAGCGATGGAACTTCACTGTCATTCTTGAAAGAGGAGACTCACCTAACACTTCACTTCAGACGTTACCCTTTTGTTGCCTAAGATGGAGACGTTACCTTTGTATGTACCCGATTACAACAAATGGCAGATTTTTTTCAAAAAACACATGGCAGGTAGTTCTCAACTGGTGAATGGAAAACCACAACCTAAGCTCATTTCATCTGATCAACCTGAGGAAGCATCAAAAGAAGTTAAAGTCAAACTGCAGGTCACTTCCGAACCTCAAAGTGTGGTGGAAAGAGCAGATGCTAAAGAGAAGAGACAGAAATCATTAAAAAGAGCTGCAGGGGAACGAGTGGCCACAACCAAGAGGATACGTCTAACGAGCAACACCCCCTCCAAGACAGCTCGTGTGTTCAAGAGCACACCAGTGAACGAAAACGATATCTTTGGTTAACACCATGTCGCTGCTCACCAGTAAACACTTCGATGAGATAATTCCAGAATCCTTGAATTTGTTCTCACTGCCACCATTTCAGACATGTGTTCAACAACATTACTATGAAAATGTACGTCCAGTGAGTCAAATCAACGACGAAGCGCCTTTGGAATTCAGTATTTCTAACACAGGTAGTGACTACCTTGATTTGAAGAGGACAAGATTGCACGTGAAACTCAAGGTCACTCACAATGATGGGAGCATATTGCTTTCCAAGGAACACGTGGCTCCAGTCAACTTGTTTCTTCAGTCGCTTTTTAGTCAGGTTTCAGTTTATTTGAATGACACACTGGTCTCTTCCACAAACAATCATTATGCTTACAAGAGCATGATGAAAGCATTACTGAATTTTGGAGCCGATGCAAAGACTACTCAGTTAACCTCTCAGTTGTTTTATAAAGATGTAGGACAATCGAACAGTGATATAGAATCAACGGATACAGAAACAGGAAGCAACACGGGCTTGATGGCACGGGGAGCGTTCATTAAATTGAGTCAAGAGATGACCATGTCTGGAAACTTATTTGAAGATGTGTTTGAGATGAATAGATACATGATTAATGGTGTACCTATGACTTTGAAATTGTACAGATCCTCTCCCACCTTCTGTCTCATGAGTGGTGTGGCCAACAAAAAATTCCTTATAACACTTCTGGATGCTTATCTCAAAATCTGCAGACTGAATGTCAACCCAGCCCTGATTATAGCTCACAATACTTTGTTTGAGAACAACTCTAATGCCCTCTATCCATTCGTCAAGTCTGAGGTGAAGGTCACTAGCATTCCCGTCTCTCAGTTAACACATACCATTGACAATGTCTCCAATCCCATTGCTAATCGATATATCGTAGCATTTGTTGATAGCAGCAGTTTTAATGGGAAATATGATGGGAATCCTTTCAACTTTCAATCGGGCATGATTAAAACGATCAACCTGTATGTGAATGGAGTCAGTGTCCCAGGGAGAGCTACAAGTGCAGACGATGCAGACACCTATCTCAACCTGTTTGATAGCCAGAAACTTTGGTGTCAAAACCAGCGCAATGGTATTTCAAGACAGGACTTTTTGCTTGGCAGTGCTCTTTTTGTTTACCAACTGGATGAAGTAGATGTCGATTATCTCAATCTTGTGAAATCGGGAAATGTGAGACTTGAAATTGAATTCAAATCTGCTTTGACTAAGACATTGAGTTGTGTTATCATGAGTGAAAGAAATTCCATCATAGAAATTGATAAAGCGCGAAATGTGTACATCAAGTAAAACATGAAAGCTTCGGAATTGAAGTGCTCCATACAGTGCGATCCTGTCTTACAGTGTCACGTCCTGGGAGTGTATGCTAAAGACACTTTGCCTGTACTGACATCTTCCATGATAAGAAGGGGAGTTGGACTAATTGTAAATACAGACTGTAGTCAAAAGAAAGGTCGTCACTGGGTTGCTATGTATTTCAAAGGAAATAGAGCAGAATTGTTTGACAGCCTATCAGAACCCATTGATGCTGTATTTGATAGGTACCTAAAGTCCTATGTTAGATCTTACTTGCACAACAGTGAACAGATACAATCTGTAGATACCAATGTGTGTGGGTTCTATTGTTTGTATTATCTGTTATGTACATTGAAAGCTCACTGGAGTTTTCAGCGTATTGTTCATCAGTTTGATGTAAGGAACTTCCTATGGAATGATACTTTTGTATCACAGTATATATGCAACTATTTCAAATACTGTACTCCTTCCTGTTTTAATTGACAATGATGTACAATGTTTTTTTCCATGTAGAATAAAAAAATAAATAAATAAATAATTAGATTTAGTTCAAATGATGTTTTGTTATGTATAAATACCCTCTGTGTTGGTGAGTAAGTTCAGTTTCATACTGAACAGCAGACCAAGATACATCATGGATGAAAGTGCTTGTCTGTTGCCTTTTAAAACGCCTACAACCATATCCGTAATAGGTGGATCGTCAAGTGGTAAAACCTTTTGGGTTTCACATCTGTTAAGACATGCCAATGTCATGTTTGATCCTGCACCCAAATTGATTATTTACTGCTATGCTGTGTGGCAGGATGTCTATAGTGAACTCAAGAGAATCATTCCCAATATTCGTTTTCAAGATGTCCTTCCCACAGAACAGGAGTTAAATTCATATTCTTTAGAATCGGATAAACATTGTCTCCTGGTAGTAGATGACTTCATGCAACAAGTGTGTAAAAGTCAGCTGTTTTTACACCTATATACCACATTATCCCACCATCTGGGAATTTCTGTTATCAACATTCTACAATCAGCGTATCCAAAGGGGGAATGTAACAGAACTATGTCACTGAACACACATTATTTTGTGTTATTGTCTAACCCTCGTTCGGCACATGAGTATAAAATTTTAGCATCACAAATATTTCCAGGACAGGCTAAATATTTCACCGAATCTTTTCAAGATGCTGTAAGTAGAAAGAAATATGGTTATCTGGTCATGGATACCTCGCCCTATGCAGATGAACAGTATGGTCGTTTGCGTACAGGTATATTCTCTGATGAGGTGTGTACAGTGTATCTGCCACAGATATAGAGTGACATAACTAAGGTAATATACAGCCACGTCTCATCCTTTTCACTTTCATACCGAACAGAGCCATGGATGTGTGCGGACCGTTTGATAACCTAGTGGCAGACTGTATTGAAATACCATGCAATAATATTAGGTTTGGACAAAAGTTTAGTGACAGACTGAAGTCTTTCAACAGTTGGCCAGTACAAATGAAGCAGCCACCAAAAGTCATGGCAGAAGCAGGATTTATCTATACGGGACAATCTGACAAGGTCTACTGTTTCCAATGCGCACTGAGAGTGCATTCGTGGATAGCCGAAGATGATCCATTAGCAGAACATTTTAGACTGTCTCCACATTGTGCTTATATCCACATGGTGTCTGAACCCAAAACCAACAAGGAAGGTTAGAACACATACAACTTTGAATTAATTTATATAGTCAATATAACAGTCAGTTCACTTCACTTCACTCATTCTACAGTCAGCTCTCTTTGAACGTGGAACAGCTACCCTACAACATCAACATGAGCGGTCTGCTGCAAAAGCATTGGGCTTTTCTTATGATGTTAGAACAAGCTAATTCTGCACAGAGAAAAGCTATGTTGACGCATGCTTCATCTGAACAGTTTAAGTCAGTGATTACACTAGTGTATAATATCCTTGTTGGAAAGATACCACTCACACCAGGTGACAAAAACCGTCTGTCACGTCATAAGTCTGTCATTCGAATCTTAGGCAGTAAGAGTGTCAGCAGACACAGGAAACGTGAGCTCATCGCTGCCTACCATTCAATTGTACCTATTTGCATAAGGAACTACCAAGCCTACTTGTCCTCAGTTCAAAATGAGCAAGCCCATGATTCTTCTGACGAGAGAGAATTATCAGAGATTGATGTCCAAACAAGAAGAAAAAGAAAAGACAGCTCAACAGACAGCTCATCAGACAGCTCTTCAGACAGCTCAGTCACAGAAAGTGAATGAGATAGTTGATGATGATGATGATTCACAAGGGATAGCTAACTCGGAACAACCGGCTGATAATCCTGTATGCAACAAGAAGACAGAACTCCTGTTTCAAGTTCCCGACCAGTTAATCAAGGACATTTCTTCTACCAAAACCATTGGGAAATTGATGTCAATGTGGCTGTTTGTGAAAAACAACATTAAAAAAGGACAATTGTGTGTAGATGAACATTTACAACTTGTGGGAAACAATAATAATGTGCTGCAAAACTCAAACATTGTCAACTTGATTCGTTTTTTTATCCTGTCACCGCGAAGTAGGCGTTCACCAGTGGGTTATAAACAGTTTCTTAAACTATTAAAGCGTTTACATTTGCCCAAACATTTCAGGAAATGTATTGGAAGAAAAAAGAAAGACAAAACCAAGATACATAGAAATGTTTTATTTGTGAAACGTAAAGCTGCCAAAGGTGTTCCAGGGTTGGCAACATTAGAATCGTTTTATTGAAACCTCAAACTCTATGTACTCTATGTATAGTTTGTGACAATAAACAATGTGAGCACAATAGTGTTTATGTTTGTTCTCCTTTTAGTCTTGAAGCAGTCACACATTGTGTTCACTTTGTAGTCTTGAGGCAGTCACACATTGTGTTCACTTTGTAGTCTTGAGGCAGTCACACATAGTGTTCACTTTGTAGTCTTGAAGTAACCACTCATAGTGTTCATGTTTTGCTCTTGCAGCAAAACATAGGATACATTCAGCTCGTCGAAACATAGGATACATTCAGCCAGTCGCTGTCTTGTCAAGTGTAAGTTTGACTTCTGTTAGTCATTATGATGAGTCATTATGATGAATCTTCCCACAAGTGCAAGCATGGGCTGTCTTCAGTTTTGCCTTCCTGACCACACATTTGCCAGTATGCGTCAGGAACCTATGATACGTATATTTTAATTTGGTACCACAGTATACGCAGGTAAAGAGACCCGATCGGTCTTCACCATTTGCGTCCACAGGTAGAAAGCCATCGCAGCTTGTACACATGTAGGCTGGTTTGCTCATCCTGTAAAAATAAATAGAAAATAAATAAAATCAAACACGTCTAGTATTAAAACAAACATAATGACATGACTATACATTTTAAATTTCAATGCGATTCTAAATTTTAATAAAAAAAGTTTTTTTTCATAATAATCATATAGCTTACCTGTTAGGACTTGTAAAAATCCATATTTCGTGCAGATGCAGTGAGTGAGTAACTATACAGTTGATGAATAACCATAAGGTACACTATGAATCCCATCCTCTAGCACATAACGCTTGTTGTCTATAGAGGTCAAAGCCACTTTGTTTTGTTTCTGTGTGTACAAGACGTTATTGAAAGAGCGAATGAGATGAAAAGAACATGACACAGCTGTTTTGTCAAAAAGACACTCCCTAAACATCTTATGTCTGATAAATTTCTTGATGACTGTTTTTTTAATACCTTTGGCTGTCTTTTTCTCAATAAGATCCTTATCCGTTTTCATCAAGAAGGAATACATTTTACTTTTTAGTCCACAGAATTCAAGTATGATGTTTCCACCTGCTTCATCCTTCATCTTGCCTGTCACCTTCCTGTTTTGATCGGAATAGAGCCCCTTTGGGTCATTGGGAGCATAATTGGAAGTGTCAAATAAATGGAGATTCTGTTTCATAAACACATAGGGGTCCTGGAGGGGTTTATGTGGAGGGGCATGGACTTGCATAAAGAGACTGTCAGTGTCTGTCATGAGCAAATCTAAATGTTCATGTCCATATTCCTTTTGCATCACATTGTAGTAAAAGTCATAAATTTCATATTTAGCCAAATCCAAAATGCTAAAACCGACAGCAATTGGTTGATCTAAATGCACACTTAAATTTTCCAATTCAACCGCAACCACGTCCTTTGAATAAATTTTAACCTGTTTGAAATTGGTTTTTGAGGCCAGTTTTTGAAGTTTGGGTCTGTGTGTCACCAAGTGTACTCTTATGTGTTTGCGTTTATTCATACAGAAACGACCAAACACACAGTTGTTCATCAATTTGTAACGGTCTTTGTCACAATCATCCTTTGCATTTTTGCGATTTTTCAAGTTGAGTTCCACATAGGATTTTAACCACGGACCCTGGCTAAACTTTAGCACTCTGTGTATGCGATTCAACACTAAACCATGTTTCAAATACAACTGCAAGGTTTTAAAATGAACCACATAATGCGTACGATCTTTCAAGGTACAAAAAAGTTTTCTACCGGATGATTTCTTTGGAAGTTTATCTATGGGTCGATTGTTAAAATGAGCGAGAAGCTCTTTGTGTGTAGGGGATAACTCCTCAAATGGGATATCATCATGCGTTGGAGCCATAGGGAAAGCTGCATGAACGTGGTGCAAATGACTGGGATATAACAAATCGACTTCCAGAATGTACCCATACTCTCCCCCTACCTCGATGCTTGTCCAGTCTATGGTGGTGAACTCTGCAGGTTCAATGAAGTGATAATTTCCTATAGGAAGCGGTTGTAACATGACAGTAGCATACAGCGAGTTCACATCAAAGTAGAGTAGAGTGGACGTGTCTTTCTCTGGAGCATAGTCACTCATATGTTCATTGTTGCTTTCTGCATATTTTTTACCAATGACAGACACACCACCACGAATAGAATGTTCAATAAAATTGTAAGTGTCTACATCTGTGAATAGGTCCAATTTAGCCCCTGTGATTTTCATAGCAGCATCCAAACAGAAACCAGGCATGGAATAGTAGTGACAAATGTCAAGTCCATAGTCAGCTAAACAACCAGTTCTAAAGGTTTCAATAACATCAGTTAACAGCAACACATCTACTGTCACATACAATCTCATGAAGTCGCTCATGGATTGGCATTGAAATGTTTGCCATAACTGATGGGCAAATGCATAGTCATCCTCACTTACACCCTGCTCAGTCAAGGAACTGTAGAATGCTTCCTTTGAAGGCAAACATGTCTCGCTTAGCGTTTCCCAGGAATCCATATGTTCATAGGGAAATGGTAGTTTTCGTGTTAACAAATCTACATGCTGAGGAAATTGCTCTTTCAAATACACAAAAGAATCCGCACCTTTTTTCAACAGATTTTGTGTCAGTGCATCCAAAGAACTTTGTAAAAATTTGTAGGAATCCAAAAACACTAATCTATGGTCTACTGTGAAGGACAGAAATTGCTCAGTGGTATGAGGTATCACTGTGATCTCACGATCGTCAAACTGTTGTGCTACTTCTAACAAAAGATGAGCATCATAATGTTCTAGATTGTGAAACATCACAACTACCTTCTTGCTGAACTGAAAATTTAGGTTACATTTGTTATGCAAGACTTGACGGAACTTCCCCGACAAGTGGTCATGATCCAATACACTGTCTGTTCCTAAGGGCTTTCCACACAACCCACAATGTTCTGTATTAGCTATGACAATTTTATCTTGGTTAGTGAGTTGCATGGGTTTGACAGAATCAAACAGGCACATGATGGCATCATATTCTTCCAAAATGCTGTTGATGAAATGTTCTGCTGCGTTTTCACCTATATAGGTTTGAATGGGTTTGGAATACTGTTCATCGGTACACACCACCTTGTAGGCATAGCCGCATGGGACATGGCGGTTTAAACGTGAAGAATCACCATCTTTAGTCACTAACAAGCTTTCAAAATCGGCTACAATAAAAAACTTGGCTCTTTCAGTTTTGCTTTGTGATCTTAAACCGAATTCATACACTGCTTCCTCTGGTTTAGGTAAAATGACTCTTTGTGCTTTCTTAAAACAATAGTCTTTGTGAGCTTCCAACCTTTCCCGAGATGAGTAAGACCACAAACATTTTCTACAAACAAAACACATGTTTGTGTTACCTTTTCTGTTTCTAACTAATCTGTTCAAGTTGTTAATGAGACAATAATGTGTGTTGGGTATCTTGTCTACATCCATGGCTTCCTCGTGATCTTCTAACCCCAAGACTCCCTCAAAATCATCTGGTTGACTTTCTTGTGACAATAACAATAAATCTACGCACCTATGTTCCTCCACGTTCGACTCATTACTGATGTACATAGGGTACAAGGTACCATCTTCAAAACCGTACACATTGATGCTCAACTGGTTAAGCCGTTCAAAACGAGGAATGTGTTTCAATGTCATAGGAAAAGAAAACCCTTCTAAATTGAGCCTATTCAAATAGGGGAGGTAATGTGTTTCTCTTTCCTTGTTTGATGTGGCTGGGTACAATTTGGCAAGAATGGGGAGAGCAAAACATAAATCATTGTCTTTGTTTTGAATATTTAAAATACAGTGCGCATGTTTAGCCAGAGCTGGAGGAAGTGGAATGTAAGTACCACCGTTCAATGGAGCGAACTTCACCACAGTCAGTTTCAAAAGGACAATGTCAGAAACATTTAATCCTGAATGAACCCCTTCATAATCGTCTAGTGTTTGCAACATTTTGTTCATGGAGGCCAAATATTGTTCAATCAAATCACTCCCTTCCATGGCTATCTGCGTGCTGCTTCTAAAGTAGGCTTCGTGATAATTTGAATGAGCATCTTCGCTTGGTTTCTCCATTTTAATGTGTAAACATAAAGACCATTTAATTGCCTTTTTCTCACCTATTTCTGATTCAAGGGTTGAAATGACATTACTCTGTTCTCGGACTAGAAATTCTAATGCGTCAGTAGACGTTTGTCCTTCAAAATCATACTCCCTCACATCACCATGTAAAGCCTGACTAGAACATGCCTTTGAATGATTTTTGGGTTGACTAGGATGGCGAGGCGAAGCGGGAGGAGCAGTGGAAACAGGAGGTGAATCAGGGGGTGCTACAGACACTGTTGCTGGCTTAGACTTTGTCTTAGTCCTGCCTTTACCATGCCCTATCATATCATGACCTGATTGACTTTTGTGCAGTCTGAATGCTTTTGAGGTAGGAAAGGATTGGTGACAGGTTCGACAAGTGAGACCAGGAGCTCTACTTGATGCACAGTGATGGTTTAGATAATCAGATTCATTTTGAAAATGTTGAATGCAATGCAGACATTGACGACGATAGGTCACTTTTTGTCGACAGGATTTAGCATGCTGATTCAAATTATCTTTTCGGTTGAAAGTCTTCTGACAAAATTGACAAGAATATAAAGTGTCTACTCTACCACAATGTCTTTGGTGACGTAGTAAATTATGTTTAAGACCAAAGGTTTGCTGACAACGATCACAAACAAACACCGGGCAGGTGCTGAAATTACTCATGGCTAACTAGTGTTAGGCTAACAACAATGTGTAGAACCATTGGCTATTCATCAATTTCTAAGTTACACCCCTTGACGATCTGTAGAGAGAGGAAAAAAATAATAAAAAGTCTCATAGCTCACTCTCAGCATAACGCTCATTTATATTGGCCACAATGTTTCTCTTACTCTACTTATAAACGATCAAGGTAATACAGGAAGTTATAGAAACATTTGCAAATAATGTATAATATCGCATGCAACACGAGCTTATACTTAAAAAAGAACAGACAAAACTATTCAATAAAGTCAGTGAAAATGCTTACCGTTCTGTTGTATGCAAGAACGGATGAAGAATCCTCGGTGTGACAAGGCTAGGCTTTTCACGAATGTGTATGCTTGCCTGATGTCGTGTGAGTGAATGATAGGACAGTCAGATCTTTTTATAGATGAAATATTTTTGCAATATCATGCTCCTTTCACTAAGCACTAGCGGTGTCTGTAAGAGATAAAGAGTTCTATGAAAGTGCCAGGACATTGCAATATCAAATCGTGAGAAATTTCTCTTTGGCAGGTTTCATTTGTCTACATTTTACATTAGATTATAAAAGATGGAGAGAGTCGGCACATTCTTTTGACTTGGGCTGGGTCGCAACGTGATACAGCACTGAATCGGAAAGAAATGATCAATCGGACAGATTACTATGTAGCATGAATAGGTACCAGGATGTCTTTTGGCACATGGGTGTTTCAGGAAGGTGGTGGTGAACACGTAGCGATCGGCTCTGTTCATAATTTTTTTTTACTAATATAACCGGTTATCTCCACAGACGTGGTAAATAACTTAACAGTGAAACTAATTTATGTTTGACATAAAATAATGGTAGTATGAACCAAAAAAAAATGATAAAAGTTGTTTCGTCAATTCCTGATTTGATCTAAAGTAGTTATGAAAATGGAATGGTATGTTCATAAAGAGAAATTTGATGGTTAGGAATAACCAATAAATAATCAAAGCCAAATGTTGCAGGTGAAATCAATAGAACAGGCATGACACTTATAGTCAGAGACCATATAATAAATTTATTAAATGGTCTCTGTTATAATGCATGGGTATTTTTCGTCTTACATACTAAACCTATTGCAAAATCCTGTCCGTGACATTTTGAACAGTACATTTTATTGAAGTTTGTAGTAGAAGTCGTGATATTTGTTGTATAACGCTTATGCGTGTCCGACATTATGGCAAAAACGTGTGATACATTAGTTTATCGGTTAGTATAAAATGCGCAGGGTAGAGGTCGGTTTGTGATAACGGTTACTGCATAAAGCCTGTTGTTTCGGCGAAAGGCTGAAGCAAACGATAAAACCGACCATGCGTGAGATGTCTTATGGTTTTTCACCAGTTGAACCCTGAGTGCGATTCCGCTGAAACGATTTGTAAAACTACTCCACTCACTTCAATCGTGCTCCGAGGGCATCACAGTATTTGAACAATTTGTTTGTATAACTGCTACATGACGCCAAGAAGAAATCTCACTATGTATGTAGCTGATGACTGATATGAAAACTATTTGCGACTTAACGTGTTGAAATGTGTGGGATTGATATCTTAATGACACTTTCTCATGAAAAACGGACTTTTGGTGATTTATAGCGGAAAAACACCTGTTGATTTATTCCAATGGAAATATTGTACCAATCTAAAACTGTAATGTGAATGTGAAACCTGTCCTGAAAAGTGATGTGAAAATTGTGTTTAAAGACCGAATGTTCAGTGAAACTGGAATGTTCAGTGAAACTGGAAAGACTAACACTGGAATTAGTTTTATATAAAAAAGAAAGCATCACTGATATGAAAACGGCAGAGTGTGTATGCAAACCCGTTTTTGTTCGAATTTTAGGTAAGTTTTATTCATTTATTTGTTTTGCTTTGAGTAATATGTCTTACATGCGAGGACTAAATGTACCATCACACTTAAAGGTGTTGAACTTTGCTATGATGCGATGTTATTTATGCATTACAATTCCATTTCATAGACCATGAACTGGAAATATTCGCTCGAACGCAACTGCTAATGCATTATGAGGCCAAACCGAACGCCTGACTTCTCCTGTTTCTGCGTTTTGGCGTTCAATTTCGAGAGCGTACGGGAACATTGATTCTCTGCGTATATGCTTCAGCGAGCATGACAAGTTTTTCAAAGCAACGTCTCGTTCATTCATTCATTTATTTGAAAACACATTCCAAACGCCATGAATGAGCACGTTTCATAGAGTTAACCCTTTATCTCCTATCATAGATCTGAATAGTGACAGAAGATTACAAACTTATACAAAAGGATTCCTTTATAAGCTAACAAACTTGTTGGCATGTTTTTTGTCACTAGTGAGAGCTGTGAAACACACGTGTATATAGAACGCTTACGATACTAACCGGATCGAGCTATTCAAGGGTTAATGTATAACTTGTTTGTTCACCATATATCGTTTTCAACGGTTTCAATTGATTCGGGATGCATCTGTGAAATGCTATCATTAAATAGTTTACATACTTTCCGTTAAAGAGCGCTTTGTGGAATGATGAGGTTAAATAGTTTGCCTAGTTTTAAGGGCGTGAATTGAATTCTCTCGTACAACGAAAAAGGATAACTATAATTTTGATGTTCCACAAGTTTTGAAAAAATAAATCCAAAGGTATCAATCAAATTCTCGAACGAAATAGAACAAAAAGATATACTATGGTTTGCTTTAACTATAGCGAAATCGTATCCCGAAACAGAAGGTGAAATACTTAGATAAGCCATACCGTTTGATTAGTATAAGTTTATACCATCTTATATATATCGCACAGTCGCAGCTTTGAAAACGAGAATCGTGACATAGATTTCAACAAAAACTACAAGTCATGATGGGTGTATTCTTAAAGACAAAAAAGAAATTGTCCACGTTTCAAGAAGTTAGGTACATTCACATAAGCGATATCAAATCTTGCTGACGTTGGCATGACAAATATCAAAACCTTGGTCATGGACGGCTACCACACTTTGTTAACCTAGCTCACGTTCTTTTTGGCAAAGAAGTCCTCCCCTCCGCCCATAAACTCAACCCTCAAATTAACCACAAGGTAGATTGAAATATTTTCAATAGAACACTGTTTTGGTAAATACTGAGTCAAAGACGATGTGAGTGTGTGATGAATATTCTGTACGTTTGGACAGTTTACTGCTGGTATGATGGAAGATTTTTTTTAACGTTCTAGGATTAAGGAAAGTAAACCAAACATTTACCAAAAAACAGACTCCTACTTTGTTGGATCGTCAAATAGAAATACTAGAAAATCAACCAATAATTAAGGCTTACTGCGAAAAGTTCAAGAGAGAACAGAAACTGAAAAGACTGAAAGAGATAAGACAGAGAGTGAAAGCAATTACGAAAGAACAGAAGACATTGGAAGAGAAAACAATTAAGCAAAGGAGAAAGAAAGAGAAGATAGTGAAGAGGAAGAGAGGAGAGGACAATCTGGAAATATTTAAGGACACAACTAGGAAGAGACCGTGTTTAAATATCAAGTGTATGGTGGAACTACAGGTGTTAACGCTACCATTTTTGAAAAAAAAAATGAACATGACCTGTCTAAAGACGATAACGGAGTGCATCTGCAAACCCTGTTATGTTAAACTTTAGGTAAGTTTCATTCATTTATTGTGTTAAATTGAGTAACAAGTGTTACATGGGTGAACAAAATGTGTCATCACACTTAAATGTGTTGTACTTTACTATGATGCGATGTTATTGATGCATTACAATTCCATTTCATAGACCATGAACCGTAAAACATTCACTCGAACGCAACTGCCAAGGCGTTATGAGGTCAAACCGAACGCGTTACTTCACCTGTTTCTGCGTTTTGGCGATCAATTTCGAGAGCGTACGGGAACATTGATTCTCTGTGTATATGTCTCAGCGAGCATTTCAAGTTTTTCAAAGCAACGTCTGGTTTATTCATTCATTATTTGATACATTCCGAACTCTATGAATGTTCACGTTTCATAAAGTTAACCTTTACCTTCTATCATAGATCTGAAAAAAATAAAATAAAATAAAAAAAAAAATAAAAAAAAAAATAAAAAAAAATTAAAATAAAAAAAAACAAACAAAAAAACAACAAAACAAAACAAAACAAAGCAAAACAAAAAACAACAAAAAAACCCCTAAAAACAAACACTCTATATAAGCTAACGAGCTGCTCAAAGGTTAATGTATAACTTGGTTGTTCACCGCATATCGTTTGAACGGTTTCAGTTGACTCAGGATGTATCTGTCTAATGCCATCGTTAAATAGTTTGCATACTTTGCGTTAAAGAGCACTTTGTGAAATGCCAAGGTTAAATAGTTTGCCTAGTTTTAAGAGTGTTAAGAGTCGTTCTTGTGGAATGCTATTGTATTTAGGATACATATGTGGAATGATATCGTTAAATAGTTTAAATAGTTTGATTCATCCCTCTGGAATGCTTGTGCTCATAGGGAGGTGTGTTCAGGAATGTCTATTGTTGTGCTCTGGAATGCTTTGTTCTCGAAGGGAGGAGTAATCCTGAATAGTTTAAGGATTTTAAGGAGTAATCCTGTGGAATGTCTATTGTATTCGTCTGGAATGCTATTGTATTCGTCTGGAATGCTTTTGTTCTCTTAGGAATGCTATTGTCTGTGCTAAACGGATTACTTTTCTCCTACTGGAATTTTATAAACAGATGACATTTGCACGACTTTGTAGGAAACCGGACCGACCACCCAAGTGTCGTGTCCGAGACACGACAGTGGGTTAAAGTGTGGATTTCTAAGATACGAAAAAATATATAGAAGAGATTGTCGTTTTCCTTTTGCTTTCAAGAAAACAATCTTTCTCTAAGAATATAGTCGGGATGAAAGCGCCAGTAGTAATACCCATATTGTTTGCGTTCGTTTAATTCCAAACACCTTGCCGTTTCGTCGTTTATATTTACCAACCCATGTGAATTGAATAAACGAAAATATGGAACGGCGAGCGAGGAGAATAAAAAGCATATGCCGCTTTGGTCTATATATTGTGCGAGATTGTACGCTCATTTCCAATGGACCCCACGTGAAATAAAATCATAAAATTGAAAGATTGAACCAAATGTCGGATACAGTTATTTCTCCGAGTCAGCTTGGGCGGGATCGAATTAAAATGAGTTTGGCTCCGAACACTATACTTTATAGAACATGATTACACACACTGTGTGGAGTCAGGAAGCATGAATGGCGTCGGTAACCCCCATATGTTTATCACTCTCGGCTAAAAAATATTTTCTGTTAATACTTACGGTTTATTTTCCGTCATTCCCTACACGTTTTACGTGATTTTGCGATAACATTTTGAACTGGTATTCTGTAGTAGGTTCGTTTTGTACAATATGTGGACAGAAAACTGTGTAAAAGCTCATTTTCTAGTAATGAGAACGGTATGATGTTTTAGAGAAGACATTTGTGGGTTAGCTCTACGCTGAACGTGTGTATGAACGTGTTAAATGAACAACACCGTACGAAATGAGAAAGTCTTGAAATAGTGTTTGATAAATATAGAAAGCCAGTGCAATGAATCCCCACAAAGGGGCGGTGGGGTAGCCTAGTGGTTAAAGCGTTCACTCGTCAGGCCGGAGACCTCGGTCCAATTCCCCACGTGGGTACAATGTGTGAATCGGTGACAGGGGGGTATAACTAAACTCACTCATCATCCTCAGAAACAAGTTCCATTAGGTGTAATGAGAAACAGCTGTTGACAAAACATGCATAGATTACAGAAGGTCAGTAATGACACCAGGTGTTCGGGAACCGTGTCAGCCCGACCTATCGTAAACACCCGCCATTCACGAAATGTGCCTGAAACGTAAGTTAGCTTTACGTGATACAGCCTTGGGATGGAGGCCGGAAAACAAACCAGTCTGTCAAGTGATCGATGACCCAGAAAGTCCAGTTACCTGATTTGAAAATACGACAGTTGTATGGAAGTACTGATGTTTTGATAGAGGATAGTTGAACAGAGGGTGAGTCTGCAGTGTATTGTCACCGCCTTTTGTGTCTGAGACAAGACATGAGTTGCCATGATAGAAGACGTGTCTGGTACAAGTGTTACAACAAGACTAGCTGTGTTTGACACAAGTGTTACAAGCAGTTGTGTCTGATGCAAGAATTACAAGACCAGTAGTGTCTGATACATGTGTTACAAGATTAGCGGTGTCTGATTAACCGTTACAAGACTAGCAGTATCGGATACAAGTATTACACGACAAGCAGTGTCTGAGGGTTACAATTCTAGCAGTGTCGGATACAAGAGTTACAAGACTAACAGTGCTTGATACAAGTGTTACAAGACGAACAGCGTCTGATACAAGTGTTACAATTCTAACAGTGTCTGATAAAAGTGTTAAAAGACTAGCAGTCTCATATCCAAGAGTTACAAGACCAGCAGTGTCTGATACAAGTGTTACAATTCAAGCAGTGTCTGATAAAAGGGTTACAATTCTAGCAGTGTCGGATACAAGAGTTACAAGACGAACAGTGTCTGATACAAGTGTTACAATACTAGCAGTTAATGGGCTAGACGTGTCTGACGCATTTGCTCCAAGGCCAGAAGAACGTGTATACATTCCATAGTAGACGGCAACCATGCGTTACAAGGCTAGAAGTGCCTGATACTTTGTTATAAGCGTCAGGTAGAAGTCAGGCGGGGTACGATGTGTCTGAAACAGAGGATACAAGGCTAAAATAATCGGATGAGGTGTAACAAGAATAACAGTGCAGGCGTTACAAGGCTAGACGTGTCTGAAACAAGACTTGCTGCCTCATAAGAACGCTCTCACGGCCAATAGTATCTTATTACATGTTACAAGGCTGGAGGAGCCTAACGCAGTGTGCTACCATTGTGTATGAGACAGTGTGTGATACAGTTGACGCATGGTCAGAACTGTCTGAGACAGGTACTACGACGCGAGGAGATACAGGTGATGCACAGACACAGATTATACAAAGCTAAACATCAGACGTAGGCATTTCAAGGTCAGAAGTGTTACGATAGGGAGATAACAATGTCCAAGCAAAGGATCAGTATCTCCGAGATGGTTACTCATACCATTAACGAATCAAACCTAAGCCATTTTGAACAACCGATTCCCACTTCAGCCTATTCTGGTAATAACGTATCTAGTACTTTTAACAAGTCTGTTTACAAGTCTGGCAACTGCAGCAGCTGAGTTAAGAAGTGGATGATACAGTTTCATAGACACACGTGCTTCAGTAATACAGACGGAAACCGTACAGGGCGAGAGAGAAGAAATAGAGAATGTGTGGAAAGAGAGAGAGCCAGACAGACAGAGGAGGGAGAGAGCGAGAGAAAAAAAGAGCTACAGATGTGAAGAGAGGATGTGAATGAGAGGGGTTGGGGACCTTACTCGTAATGGTAGACCTCTTTGATATTATCAAGGATATCACCTCGAACACAATGCCCCTAAGATCGGAGTATTTCAAAATTTCAGCTGTATGGCGGCGGTCTGTAAATAATCGAGTCAAGACCAAACAATCCATTGATCACCATCATGATAATCGATTGGGATACAATGACATATATCAGTCAACCACTCGATCCTGTTAGTCGCGTCTTACAACGGGAATGGGTTACTGAAGATCAAAGCTCACCCGGATCTTCACGGGTCCAATGTCTCTTGGGCAGAGTAGGTGAGTTGCTTTGGACAGTATTTTGGGTGTCACTTTTATTGACGGGTAGGTGTGGCAGTGTCAGTCACTTCAGTGAAACCGGTATCACGACTAAAATGTGTAGGGCCGTGGGGTAGCTTAGTGGTTAAAGTGTTCGTTCGTTACACAGAAGACCCTGGTTCGATTCCCCAAATGGGTACACTGTGCAAAGCCCATTTGAGTGACACGTGTCAGCCAAGTCAGCGAACCTGACAACTCAGTCCTGTTAGTCGCCTCTTAAGACAAGAATGGGTCACTGAAGATACATTCGAAATCGAAAATTCACGGGTCGACAAGGGTGTTAGTAGGAAGAAGAGATGGAACGGCTCAGTATGGGCAGGCAAACGTAACATACACGAGAAGCTCGGGGTGGGGAGTAGTAGGAAAATGCTGGGAGTATCAATAAGGCAGATGATAGAGAGATGGACCTGAGAGAGAGAAGAGAGAATTAAGGGGTGGCTGAGTGTATGGAAGAACAATCTCACACATTTATCTCTTTTTCATTTCGTCCTTATCTATAAATACAACAGTGGTTGCCAGGACTGAGAATCATCTGTCTGAACGTCTGAGGTGCGCTAAGAGGGAGGGACAGTTGATGACAAGATAGGATGTGTGTAATGTAGGGAGGGGACAGTTCGGTGACTCAACCGGGGAGCACCTCTTTGAACGATGACCTTGTGATGACCTCATGATGACCCGGAATCAGTGGTATTTCCTACAATTCAATTCCACAGCCTCAAAATGAAAACGATGTAATTCATTACGCTGTTGTTGAATGAAAAAAAACGAATTTAGATTTTTTCATTCGTAGGAAAGCTTAAATACTTTTAACGTTATATCGACATGTTGCAAAGACACATTAGAACACGCGAATAGTCGGTTGTACGTGTGAGTTGAGTTAAGATATTTTGTATTTGTTTGTTGTTTAAAGCTGCTCTAAAAATTCCAGCTCTCTGGCGACGGTCTGTAAATAATGCAGTCAGGACCAGACAATCCAGTGATCAATAGCATGAACATCCATCTTCGAAACTGGTTTACGATGACATGTGTCGACCAAGTCAGCGAGCCTGACAACCCGATCCGTATAATCGTCTCTTGCGACAAGCAAGACCAATGTTAATCCGGATCTTCAGGGGTAAGTTAAATACAGCGATGGCCTTATGTTTCAACAAATGTGTTTCAAGACTGAGTTGACACTGCTTCGGCCAGTGATGAAGTCGTAGTACTAATACACGCATACCATGTGCCTCATTGTTCCATTGCTCTGATAAACGACGTCAAAACCAAACACTCGTCACTGACTCGCACATGACACAGCTCTGTCATCTGTATTAGTTGAACCGTTCTGACATTTTCCCACCCCAACAGCAATATCACGTTTAGGTTTTGTCTACTTTCATGATATTTATGTTTTACGATTTATTACGCACTATCATCCTGGGGAAAAAACGAGGAACTATTTACGACCGTAAGATATGCCAAGATTTTGAAATCAGCTCATTTATGCATTAAATTCATCTTTCCCGAGACGTAAGTCTAAGATGAAGTGTTTGAAGTTAACTTCGCAGACACTCGTAAAACCAGAACTAATAAGTATACATTGGCAGACAAGCAATCTTCTGTGAGTCAGGATCATGGAAATATGGCTGCCGGAACAGGTTCTGTGATTGCTGTGCGCAGTTTTGATTGCGATTATCTGCAGATGGTAGATCAGTCTGTTAGATCCATTTACATGTATATCAGAAGGTGGGTCTAAAATGGACAATAATGATGCTTTTAGTACATAAGAAAGAATAATTTCTAGTTAAATGTTGTAAATATTTCCGCTATGTACTGGATTTGCCTCTATGTGAGGAATGCGTCAGCAGTATACATAGTGTTTGACATAATAACAGCCCCCGTAGAGATTCGGCAAAGAATACCCCTGAAGACGTGGGAACAATATATGAAGCCCAGTTCCGGTGGCCCCAACTTTGTGTTGCTTGAATATCGTTAAAAGCGGTGTAAAGCCACACTCACTCACAACTGACAACTGTACTAAGGTCACTTTCAGCAACGGGCCGGTTTGGCAAGCGAGGTGTACCCTGATGGCGATTATGATCGCCACTGCTTCGAACGTGTCCAATTACTTACATGCCGTTTGTACATTAAACAAATAAATAATAACATTATGTTTCATGACAATGATACACGTGTTTGCAAGATGCCACTGCGATAAAGGATCTGGTGACGAACCCGGATGATGAGAAACTTAACCTTTATAACTACTTCCTTTGTGAATATGTTTGAAGCATATTTGAAGGAGGAATAAGACCTTAACACTTGTGTAGAAAGCGAGACAGTTTGCCTGGTCTGTCAGGTTCAAGAACGGCATCACTATTCCCAGTTAGGATTTACGAAAGCGACTTAAATGCTTCATTTATAAAAATTCACACAGTACATGAACATAAACATGAACATTCACACAACACACCAACAATACATCGACATTCACACAACACACCAACAATACATCAACATTCACACAACACACCTACAATACATCAACATTCACACAACACACCAACAATACATCGACATTCACACAACACACCAACAATACATCGACATTCACACAACACACCAACAATACATCGACATTCACACAACACACCAACAATACATCGACATTCACACAACGCAACATTCACACAATACATCCCGAACAATCACACAATACACATACATTCACCCAATACATCAGGATTTACCCGATACAACATTCACCCAATACATCAGGATTTACACGATACAACATTCACACAATACATCAGGATTTACACGATACAACATTCACACAATACATCCCCAACATTCTCACAGGATCAAGGGAATTTCACATTAGCACTCATTCATCTTGTCTTCCATCAGCATTCCCTTTCATCATCAATCAGGTGAGCCTCCCTGGATGAACATATCGCTTAATTAGCTGAACACTTAGAATACTTGTACATATTTCCACGCCACCTGTTAACAGGAATCAACTAACAATAATTGAGTTTTCTTGCTTACACCCCGCTAGTGCATTCAACCCCGGCGGACGTGTTTTCAGTAAAGTCAAAGCTTTCAAATTATAACTGAAAATTTAATTAGGGTTTGAAAAGGTCGTTACACCAATGATACCTGGAACCTTGCATCAGGTACAAGCATGGAGCACGTTGGTACGTCAAGCAAAGAAACCCCAGTCGGAACCGTTTGAAGTCCATCTACTCAGATGAAGATAATAGGTTTTCTGGTGAATAGTGTCGTTGAAAAGCCTTTAGCGCTGCGGAGAGAAAAAACCCGTGTTTCAAGACGTTAGGTATTAAACCAGTGCATGACATGTTTGTATGGGAGAGGTTTGGCGCGCGTCTCTCTGGTAATACTTCAAATATGTTATAATGGAAAGTGTTTTCATATTTGACTCTCTTTATAACACCAAACACATTTAACGTGGCTCGAAAGACTTAAGGATGAAAGATGCCGATTTAAGCCATGCTTCGTGAGCTACAGTCAGTTATTGAATGCATTCCGCTGGTGTAGACAAAACGGATGTCTAATCGCAGTAAACGTAACACTGCCTATTGTACGTAATACTACCAATTGTACGTAATAATAGTGTACGTATTGATACCTTGTGGTAGTGAATGATCTGGTTAGGATGTACTGAGGACACAGCAATAACGTGGTTCTCATTACGACGTCGCGGTGTTGGTTCTCATTAGACGCGATGAAGTGAGTGGGTGTTAGGCTGTGGTATGCCCGCTATTGTTTATCAAGTGCTTTGTTATTTTTATAGGAGAGCCTTTTGCAAAAAAACTTCGGTAACTGTGCCTTTAACAGTGTTTGGGTAAATTATGATATCAATACTAATCATTGTATAACTCTGCTTTGTTTGTTTATTGTTTAACGCTTCACTCAGCAATTTTCCAGCTACAGTCCCAGAAGCAGTCTGTAAATAACCCCTGCCTGTCTGTCGAGTTATCTACTAGCTCATCCACCCGTCTGTCGGTCTGTCAAGTGATTTATCAGTTGTTCCATCCGCCTGTCGGATTGTCAAGTTATCTATCAATGCATCCATCCGTCAGTCGGTCTGTCAAGTTATCTATCACTTCATCCATCCGTCTGCCTGCGAAGCTATCTGTCAGTTCATCCATCCGTGCGTCAAGTTATCTATCATTACATCCATCTGTCTGTCGATCTGTCAAGCTATCGGTCAATTCATGCGTCCATCTGTCGGTCTGTCAAGCTATCTGTCAATTCATCCATCCGCTGGTCAGTCAGTTCATCCATTCCATTGGGGTTTTCTTTGTAATCCATCAATTTCTTCATCCATCGATCCATCTATCCATCGATGAGTTTGTCCATCTTTATATCACTCCGTCACAGAATCTGCCTATGTGTATCTCAAAGTGTAGACGGTGGATGACCTCTTAGAATGCCATTATGGAAGTTGGGGCGTACAGTATTGATTACACTTTATAGACCACAGCCTTTTTTATTTCTGTATCGAAGCATAGCTTGACATCAGTGCACGAATCTGTACCTAAACGTCGCTCTCGCGAAAAAAAGAAGTTTGTATCCATAAAGGTTTTTTTTTCAGCATGAATTCTCAAAGTACACATACATCTATTATCTCAACCCTAACCTTATTATGATGTGACGTTCAGTCATGACAAGATGAGCTCACTATTCTGCAAAGTTTGATATACTCTATGTCTTGACACGAAATCAACAATTGCCCCGTGCATGTATATATAGTTCTACACATGATTGTATATCATGCTATTGGCCTACAGTTAAACGAACCTTTCCCAGAGATCCTTCCCCGCACCGTTTGACCGAAATCCGACAAGAGTGTTTGTTTTAACAAGTTCATTGCGTGGAAGACTCCACAACATCACCAAGGCATGTGTGTGTTGAAGATAAAACGAAATTTAGACAAAAAATACGAGAATTTGTTCACCTCGTACCAAGAAACATAGTGATTATGCCCTAGAATATCCGTACAGATATACACAGAGGTTGCTAAGCAAGGGGATGCCTTCCACAGTTCGGCAAAATATGGTACTCAACATTTAAACAGACTTCTTCCAGAACAAAACTCCTTACCAGTTGTCAGACATATCTCTTTGAAGTTGCCGCTCCTTCCCTTTGATGTTTGCCGACTTCAAAGTCAAGTGCGACAGAAGGGGATAACAGAAACGAGTTTGCTAGGCCGATTTGGTGTCGGAATCTGGAATATACGGCGAAATAAGGAACTTCAAAACAACATACCACAGATCAGTAACTGTATTTTTTGCTTCCTTGAAATTACGTCAGCAGAACGCGCTGACCAGTTAGAAACTTAAGTTTCCGGGTTCAACACGATGCAGTTTTCCTCGGGGTTACCGTGTGCGCTGGCAGTCATGAAATAATGAGTACCATGTTCAACCTTTATTACATATATTTACCTGTATTACCTACATTTTACCCTTCGTTTATGATAAATGTTCATTATAACGTCAGACAGACAGAACTTTCTGTATTGTTCTAGGTTTCTTCATGGTTAACGATATGTGTCAGGATACGGTGAATATTTGACCCGCTCTGGCGTGTGTTTGATACGGGAAAGGCAGGATGCTCCACCTTTTCTCGAGATAAGCAAAAAGAACTGCAAGTTTCGAAAATATCACATCATACAAAAGTAAGCGTTCATGTTTATGTCTCCTATTTAAAAACTTGACACAACAGGAGAGTTGCGTTTCTTTTGCTGTGCAACATACTATGGCAACATGACTATTTCGTATTAAGTCAAATGTTCATCTTTTTTATGTACTGGGTGTCGTAAAATGGACTGTTTTCTGAGTATATATTTCTTCGGATTATGGAGATCGTCTTGTGGCTTATATTTACACTATGAATGGTATGAATGAATACATTTAAACCCGGATCTTCGACAAACGAACGCGTAAAGTTAACATGCACCCATAAAAAGTACTGAATTACACGCAGCGATAACATCTTGTTCTTTTACGATTTGAAACCAATGTCCATCCACCTTGATATGGACTAACGCTTAGTCTCTCTGTTTGTGTGTGAGAGAGAGAGAGAGAGAGTGTGTGTGTGTGTGTGTGTATGTGTGTGAGTGAGTGTGTGTGTGAGAGAGAGAGTGTGTGTGTATGTGTGTGAGTGAGTGTGTGTGTGAGAGAGAGAGGGGGAGGGAGAGAGAGAGAGAGAGAGTAACAAGCAAACCCATGTATGAAAAGGAATCCCAGGGGGGAAGCCAGAGTTTCAGAACCAGAGGAAATCTAGATTTGATTCATTCCAGGTTTTAGCATTGTAGAGAGGGCTTGCATGGCAGTAGGGAAAATAAGGTGGTTTGGGGACTGTGAGACTCACTAACCCTCATAATAAAAGAGATGTTATTACAGATTATGCTACATTCATCCAGTGCTACAAACTGGCCATATTTTTCACCTTTTAGTGATATCTTTACTTTTTTTTCAAAATTACTTATGCTAAACGTGTGCAAAGATATTTTTAAGCAGGTGATACTGGGTTTGGTGTGTTCAAAATCTTTCACTCGGAATATAAATTTCTTAAACTAGCCAAAGTTCGTGTTTTGATTGCGGCGGCAAGGCCATGCTGTGCATACATATAACGTTAATATGGAAGGGCGAGGGGAACATAAACAAACATCGAAGTTACCTCAGCCAATGGGCCCCGAGGGACCAGTGAACAACGTATATTTTAACTGAACACCTCATGTCAATTTTGAACTGTTTGAACATGGGATTCAATCGTACACTTCGACTAACCAATGTGAATCAAATGATTCGAATGTTGCTGTTTTGTTTTGTTTTTTTGTTTTGTTTTTTGTTGTTGTTTTTTGTTTTGTTTTTTGTTTTGTTTTTGTTTTGTTTTTTTTGTCTTAGTAAAGTCGTCGCGATGTAATTCCCTTTCTTAATATTGACAGGGACTACATTTGGACGTTTTGTCAAAATCTTTTTATTGGAAAGAGAGTCAAATGTTAACGTAGCCATCGCTAGAGTTTTTGCGGACGACACCAGAACAATACTTTTAGTGTTATCTCCCTTCTATCGATTTCCATTTGCAAAATATCGGTAATTTCCGTTCATCATGCGTCATTTAAAGTTATTGGTGGTAAAAAATAGTAACTACCAGGAAGTACCGATTGAGCTGCTACTGCAGAACGGGGTACATTGTAAAGAATAGAAGAGCGCGCAGCCAATCAGAGAGTGATATTTATGTGTGAGGTAAGGTAATTAGTTTTGTGTAACCGAAACACAATCCTAGCATCTCATTCATCTCATTCGCTCAATTCAAAATCATATAGGAATATTTTTTATGAACAATTCGAGACCGAAATGGAGCTAAAGATCTGAAATTACCTTCATGAATATGATCCAAGAATTTCATTTATACCCAAGATATGATAAAAGGCATGCGTTAACCCCAAAATATACATCTCGCCAAAGCCATAAACACAAATCTCCGTCACACCAACAGCACCAGCTCATCAGTCAGAGCTAAATAGGCAGCGTGAAGGAGAGGCCTCAATAAGGTGAATACGTTCATCACACAAATCGGTGTCTCCCGGAGATATTCGATAAATGTTTGTTATCTGTTTCAAAGACATGATAGCCCAGTGGTATGTAGACATTTTAACTCTCCGGCCCCCCGCCCCCTCAATCTAAGCTTCTAACGTGGAATAGAACTGTTTGTTATGCCATGGCTTCTATCTTGATGTGCCCTTTCACCCGACTAATGAGTCTAGGAGCGAGCGATATCATTTGTTATCTCTAGCCGCGCGTTGCGCTGTTCCCTCTGGAGTGCGCGGCTTGAAATCACAACGTTAAAATGTTTTGTCTCTGGCGTTGAACACACCATCTCCGAGACGCGAGTGCGATCTGGTTTTAGTCCAGAAAGTCCATTAAGATGGCTTGTTTCAAATTTTCGGCCCGCATATGGTCTTGCATGGCTTGAATCTTAGTAGGTATGCTTCTGGCCTGTGATGGGAGTTCCGCTTAAGATGTGCCATAATGCCGTTGTGCTTTATGGTGGATAACGAAACAGACAACTTTATTGATGATAGCTTCATGTTTGTTGCTTTATATCTCGGCTTGATAATAGAGTCAGAATCTGCATTGAAACGTCGCTCTGTGCAGACTAGTTGTTATCCATAACGTTGCATGTGTTTCATTATAGACACCAACTTCTAGAATGCCGAACCCGTGAAGGTCTACCCGGGGTAGAATAGGCCATCAGCAACCCATGCTTGCCATAAAAGGCGACTATGCTTGTCGTAAGAGGCGACTAACGGGATCGGGTGCGAAGATCGATGCTCATGTTATTGGTCACTGGATTGTCTGATCCAGACTCAATTATTTACAGATCACGGCCATAAAGCTGGAATGTTGCTGAGTGCGGCGTAAAACTAAACTCACTCACTCACTCTAGAATGCCGATCAAACAATTAGCCGAACACTTGTGCCATTACGAGGGCATGGTACCAAGTGTTGAAAATGAAACAGCTCGTGTAGTATAATATTGCAAAAGTGTCGAGGATTCACCGTATTTTATTTTTTTATTATCTTCTAGGTTGTTTGTGTTCAAATGAGAACGACAGATCATTAAACAACTTTAATTTGGGATAGGTGCATAAACAGATAACATGTACTGAGACCACTGTAACCAACATGATCTGAAATCAGACGGTTTGTTTGTTTTGTTTTGTTTTGTTTTGTTTTTTGTTGTTGTTTTGTTGTTGTTTTTTGTTGTTTTTGTTGTTGTTGCTTTTTTTTTTTTTTTTTTTTTTTTTTTGAGGGGGGTGGGGGATATCGATCACGAAAACGATTGGTTAAGAAACCCTTATGTAATGTTGTGCTGTTTTACATCCCAGGTAACAAACGGCTGATAGAACAGCGCCTGACTAGCTTCATGAGATCATCTCACCTGGGTGTGCTGAGTCACATATGAATGTGCACAGGTGCTGTTCCACAACTTTTTCCACGATCGATCATAAGACGCCTGATTCCACAAACGGAAGCAGGCCCATCTTCATGCGACTGCACGTGCAGTCCGAAAAACCGAGGTTCTAGACTGACGCGATATGATAAATCTGTGATGGAACCAGTTATTTGTGTTTAAAATTAAATGAAGCTGGAGTGAAATGAGAGATTCAGAAAAAGAAATGAAGTAAGTCTAGATTTCTAGGTTCTGAATCTCTGGTTTCACAAGGGATCCTGTTCAGTTTAGATGGGTGTGTTTGTTACTGAGCGTCAGTGTAATATAATATATCCAAGGGTAGAAATCACCGTAGGTACATGTTAACAAACTGCCTGTTCTGCAAAATATTTCCAAGGATTGAGCCGTCTGCTATGGAAGGATTGCGAAAAATGCCATGAAATAAACAGCTATTTATGTTACAACAGATCATGAACACTAGGATCTTACTAAGATATACTGTCCAAAAGAAGTAAAGGACCAGTCGTTTCTTCCATATTACCGTAATGCATCATGTTAAGGACACTGGGTTCTTTCATATTACATCATGAAAGATTAGCTGAGCAATATGAAAGATGTTTCTTAATTTCATACCTTCTGAGGCATCTCTTCACACACTCACCCACCTTGCTAAATCGCTCCCTTGCTCATCCACCCACTCACCCGCTCACTCCCTTGCTAACCCACCCACCCACTCACTCACTCACTTTAAAGTAATCACCGTGACCTTGAGACTTATGCCTGTTTGAATTCAGTGAAAGAGACCTTTTAAAAATGGAAAATACTTATTGTGTTACACGTGTCACCTTTGACATTCAACATGCGAAAACATAACCAACAGATCACAGTATAACAAGGTTACACTACTGTAAATCTAAATCCACAAGAACCAAATCCAAGTGGGTCGCCTCTGCTCAAATAGTTTTACAGTTATTGTGAATTTAATCCAATTAACGCCAGCTGTTCACCTGCGGGTCTGCATCTAGTCCTGTGCCAATAGCATTTCCATCCCCGACGTTCTCCAGGACGAACTCTCTATAAAATACAACTGATTTACACCAACTGTTCTTTATCAAGAGGCCGTAATATTAGTCAAAATAGTTGTCAGAACCTTCCCACAGAGACAATTAAACACCGGCAGTCTTCTACGTAGAGAAATTCAAACGGCTCTGGAAGGCAACTGTGATATGTAAGGTCGGCGCATCTTTGGAATATTCTTGGCTTCACGTTCAACTTCATGTCGCTATGTACTTTACCGTTGTGTGTAGGTGAGTGTTTGTGCGTTGTTTGACGCCGCACTAGATGCATGGCGGTCTGTAAATAATCGAGTCTGGGACAGACAACCCAGTGATCAACAACTTTAGCATCGATCTTCGCAACTGTGATACAATGGCATGTGTAAGCAGAGTCAGCGAGCCTGGTCACCCGATCCCGTTAGTCGCCTCTTAAGACAAGCATGGGGTATTGAAGATCGACTCTCACCCACATCTTCACTGGCCCATTGTTTTGTGGGCAGAGTAGATGAGTGGCTTTGGACAGGATGTCACTTATGATGAGCTTATTGAGGGGAAAATACCCATGTGAGGCAGTATTAGCGACTTCAGTGAAACCGGTATCAGGACATATATGTGGGGCGGTAGGGTAGCCGAGTGGTTAAAGCGTTCGCCCGTTAGGCCGAAGACCCTGGTTCGATTCCCCACATGGCTACACTGTGCAAAGCTCATTTCTGGTGACCCCGCCGTGATATTGTTGGAATATTGCTAAAAGCGGCCCAAAGCCATAGTAGGGATGATGACTGGATCGACAGTGAGATCCGAAACTTTGCGAAGCGCATCCTGTTGTGACATTTAAGATCGACAGCCCGCTGTATATAACATTCTGATAGAGTAGGTCCGTTTTCCTGATGTGACAGGGTCTGCAGACGAAAAGGGTATTATGTAGCAAATCTATCGGCAAGCTAATGAATGTATCGTAAAATCGGCAGACTAACATGCATGACGTTTCCAACACGTCTGAAGACTATATAGTGTTACAGTCTAGCTTGCAGACTACTGATCACACTTGTCAAAACTGGTGTTCAGACTAAAGAGCATATTTTAAGAGTCTCCTTCAAACTAAAGTCCACATTGTCTTTCGGTTTCGTCTGCAGACCAAAGAGAACATTGCGCCACGGACTTGTCTGCAGACTAAGAAGTACACTGTGTCACGTAATCGTATGTGATCTAAAGACCACAGTGTGTTATAGACCCATGTATGACGGTTATGATCTAAACATGGAACTGAATCGAACCCGTTTGAAGACTAAAGGTCAAAACCATAGATAGAGCACCTGCAGACAAACGCAACCGTGTACCACAGACAAACCGAATGCAGACTAAGTTCTACATACTGTCAAGGACAGCCATAAATCTTGTAGGCTGAATCGCAGGCCGAAATGCACGTTGTGTGTAAGCTTCCAATTACAGCTTAATTTATTTCCCAAGCGACATTTAATTTCTTTTTAACTGCCCTCATTTCCACTGATTATGCAAGAAGCACTGAGAACGTTCCTGGCAGTAACTGTTGACCGCTGTTCTCGCAGAGCCCCATCTGTTCGTGATGCCATGTAAACAATTGGGCGTGTGTCGAAGATAGTCCAGGTAGTTCTTTCAACGTTAACGTGACGTAGAACAGCATCGTTGAAGGTCGACGTAGGGGGTGGCTGCCGACTTGGTCCGTTACCTAGTCTCATTTCGGAAATTGAAAGATAAACATCGGCTTCATCTTAATTATGTAATTACATCCAGGTCAGATGCCCGGATGTAAACCACGAGCATTCTCTGCTGGAAGGATGTGCTGGGATAAACAGCCAGGAGAAATCTGTACAGGAGACGTGCGACCCTGCGTGGGTGTAACGGACTTAACGTATACGTTACGCGTTGTGTCACACGGGCGACGTGGAACGTGACATGCTATTTGCACGACGTCTGTTGTTCCAGTGCTACTTAACTTGACTTCAGTAATGTCTTATGTGCCAGGCATAACGTAAGCGTTACTTGTATGACGTCAGATTCCCCACCCTTGACGCAGTTGCTTTTCCTGTGAAGTCAGGGGCGGTGAAGTAGCCTAGTGGTTGATGCGTTCGCTCGTCGCGCCGAAGACCCGAGTTCGATTCACCACATGGGTACAGTCTGTAGATCCATTTCTGGTGTGCCCGCCGTGATATTACTGAAATATCGCTAAAAACGGCGTAAAACTAAACTCACTCACTCTTTTGATGTCTGATGTCCCGGTAATGCCACAAGTGTTACTTGTAAGATTTCTATTGCCTCGCACATGTGTGTTGTCTTTGTCACATGCATGATGTTTAAAGTGTTATTTTGCAACGTGTGTAATGTCACACATTACCACAGGTGTTAGGTGATGTAGCCTAGTGGCTAAAGCAGCCGTTCATCATGCCGAAGATCCATGTTCGATTCCCACACATGGATACAATGTGTGAAGCAAATTTCTGGTGTCTTGATACAGCTGGACTGTTGCTAGACGTAGCGTAAAATGAAACTTGCTCACTCACTCACTCTAGCATGTATGTTCATAAAATGTCTCTGTTGAACGTTTATTGCACGATCGCGACGATGTCATTAGTTGAATTACAGATATCGAAAATAACGGTAATGAATCAATGTGAAATAGCGATCGTTTGTTGTCCCATTGATGGCACCAGGCCTAAATGGACAACCTTTGAACAGATCTAACCATCAACGTCCATTACATTTCCGAGATATTTGGAGTATTCATAGGGGAAATAATATTGTGGTCGGTAGAGTTCTCTTTACACTAATGCTCGGTCTCTGAATATATATGATATTGATGGCATCAAATAATTCCTCTTACACTGAAGTCCTAGTGAGATCTGGTGTAATCTCGATTGGACAGAAACGTCTGGGCGGAATGTAGTGAGTGAGTTTTACGCCACTGTTAGCAATATTCAAGCAATATCAATGAGACAGACACTAGAAATGAGCTTCACACATTGTACCCATGTGGGGAAATGAAGCCGGGTTCTCGGTGCAACGAGCGAACGCTTTTACCACCAGGCTACCCTGTCGCCCTTCAGGGTAAATATAGTTGGCCAGAGACTGTGAGACAGATAACGTTCTCTATCGCTGATACGGCCGTTATGTATCACGGTTATTAAATATGGTCCCTTCATGACTGAACGTTCCAGTGTGAATGGCATCGAATCTGCGTTTAAGCGGCGTATGCACTGCCGAGGTTTCAGTGTTTGTAGAATACATAGATATATACAAGATATTTCTCAATAGATCTATAGAAGAAGTTACCGTTATTCCATAAGTCGACCTATAGCCAGTTTGTCGATAACTAAGGTCGTGTTATCTGGTCTGGACAGGCTTTGATTATCTGTGTGACGTTGAGGAGGACAAACAGTGTTAGTCCGATGTTGGAGGGCATGGGAGATACGAACGATAGCATACAAAATCAGTACATATTGTTCGCGTAAAGTATGAATATTTTGGTATGATTCAAATAGTTTTCTTTCGATCAAGGGCCCTGGTTATTCTTTTTAAAATTATCCATCTTCAATCACCCGTGTTGAATGCGTTTAGGTATGAGATGTTGTCGGGGCTATAGGTTATTCTTTCTTTTGATTAACTGTTGCAACGGAACTTAGCTTCTTGGATAAACTGACCCCGAAGGAATAATTAAAATAATTTATCTAAAACCAAACGGAGATGAAAGCTGGCAGAACAAATAACACGTTATGGCGCTGGTAACTGTAGTCGTGTGACATTAGAAACGGTTGTCGTTTTCAAGATTCTGGCATACAATCCTCAGCAAATTACATAACATCAACAATGGAGCACAATGACAATATCTTCGCCAACTACAATAACATCACTGTCCATCCTCCTCATTGGCAGAGTCAGATGCTGAATTTGACGCTTGGGTTTAGCTTGTGGAAGTACATCAAGACTATGTACTGGAGAATTTGTGTGGCCAACAATGTTCAAGCAGTTTCTATGGGGTTGAGATCTGGACTCCTGGTTACTGCCGCCTCTTGACTTAAGAAATCACCAACAGTACCTGCAAGATGTGGCCTAACATTGCTGTCCATGAAAGCTGGCCTTGTGGTCGGGGGATGGTTATAGAAATGTGGTACAACAACCTACTTTGGATGCAGTTGTCCATTCAGATACTGTCTTATGTCACAAGGTCAAGTTTAGAGGTACTCCATGTGGAAGGTTCCCGCACGCCCTCACTGAACACTTGCCGAACGGGGCTTGCTTCAAGATGCTCCTTTGTGCATTTTCAGTGTTTCTGTGATGTTCAACATGAGATCGGCCATCAGTAATGAGCAAAGGACAAGCCTTTCAACATGAACCTGTGTTGAAAATAGTATATTCCCATTCGTAACTACTCGTGTCATTCTTGCAGGTCACGGAAAGAGGCGAGTGGTCACGAATGAGTAAGTTCCATATTTTAAAGTCTGTGAGGAACTTATTATCTCTTGTATTCAAAAGTGTATTGCTGTCGACCAAATGATAATTTCAGGAATGTATCTCCAAATCCTAAATGATATCATCGCTTGTTTGATGACGTCATTTTATCGCTTGATGAAGCCATTTAATATTATATGACACACATCTGTGACAGAAATGCCGGTGCCGCAAAAAAACGGAGGTAAGAGGTAAAATTCAATTCAACCAGGCTAGTTTGGGTTGCGTAAACAGAGAAATGGTTTTGGGTTCGTGTTATGAGTTATTTTAAACTTGGTTAACTGGTTGGACATTGAACTGGTTTGGGGTTCGTGTTATGAGTTATTTTAAACTTGGTTAACTGGTTGGACATTGAACTGGTTTGGGGTTCGTGTTATGAGTTATTTTAAACTTGGTTAACTGGTTGGACATTGAACTGGTTTGGGGTTCGTGTTATGAGTTATTTTAAACTTGGTTAACTGGTTGGACATTGAACTGGTTTGGGGTTCGTGTTATGAGTTATTTTAAACTTGGTTAACTGGTTGGACATTGAACTGGTTTGGGGTTCGTGTTATGAGTTATTTTAAACTTGGTTAACTGGTTGGACATTGAACTGGTTTGGGGTTCGTGTTATGAGTTATTTTAAACTTGGTTAACTGGTTGGACATTGAACTGGTTTGGGGTTCGTGTTTTGAGAAACGATGATACTTGGTTAACTGGTTTGACATTGGATCAGTTTTTGTATTAATGAACTGGCTCCGTGGTACATATATCAGACAGGCGTGAGCTCAGCCAGTAAACCGGTTGCATATTCAGGCGAACCGGTTTCAGTTTCCTGTGGAAGTTATCATTAAATAATATCTGACATGAATCTATGACAAAAGAAGAGAAATATATGTTGAGTATACTATTCGCATTTGTGGATAGCAAGGTGAACTGAAATGTTCAAAGACCATATTCTGTGTGTTATGGAAAATTAGGTGTATGAGTGAGTTTAGTTTTGCGCCGCAGCAAGTAATATTCCAGCTACATGGCGGCGGTCGAACAATACAGTCCAAAGATCAACAACATAAACATCGATCTACGCCTTTGAGGTACGATGACGTTTGTGTCAATCAAGTCAGCAAGCCTGACCACCCAATCCCGTTAGACTCTCTTACGAAAAGCATGGGTTACTGAAGAGAAGTGAAAACATTGATTACACAATAGTCCTGTTAACTGGGTTCCGTCCTAATGCAATAACCAGTCCAGAAGTTTTAGACTAATTCATTTAACTGGGTATATGGATATTAGTCAGTATGATTTGATACATCTGAGCACTTGTGTATTTCAACACTACGATCCTTCTCATCCTTGCAAACACGTCGTACTGTATATGCTCTGTCGTACAGCGAGCTCTGTCGTACAGCGAGCTCTGTCGTACAGCGAGCTCTGACAAACGAAACACTGGGAATCGTGGAAATCTCAAAACGAGGTTCTGCTGCTAGAAATGTTTGGCGGTCTGGCACGGAATTGATATTATATCAGTGTCACTGTGTGTTACAGAACCACACTGAATAAGCGTAAATAACACATAACAGGTGTTACCAGTGAGTGAGATACATTGTGAATCATTTTGTGAACTCACCAAACAGTGGCCGTCTGTGACGTCTTAGTTAAGGTCATGTTGCCCACACCTCGCCGTAAAACATAGAAATACGGCGTTATTAAAGTCTAAATTTAGAATTTATTTGTAAATACCACTTTCTTACGAAACAAAGTCTTGGAATTTAGTGTAACCAGGGTTATTTGTGATGTCTATTGTTACTTTCACACGAGAAAATTCGGATAGTCTAAAAAGTAGGTCATTGTCTGAATAGGTTAATGGGACTCATGTGTCGGTTTGCGATTCTAAACCGGACCTTCCGTCTTTTACGTGAACGCTTTATATCAGAAATGGTAGAACTGTTTGAGCCAAATCTATGTGCATGAAAATTACGCCATATGAAATGACTTAATAAGGATACGGACTGTGTTCCGAATACAGTGGAATACAGTGGGTCATATCTGAGTGCCTAGCGTTGTATCCATGAGGAGACCTGATCATTTATATCCTGCAGTAAGCGAATGAACATGGTTTTACGCCGCTCTTAGCAATCGAAAAGGGAAAGAGCCATCGCTTGAACCACGGAACCTTATTACAGGGGAAAAACCAGAAATGGTATTCACACAAGGGGTATGAAACTAGGAAAGAACGATCGCTTTGACCACTACGCTACCCCCACCGCCCAATTGCAGAGGAAAATAACAGAAATGGGCTTCACCCGAAGAGAATCGAACCAGACAAGAACGATCGCTTTCACCACTATACTACCATGGGAAAAACGGTTCCACGACGAAAATGGAACCGAACTGTGTCGTTGCTTTTACAAACTAACGTTTTCTCATTTCACGTTTCCATTTAATAGCATAAATATACAAAGTATCTCTGTTGTTTTCTCTCCTTTTGGAGGTCCACACACCTCCCAAAACACCCTCAGGATCGCGCAAAGGACACAGTTAAGGAAGAATAATACGGTTAATTTGATATCTTAATGTTTGAAATCGGATTACCCCGTTGTTCGTCCCTACATTAATTGAAAGAATTCTGTCAAATGTGATACTTAGGTTGTTGTTTATAATGTCTGTATAAACGCATGGCTAATCCACAACACACATACATCATCCGGCTTAACAGGTCTACCTGAACCTCGTTGCTCAACACTGATACGCGAGTTGTAGAGGCGAGGTCAGAATGAACCGTCTAATGTTTCCTTGGATTTCAAGTCTGGCATTGTCCGAATTCTTCCCTTCTGTTCGTTTTCTATGGCGCCGCCATTTGAGAAATAATTAAGTTCCTTATAATGCAAAATGTGTTTGTTTCGTTTGACCCGGGCGACTTTAGTCGACCACAGTGAGATACGAGAAAGTTAGCGAAGTCCAATTGCGTTATCAGGTTACGGTATTTTCTTATGTATATGTCTGGCGCTGTGTTGTGGGTGTGGAAGTTGTTAGATTGTTGTTTGTTAAAATTTATTGTTTTGTTTTTATTGTTGCGTTTTAATGAAGTTTACATCCAGTAATGATCATTGGATGATCATGATGTGTGGAATCGAACAGGTAAAGAGTCATCACTTTAACCACTATTCTATCCCATCATCCTGTAGCGTGAGGACAACCAATGATGGTCTTCACTCGACGGGAATCGAACAGGGAAAAAGACATTAAGAAGCAGTAACGGTCTTGCCACGACGGGAATCAAACCGAGAAAAGGCCATCGCACTAACCACTACACTACCCCAACGCCCTATCACGGCATACTGCCTCCATAGTGTTGGAAGTCGCGGGTTCGATTCCCCCAAATACCAAATGTGGTACCTGTTGGTACTTGTTGGTCCTTGTCTGGTGCTCGGTATTAATGAGTGAAAGAAGGACTAGTCGGCTCGGAGTCAGTATAATGTGTCTGAGTTGGGCATTCATGCTTAACTGCGACATGGTATTTCGGTGAGCTGGCTCTGTAAAACCAGCTGAAGTCTGGACTGATACAAGCAGCCCACATACACACGCATGCACGTCGTCATAGTAGCGAATCTTCATATATCAGGGGCATTAAACCCCATTTAAGCTAATCACATTATCTCACAGGAAGAATATCAGTGATGAACCTAGAAAGATAAATTGCTCTAAACACTATCCATGAACACGAAACACCCAATCACCTTTTCACGTTAAATAGGCCAGTAATGGCCTTCAAACAACGGGAATCGAACCGGGAAAGAGCAACTCCTACACTACCCTATCGCCCATCAAGGAAGAAATCCTTTAATGGTCTTCACATTACGGGGTTCGAACGGAGAAGGGGAAATTGTCTAACCACTACACTGTCCCACCGATGCTTAAATCACATTACATTAACGTAGAATTAATTCATTCCTTCAGCAATCGGGTTCAGACAAGGTGACGCATTACGAAATGATTAATCCGACATTTGATCTGCAGAGTTGTTTTATTAACACCTGACGAGTCACAGAAACTATTGAATGAAACCTTCAACACGGAAATAGCATAAGGCTTGCAATAAATCGTTCAGCATGTTTGCTAACATTTTCTGTTTAGTGGCATGGGTCAGTTCAAGGCCAGACGCTAGTATCGATACATGTTTTTCTTTTTTTTTTCGTTTCACCTCAAGCTGCAAGTAAGGCATAAAACATCCATTATTTTAGAGTGTAAATGGGGTTTAAGTAGTCGCAACACTCGAATCTGGACCACACAAGTCAGTGATGGACAGTATGGACATCGATCTGTACATGACGTGTTTGTTTGTTGTTTAACGAGACACTCCGCATTATTCCAGCCACACGAGACCCGTGAAGATCCGCTTAGAACTGATCTTCATTAACCCATGCTTGTAAGAGACGACTAACGGGATCAGGTGGTCAGAGTCGATTGTTTACAGACCTCCGCTACGTAGCTGTAATTTGGTGAGTGCGGCGTAAAACTAAACTCACTCACTCACCTGTTATCAACACTTTGGGTGTTCGGGATACGTCGACATGTGTCAACCAAGTCAGTGAGTAAAATCACACTAAAACAGGAAGCATGTCAGGATAACATACAGTTTTGACAAGTAAACAATATGTGCTGTTGTTGTCCTATTGTCTGTATATCGCCCGTTGTGTCAAAAGTACATAAGCAAGTGTCAGAGTTTAGTTTGAACACCGCATTCTGTAACACTCCAGCTATACGGCGGCCGTTTGTTCATAATCGAGTAGGGACCAGACAATCCAGTGAACAACAGCTTGAGCATCGATCTACGGAATTGTGATACAATGGCATGTGTAAACCGAGTCACCGAGCCTGACTACCCGATCCCATTAGTCACCTCTTACGAAAAGCATGGCTAGTACTGAAGATCAATTCTCGTTTGGATCTTCACGGTCCAGTGTTTCTTTACATCCTGTGTGTCTGACACCCTGTTCGTCTTGAACACTGTGTACGTTTTGACCACATCTGTAGTCTTCACTGAAAACGGCCACTGTGTTGAAAGCACCCGAAAGGTATACAATATAAGTTGTCCACTGGTCACGAGGGGGGCATGGGCTCATGTACCCTCGAGGTTTGTTTATGTTCCTCATGCCCGTAAAGCGCGGGTACCATAAACCCCGGGGGACCAGTGAACAACGTATTTATCTTACCGAACTCCTGAATTTGAATTTTAAACTGTTTGGAGCACTTCTGTTGAATGCTAGGCGAATCGCCATTTTGCAAACGGCACAAGGTAAAGAGATTTAGAGTTATCTCCCTTCCATCGATTTTCAATCTCAAAATATCGGTGATTTCCGTGCTTCATGCGTGATTCAATGTTATTCGCGCACTACCATGAAACACCAGAAGAGTTCGGAATTCCCAGCGGTGTACATTGAAAATAACGCATCGCTTGTAAGCGGGGTACATTGAAAATAATAGAATAGCGCTTAGTCAATCAGAAGGCGACATTCTTGAACATACGCAAGGTGTCTTGGAAACATCTACTGGGTACACAAAGCGCTGAACCGGTCGCTCACACTCTTCATCACTGTAACCAGCCTTTCCTTATTCCAGCGATTCTTACCATCAACTTCCGGGTACCTAGATACTCCGACCTGTCTCGACAACATACAGTGTTAGGATAATTTGCTACTGAGTACCCAGATACTTCCATCTGAAGGGACAACATGCAGTGTTAGGACAATTAGCTACCTAGCACTCAGATATTTAGATCTGTCTCGACAACGTACAGTGTTAGGATAATTAGCTACCGGGTACCCAGTAACTTCGATCTGACGGGACAGCATGCAGTGTTAGGATAATTAGCTACCTGACACCCAGATACTTCGATCTGTCTGGACAGCATACAGCGTTAGGATAATTTGCTACTGGGTACCCAGATACTTCGATCTGACGGGACAGCATACAGTGTTAGGAAAATTTGCTACTGGGTACCCAGATACTTCGATCTGACGGGACAGCATACAGTGTTAGGAAAATTTGCTACTGGGTACCCAGATACTACGATCTGTCTCGACAACATACATTGTTAGGACAATTAGCTACCTAGCACCCAGATATTTCGCCTGGACAGCATACAGTGTTGGGATAATCACCTCCCGATAACCTAGACCAACCTCTCTACATGTACAAAATAAGCTTTAAAATAATAGGCAATTTGCATATTTTGGGCATTCACGTTACCTGAAAATAACATCTCGGGGCGTTCCGGTGTATTCCCTTAAACAGACAAGACCCACATCACGTCCTCTATCCCTGTCAGTTTATAAATAGAGAGACACGTTCCCTGCATCTGAAAATTATGCATTAATTATCTGGGAAGATAACAGCTCTACCACACAAGAACTGCCAACGAGCCCGCGGTATAAACAACTTATTCAGCTTTAAGGAAATGCACGTCTTAATATTCGGGCGACTTCTACTATTACTATATATAGCGATAGCCTATTGCGACCAACTATTGCATTGCTATTGCTATGTTCCAGCAATATCACGGCGTGGGACAGAAAAGGGGGTTTCACACATTGTACCCATGTGGGGAATCGAACCTGAGATGACGAGCAAACCCTTTAACCACTGGGATGCCCAACCCCCCAACCCTAACACCCACCCACACCCCGACACACCCCTCCCCCTGCCCAGTACAGACCAAAGTACAACATATTTTCACATGTCACATATATAGCCACTGACTTTTTAATTGTATTTCACATAATGACGTCGAATAACCCAGTGATCATTTTCATGTAAAAGCACAGGTTAAATTTCGCAGGAGTAATTAACATTTTGCAAACTTATTTTGTAGTGTGTTGTGCTTGAATATTGATCGTGTTATCTGATAGCGCTTGTGCACCAAGTCGAGATGAAAGGATAGTCTGTATGAGGTACTCCAGTCACAACAAAACTCCGCAAATCATGAACTCGAATATCAAAGGTAAGATGACTCAAAACTCAACAGTGTTCCGTTGATCACAAAGTCCAACCTTTTATACCGACTTTTATAACTTTTCTTTATTACCGTGATTACGAACATCACAACACAATCGCTTCTTACACAGATTCTATTTGTGTGCGCGTTCTCTTTGTATAGTGTAGCTAGTGGTGTCGGATTTTTTTGGCCAAGTAACCCACATAATATGTCAGCGGAGTTACAGACACAACCCCGGTTATCAAACTAGGGCTGATTGTAATACGACTTAACATGATTGTCTTCTCATAAAGAGTGAGTTTGTGAATGTGTCACATCGCAGTCATGGTTCATTCTGTATCAGTGCCATGCAAACCCATGTACATAATTCCACAAAGTAATAGTGATACTGACAACCTGGTTACGTACACCTTTCACCTCTTTACCTTAAAACTTCCTCCATAAATTTAATTAGGAATTACATCGCATCGGCATCATTTAAAGAAGAATGAAACTCGATAACCTGACTATCTTTAATCCGAAAGCCCTGCATTCCGAACTCTTCTTAAAATAAATCGACAAAAATTCAATCCCATTGCAAAAGAAATGAAACCAACTTTTGAAGTAGGAAACCTAAACTTGAACTCTTTTTAATGAGATTTCATTTTTTCGAAACTTGCGTTTATTTTGCTGTTCGGTATATATCATGAGACTGGTGCGCGTAAGCGGCTCTATCTGTAACACTCCTCACAAACACGCGCAAAGGCGAGTCAAAGATTACCCGAAAAACACGGGAACATACAACAGTGGCCAAAATGGGGAATACCATCGGATATCATCCATCTGAGGAAGACGGTTGCTATGGATATCAACTTATAAGGAATACAACGTTTCGGAGTATCTCCTTACCCCCATCAGCTGAATGATTCACACGACGTTTCGGAGTATCTCCTTACCCCCATCAGCTGAATGATTCACACGACGTTTCGGAGTATCTCCTTACCATTTCATCAGGTAAATCATTCACCTGATAAAGAAGTAAGATGTACTCCGAAACGTTGTATGAATCATAATAAAAAAGTTCGTAGTAATAGAAACGTGTATCACTTCTACATGCCACTCAGTATCCTTAGAAACATTTACACGTGAACGTGAAAAGACAGGGGTTCCCTTTTTAATGCCATTGATGTGTGTGTGTGTGTGTGTGTGTGTGTGTGTGTGTGTGTGTGTGTGTGTGTGTGTGTGTGTGTGTGTGTGTGTGTGTGTGTGTGTGTGTCTGGGGGAAGTGGGGGAAGTGGGGGAGGAGGGAGCCCTGAACACACACACTTCCAACACCCTGGTTCCGCAATGATATCTAAGTGCAGACTGTACCAAGACTAACTCGTCTTAAGTGATATCGTGTTAGAAGTGTTCACGTGATGCAATCACAAAATAGCTTTCCTAGGTACATGCAAAATGATTACGTTAACGTTTTCTCACCGCACTAACCCAGCAATGCTTCAATTCCGGAAACTCTAATTGTTTCAGAATTCCTCTCTTGCGAAGAATTTTCAGTATCTAAGGTGACGGTATAATTTATCACATGCCGTATCCACAACACAAACACTCACACAACCTTCGATAGCAGTACACCCCGATAGACAAATCTCCTCACAGTCAAAAATTATACTTTAACCAAACTCCGAGAAGCCACAATACCCCCTGAATGAAAGCCCGTGCACCGAGCTCCCGCTGCGTGGCTTTCGTGTCGAGACTCATGAATGGGCACCCTCATACTATACGCCTAGAATTACTCGCATATTGTTCCTCCGACGGTGTTGAGCGTCGCGCGTAGGGCGAACGAAGCCAGTCTTAACATAAACCCAGTCATGTTTACTTCACGAAGGTATTCATGCCGACAAATCACCTGTTGGCCGTCAAGCAGGTGAAATGCTCACCACAGTGAGCGGCTTGTGGATAGTGGAGGTACGTGCGTTATGATTGAAAACCCCGCTGACCAATCATACTGACTTGTCCTGACCAGCGCGTGGTATGTTAAGTACCCTCGACCAATGAAAAGGCGTTCAGCTTTCTGCCTGAGATTAATTCGTTTTAGGTACCGTGACTACAATGACCGAACGATAGAGTTGACGAGTATTTCTACGTTCATCGGGTTCGGAAATAACTTGTGTGTAGTTTGTTTGTAGGCCTTGAGACAAGGAACCTCAGACGGAGCCGCTGTTTCAGCGGGAACAAGACATTGCAAGACCCGCTTGTGTTATAGTCAAGATTACAGGCAGTATTGGGAGGAATATTTACACTAGGAGAAAACAAATCCTGGAAAAATCGCCTAATTGATTCCGTTTTTCTGGGAGTGAGTGCACGCGGGGAAAATGGTGTCGTGTCGTGTTAGCTGAACGGCCGGTTTAGTTGAGAAAAGAAAACGAATTAATATTCTCATTTCACTGAAAGTTCTTCCTCCCACAGGCCCTTAAGCATTTCATCCAAAAATGTGTTTCGAAAGGTTGAGAAAGAGAACGTTTCTTCATATGTGTCTACAAGTGGCGCTTTACTTTCATCTAGTGTCGTCTGTGTTCAATAAGGACAAGTACACGCTGGGAGCAGACGACAATCACGACTTTCGACTGAAGCGTTGGGCGGATGCTGCCTATCATTACATTCATAATCTTAACTGTGCCGTGGTGTTCTTCACGACTGCGAGAGAATGTCGTCAGTTAGTGGCTATACCCAAATCCGCGATGAACGTGTATTTGGCTGCCCCAACACCGTACGGCAAATACCGTGCTAACTTGCCAGACGAAAGTTTGACAAGGTCCTCGTCCCACGAAGCTGTGCTAGTTGTCGACCCATACCCAGCCGCAAACTTTGGACACCTTGTGGTGGCTTTCTATGTGGATGGAGGGATTTCTAGAAACTTTTGTGAAAAATCCGGTGGAACGTATCTCCATGGTAGGTATAAAGTTTTCTGTTACTTTTTGAATACTCAAAGGTGTTGTCTGACTAATATCATGTAGCTGTGACAGTCAAACTGAGACAAGTAAAAATCTGGAAGCACCAGGTGGTTTGTACAAAATTATTTACATTGCATAACCTGTGGAGTGTTTGAGTCTCTCTCTCTCTCTCTCTCTCTCTCTCTCTCTCTCACACACACACACACACACACACACACAAACAAACACACACACACACAGACAAGTGCGCGCACACACACTTTCTCTCTTACACACACATTTTCTTTCATTCCTACTCTTCCTCGCTCTCTCACCTTCACTCTCTCCTCACTCCAGTTAGCATTGTGGTAGTTAACATGTACTGACACAACAACTGACTCACGAGGCCGAGACAAGTAAAAATCAGGATGGGAAGTTTTTTCTACCATATTATTCGTTATCCTCAAAAAAATAAGCTTAAGCTCCTCACCCCCGCCTCTCTCTCTCTCTCTCTCTCTCTCTCTCTCTCTCTCTCTCTCTCTCTCTCTCTCTCTCTCAAGACACTTTCACTATCTCACCTCTCATTCTCTCTTTCTCTCTCTCTCTCTCTCTCTCTCTCTCTCTCAAGACACTTTCACTATCTCACCTCTCATTCTCTCTTTTTTTTTCTCTCCCCCAGCCATATACGTTTGTTCATAATCCAAACACTTCCCGGAGTTCACGAACTAGCTCTCAAACACATCCCTAACGCCGTACGTTTATTGTTCCTATTATTCAAGGAATGCATAAATTGTCTATGTTTCCCCCTCATAATTAATGCCAGGAATTCGCATTTAGATTTATGCCAACCCCACGAGGTGTGTGTGTATGATTAAACACACACCTAAACAAGATCTTATCACAGCTACACGAGAGCGGCGTGTGTGATTTGCGAGACGCTCGTTAAAAGATGAAACACTGCGGAACATTGTCATAAACATTAACATCGCGTAAATCTACTCTAAACAATTGCTTCGTTATTCTTAATCAGCCTGTTTACACACGCAAGCGCGTGAATGAAGTGTGCACGTTTCAGTGTTAAAGGCGGTATGCGCGACTAACGACCGAGATCGTAGCGGACACCAACTCGGGGGCAGCTAACATTCAAAGAAAGTAGGGGATATTCCATTTTGTGAGCATACCACTAGTCAATGCCAATGCATATGAGAAAAAGTAATATATATCCATACAGATAAAACATTTTAAAGGAGTGGAATAAATTGTCCCATTTCGCCGTGATTTCTCTTCATCATGTGTTTCCTCCTTGGCTTCGCTATTTGCAATTTTTCAATCTTCAAATCCATTATCCCTTAAACTTTTAGTGGTATATGTACATGGAGGCGTTGTAGTTCATCCCTACAATGAGAGGAAGACAAGTTGAGCTGGATCTAAATCAGCAAATTGTAAATCTCATGTATTGGTTGTGGGTCAAATTGATTCAATCTGATTCTTTGGGTTTACTATGTTAATAGGTAATGATGCTTTAAAGTGTGGGTATAACTATATGATAAAGCAAAGCAGTGATCGCAGCCAACTTTAGAGACACGAGTGGCTGCTGTGCTGAGTTGCGTCCCTTTGGCGTGATAGGATCGTGGTTTCGAACCCTTGACACGCACTGGACATGATTAGTCTGGTTCACAGTCCCTGAACTACATTATTTTCCTCCTCTTTGCAACGATAACGCCCTACATGAAACAAGTCTAGATTTCCCCTGGTTCTTCCTTGGGCGTCTCAATGTATATGGACGTATTTGTTTCTATAAACAATTATACAGAGAGAGAGACTAAGCGTTAGTCTATAGACGCGATCACTGATTTGCCCTGGGATGGTCATGTAGCCTAGTGGTCAATGCGTTCGCTCGTCACGCCGAAGATTCGGGTTCGATTCCCCATATGGGTACAATGTGAAGCCTATTGCTGGTGTCGCCCACCGTGGCATTGCGGGAATATTGCTAAAAGCAGCGAAAAACATAACTCACTCACTCTGATTTGTCTACATCTTTCACATGAGTTTCATAAAGTTGTTAACTCCAATGACACGCGTCATTTAGCTTTCTACGACTCCGTGATGTAACCGAATTTCTAAAATTGGAATAAAACTCTACTCAAGCACTCACTCACGAACTCAGTCCAAGTGACACTCCGCCTTTAAGAGCCGTTTTGTCGCCCTTTATAATTGTATTCTGCAGCACATACCGTGGTTTACGGGTAAGTGTTTTCAACACGGTATAAAGCCATTTATTTAATGTTACGTTATATTCAAGTTTGCTCGCGGTAGATGTAAACAAAACAGGTCAAATGTAAGGTCATTTTAGTACTAGTGATCGCGGAATGCATTGCAGTAACACACAGCCATTGCTAGGTTATGCTCGCCCGGGGCTGGTGATGCATAAGGAGGAATTTAGATAGAGCATTTTGTGTCGGTAGTAATGCAGTATCAAAGTCAGTTAAGAGCACTTCAAGATTTTTAAAGGGTCATGGTTAGGTTTGAGTGAGTGAGTGTGGTTTCGCCGACTTTAGCTATATTCCAGCAATATCACTGTGGTGGACACATATTGTACCGATCTTTGGATTCGAACTCGTG